>NC_068446.1:1706790-2306790 GCF_023373465.1 Oncorhynchus keta | reverse complement strand
CAAAAAATGTGGCCTCAGCATATGCGGTTTCCAGTTTGCACAAAGTCCAGTGTAGTTCCTTGAGAGTCGTCTTGGTATCGGCTTGACGGGGAATATATCCGTCTGTGACGATGGCTAAAGTTAATTATTTTGGGAAGTAATGCGGTCAACATTTGATTTTGAGGTATTCTAGGTTGGGTGAACAAAAGGACTTGAGTTCCTGTACGTTACCACAATCACACCATGAGTTGTTAATCATGAAACATACACCTCCGTATTTATTTTTCCCGGAGAGTTCTTTATTACTGTCTGTGTGGTGTACTGAGAACACAGCTGGCTGTATGGACGGGGACAGTTTATCCAGAGAGAGCCATGATTCCATGAAACAGAGTACATTACAGTCCATGATGCCTCTCTGGAAGGAGATCCTCGCCCTGAGCTCATCTACTTTATTGAGGGACTGAACATTAGCGAGTAATATACTCAGAAGCGGTGGATGGTTTACACGCCTCCTGAGTCGGACTAAAAGTCCACTCCGAATACTGGAAGTGGAAGTGTAATCGCCTTGGGGGTTACGAACAAAGGATCCATTCAAAAAAGTCATTTCTGGTCGAAATGCTGGTGAGTTACCACTGTTCTGATATCCAAAAATGATTTCCGGCTGTATGTAATAATGCAAAAAATGTTCTGAGCTAATAATGTGAGAAAACAAAGATTAGAGAGATTGGAGGTTCAATAGGCTCTAATTACCTACCGTGGATGTGCACTCTTCAACATCTCCACTCAATGTTGTTTCTAGCAGTTGCCCCCTAAAAGTGTATCATCTGGGTTTACTTGGTTGACTTTACAAAAACAAGTCAGATATAGGTCAACCTCACTGACTGAGGTCTACTATACGGGTGTCATCACAGATTATAATTTAACAAATTACTTATAATCAATGTGTATGTTACCCATTAGGACAACCTGAACCTACTAGCCATCCAAGTGGGAGTATAAACCCACTAGTACACCACAAAGTACATGCAATAAATGTATAAGTGCAATGTAATTACTAGGTGTTATACAGGATTTAGGTAGTTGAAATTAAGTGTTACTTACGTGTAATTATTATGTGTACCTACGTTACCTAGATATATCGTTACCTATTAGCAATTACCATATACTTACTTACTACTCATTACCAAGTGAAAACAAACAAAAAGATGAGCTTATAGTTCAGTCAACTTTATTGCAACATGTAAAAATACCTTTCATTTCTTACAAAGAATAAGGATGTTTTCTGTTGGGTTAATTAGAATAAACAAAGATATAGGCTTACTCAATAACATAAAATAACTATTACCTCTTTTGGCTGACATCCCGTTAACGGGATGATGTGAAAGTGCAGGGCGCCAAATTCAAAACATCAAAAATCTCATAATTAAAATTCCTCAAACATACATGTATATCATACCATTTTAAAGGTAATCTTGTTGTTAATCCCACCACAGTGTCCGATTTCAAATATGCTTTACAGCAAAAGCACCACAAATGATTGTTAGGTCACCACCAAACGACAATAAACACAGCCATTTTTTCTAGCCAAAGATAGCAGTCACAAAACCACAAATAGAGATAAATGATTCACTAACCTTTGATGATCTTCATCAGATGACACTCATAGGACTTAATGTTACACAATACATGTATGTTTTGTTTGATAAAGTTCATATATATATTTCAATATATGAGTTTACATTGGCGCGTTACATTCACTAGTTCCAAAAACATCCAGTGATTTTGCATAGCCACATCATTCAACATTAATACTCATCATAAATGTAGATGATAATACAAGTTATACACATGGAATTATAGATATACCTCTCCTTAATGCAACCGCTGTATCTGAGTTAAAAAAAACTTTACGGAATAAGCAAACCATGCAATAATCTGGGACGGCGCTCAGAAAAATAGTCAAAATAGCCACCATGTTGGCGTCAACATAAACAAGATGATACATGATAAATATTCCCTTACCTTTGATGATCTTCATCATAAAGCACTCCCAGGAATTCCAGGTCTACAATAAATGTTTGTTTTGTTCGATAATGTCTGTTATTTATGTCCAAATACCTCCTTTTGTTAGTGCGTTTGGCATACATAACCAAACGCTCATTCTGGTCAGCGTTACGTCGGACAACAACTTTAAAAAGTTATATTACAGGTCGAAGAAACATTTCAAACTAAGTACAGAATCAATCATTAGGATATTTTTAACATATGGCTTAAGTAAAGTTCCAACCGGAGTATTCCTTTGTGTCTTGATGAGCAATGGAACGCAAGTGGATACCATGAGGAATGCGCATGATCAGAAATTGGCTGACTGCCAGTCACCTGATAGATTCCCACAACACAGTAGAAGTGTCATTCAAATTTCTATAGATGGTGGACATCTAGTGGAAGCCCTAGGAAGTGCAACATCATTCATCATCTCAAGGGGACTTACCAAGCTCAGATTTCTCTCTTCCTGTTTTGATTTCTCCTCAGGATTTTGCCTGCCATATGAGTTCTGTTATACTCACAGACATCATTCAAACAGTTTTAGACACTTTAGAGTGTTTTCTATCCAATACTATTAATAATATGCATATATTAGCAACTGAGACTGAGGAGCAGGCCATTTACTTTGGGCACCTTATTCATCCAAGCTACTCAAAAGCTACCCCCAGCCATAAGAAGTTAATAGTGGTGACTAAAATCAGCAGCCTATAATATGGTGAGTAGCCTCGTTAGCTAGCTAGCGAAAACGGGAGTGTCTTGTTCTACCTTTTTTAACATTACAAGTAACATTGGAAGTCGACAACATCTGTGTATTCATCTGTTTATTTCTTGTAAGCCTTTCCCATCCTGGAGTCTGAGACCTTGTGGGAATCTGTGGTAGAGAAAAAATATGTATGACATTGTAGCATAGACACTCTACAATTAGCCAACTATAGTAGCTAGCTATCATCAGAGAAGATATAGAAACCTTCCTCCAATATGTCTGTTATCATCATTATCATGATTTCTAGCTATCATTTAGGATTTAGACCTAGCTACCTAGTTGTGTTATCCAGCAAGCATTCTATATAATAATGGTGCTTGCTAATACCAATAAACTATCTGTTAACATTGAAAAGGAACTACTCATAGATGTGTTGACACAAATAGATCGCCCTGACCTTAGAGATCCTTTTTATGTCTTTATTTTGGTTTGGTCAGGGCGTGAGTTGGGGTGGGCATTCTATGTTTTGTGTTTCTATGATTTTCTATTTCTATGTTTTGACCGGGTATGGTTCTCAATCAGGGACAGCTGTCTATCGTTGTCTCTGATTGGGAACCATACTTAGGTAGCCCTTTTTCCCACCTGTGACATAGATAGATAGATAGATAGATAGATAGATAGATAGATAGATAGATAGATAGATAGATAGATAGATAGATAGATAGATAGATAGATAGATAGATAATGTTAACATGCTGGGTGTGTCTCGCTTAATACACTTGGATACCCTGAGGTACATATAAGATAAGACCATCGAGCCCAGCTAGCTAACTATTTGCCATATTTAGATAGCTAGCTAGTTAACATTAGCTATTAAGGCATGGAAAGTTTATTCTGTAGATGTTAATTAACTAAGTTAGCTAGCTACCATAAATGGCAGCTAACCTTTGCTAGCTATGATTTAGAATAGGTAGTTGGCTAGCTCATGTTTTCCAGCTAGCAGGCTATCGTTTGCTAGTTAGCCAACACTAAGATGGCTAACGTAAACTCACCCCATTCCGTACAAATGTGCGTAACTGCAACATTTTAAACGAGGCTACAAAGAAAACTAATGGGACTGTAGTGACTGTGTTGACTTCAAGATCTGGGGTGTGAACAACGTTTCAATTCAAGCGTTGATCAACATGGTAATGGCTCTATAGTATTGAAGAAAAGTTTAAACAAACTGACCCTCCGTTACATCGTGACGTGTCATGTCGTAACGTACAGCACGCATAAAACAACTATTTCTGTCTTACAATCTCTCTCCACCAGGTGTAGCACTTCTCTCATCGTTTAAAAACAAGAAATGGACAGTGACGGGGGTAAGGGGGGATACCTAGTCATTTTTTGCGTCATCATTGCATGCGATCATCATTCTCAAAGCCACTGTTTACTTCTAAGATCACTTTAGCACCGCCCTAAAAACCCGATTCAAATTCGACACAAACCTTCAAATAGGTATGTAATGACACATTATATAAACTCTTTATAGTGTTTTATTTACATTTTAGAGGCGGTAAGGTGATAAGTTGGACAGATCGAGTGGGGAAAAAAAGCAATTTTCCCACACGACATCTCTCCTTCTCACTATCACGCATTAGTTTAGTTTCCCCACTCGCCATTTTAAAAAAGACCCGACGGGGCTCATTGCCTTCTTGAATCCTGCACAAACGGGCAGCATGGGGGTCATGTAATTGATTATGTTGGAAAGGGGAGAAATTGTGCTTTACAGTGGTATTTACATTTACATACATTTACAAGTCATTTAGCAGACGCTCTTATCCAGAGCGACTTACAAATTGATGCATTCACCTATGACATCCAGTGGAACAGCCACTTTACAATAGTGCATCTAAATCTTTACAGTTGATCTGGAAGTATTACATTTTTTGGGGAGCTAAAATAAGGTCAATTGTACGCACCAAGGCGATGCACAAACGTGAGTGAGTTTACGTTAGCTGGCAAACTCTCGCTAGCTAGATAACTACCTATGCTAAATAGACCAGCACAATTACTGCATCCAAAAAGCAAAACAAAGTGCATGGAAAACCTTTTTGTCTCCTCTACAACACTTCTTTTTCAGGAATCTCTTATGTCTGGATTTTCCACACAACCACCTTCTTGATCCCGGTTCTTTGCGTCACTATGAGTCATCGTGTTTCCAAGCCCACTACACAAATTGTGGGCACATTCGAGGTCGTTGTTATTTCAAGCTTGTTGCTCAGATGGGCATATCTTGATGCTTTAATTCCTGGGATGCATAAATAAGTGCACCAATACATCCTAAAAGTGAGAATGTTCTTCAACCGTGAAACCCTTGCAAGGTTACCTGATGAAATAAGAGATTGTCTTATGACCATTTTAGTGCATTTAAGAACTACTATTCAACCAAGCTTATAGGCTCACAATTTGGCACTGATTGACTATCTCACAATTTGGCAAGCACTGAATGACTATCTCACAATTTGGCAAGCACTGAATGACTATCTCACAATTTGGCAAGCACTGAATGACTATCTCACAATTTGGCAAGCACTGAATGACTATCTCACAATTTGGCAAGCACTGAATGACTATCTCACAATTTGGCAAGCACTGAATGACTATCTCACAATTTGGCAGAGCACTGAATGACTATCTCACAATTTGGCAAGCACTGAATGACTATCTCACAATTTGGCAGAGCACTGAATGACTATCTCACAATTTGGCAAGCACTGAATGACTATCTCACAATTTGGCAGAGCACTGAATGACTATCTCACAATTTGGCAAGCACTGAATGACTATCTCACAATTTTAGCCATAACTGTTTATTCATGTGTTAAAAATGTTTGATTTATGCCTAATTAAGTAATTCATACATTGTCAAGACCTGCCCTCCTTAGTTACTGTTGCTTTCCAGGTCAAATGCACGTGAAATTATTTACCTGTGTAAACATTTTTATTTTATTTCAACCTCCCATTCTTGCCATAGCACTCAAACGCTTCCATGCATTTCAAATGAAAGCTGGACTTGGGCATTACACTTCAGAGTCCTTTATACCAGAGTTGTGTCAATGAGGTGGTTGATTTTCAATTGGTATCTGGATTTTCAATTAACTGTGCCCATCCCTACTAAAAGGTAGAGGGTAAACCTCAAACAGATATTTATCACTCACTCACTCACTCACTCACTCACTCACTCACTCACTCACTCACTCACTCACTCACCTCTCTCTCCCCTCACTCACTCACTCACCACCACCACTCACTCACTCACTCACTCCTCACTCACACTCACTCACTCACTCACTCACTCACTCACTCACTCACCACTCACTCACTCACTCACTCACTCACTCACTCACTCACTCACTCTCTCTCTCACTCTCACTCACTCTCTCTCTCTCTCTCTCTCTCTCTCTCTCTCTCTCTCTCTCTCTCTCTCTCTCTCTCTCTCTCTCTCTCTCTCTCTCTCTCTCTCTCTCTCTCTCTCTCTCTCTCTCTCTCTCTCTCTCTCTCTCTCTCTCTGATGCAGAACAAGCTTTACAATCTTAACCTCTGCCTACCACCCTCAGCTAGACTCATGTTCTCATCTTAAAGCCTAAATTAGCCACACCAAGTTAGACGGTAAGAAGATTAATCTCTTTGGCCTGATTTATGGCATGGAGGAGATGAAAGGAAGTACTTGGTCTGTTTTACACAGCCCTGGGGGAAGATGGCAGTGGATGGCAGCTCAGAGCTTAACATCGCACAGTGACGTCATCTTTCTGGAAACATGAAGTACCGATGCTTTCCGACCAGAAAACGCCTTTTTATTGGTCAAAGTTTAATACAGGTGCGCTGTTGTATTTCTTAAACCCAGTGCAGACTGGCATGCACTACACAGACACAATAGTGGAAAGAGGAATACAGTTTACTCCTGAGTTCAATGAAAAAGCTCACTCTGCAGACTGGTTTGCTACAGGAGCTGCCCAGTGGTGCCACTATTGATTGTGGCGTTGGCACAGACCTACAGGATGGCACATCAATATCCTACCGCCTAACCCCACTGACTGCACACACAAACACAAACACACACACACACACACACACACACACACACACACACACACACACACACACACACACACACACACACACACACACACACACACACACACACACACACACACACACACACACACACACACACACACACACACACACACACACACACACACGGTCACTGCAGGGTTACAGTAACAGACAGGGTCAAACACCACAGCCACAGGAATAAATGTGATTCCAGTATAATCAATAGGATGTGAAGCGAACGTAATGTTTAATTTACTATATGGCAAAATGAGAGACTGACGATCGCAGACGGTAAGCCGAGGGGTTTAGTTACGCCCACATACTGATCAAAAGGGATCAGAACATAACAAGATTCCCACTCACAAGCTCTCTCTCTCTCTCTCTCTCTCTCTCTCTCTCTCTCTCTCTCTCTTCTCTCTTTCTCTCTTCTTTCTCTCTCTCTCTCTTCTCTCTCTCTCTCTCTCTCTCTCTCTCTCTCTCTCTCTCTCTCGCTCTCTTTCTCTCTCTCCCTCTCTCTCTCTCTCTCTCTTTCTCTCTCGCTCTCTCTCTGTCTCTCACTCTCTCTCTTTCTCTCTCTCTTTCTTTTTCTGTCTCTCTCTCTCTCTCTCTCTGTCTCTCTCTCTGTCTCTCTCTCTGTCTCTCTCTCTCTCTCTCTCTCTCTCTCTCTACTCTCTACTTTCTCTCCACCCTCTCTTGTTTCGATGACTAATCCCTTGTTACACTTCTGTTCTTTCCAGTCCTGTTCTCCAGTAGTTGAGATCAGAGGAATAGCACAGAATATTGATTTCCACTCCTATTCTCCTCCCCACTTCTGGGTATTTGTTGTTCTTATTGAGCTAAAGGAATACAATACAGGAGTTTATAATTAGCTATTATGCTGCCTCGTGCAATCTCCATAGTCTCTAAAAACCTCTTGTAGACAGAAACTGGATCTACAGTGCTTGATTTTCCCCACATTTCGTTACGTTACAGCCTTATTCTAAAATGTATTAAATAAAACATTTTCCTCATCAATCTACACAAAATACCCCATAATGACAAAGCAAAAATAGGTTTGTTGAATTTTTTTTGCAATGTATAAAAAAAAAAAAAAAAATTAAATACCTTATTTACAAAAGTATTCAGACCTTTTGCTATGAGACTCAAAATTGAGCTCAGGTGTATCCTGTTTCCATTGATCATCCTTCAGAACTTGGAGTCCACCTGTGGTAAATTAAATTGGTTGGACATGGTTTGTAAAGGCACACACCTGTCTATATAAGGTCCAAAAGTTGACAGTGCATGTCAGAGCAAAAACCAAGCCACGAAGTCGAAGGAATTGTCCATAGAGCAACGAGACAGGATTGTGTCGAGGCACAGATCTGGGGAAGTGTAGGTTACGAAAACATTTCTGCAGCATTGAAGGTCTCCAAGAACCCAGTGGCCTCCATCATTCTGCAGCATTGAAGGTCCCCAACAACACAGTGGCCTCCATCATTCTTAAATTGAATAAGTTTGGAACCACCAAGATCCTTTCTAGAGCTGGCCGTCCTGCCAAACTGATCAATCGAAGGAGAAGGGCCATGGTCAGGGAGTTGACCAAGAACCCGATGGTCACTCTGACAGAGCTCCAGATATCCTCTGTGGGTATGGGAGAACCTTCCAGAACGACAACCATCTCTGCAGCACTCTGCCAATCAGGCCTTTATGGTAGACTGGCCAAACGGAAGCCACTCCTCAGCAAAAGGCACATGACAGCCAGCTCGGAGTTTGCCAAAAGGCACCTAAAGACTCTCAGTCCATGAGAACCAAAGTTCTCTGGTCTGATGAAACCAAGATTGAACTCTTTGGCCTGAATGCCACATCTGGAGGAAACCTGGCACCATCCATACGGTGAAGCATGGTGGTGGCAGCATCATGCTGTGGGGATGTTTTTCAGCTGCAGGGACTGGGAGACTAGTCAGGATCGAGGGAAAGATGAACGGAGCAAAGCAAGGAGAGATCCTTGATGAAACCTGCTCCAGAGTGCTCAGGACCTCAGACTGGGGCAAAGGTTCACCTTCCAATAGGACAATGACGCTAAGCACACAGCGAAGACAACGCAGAGGTGGCTTGGGACAAGTCTCTGACTGTCCTACAGTGGCCCAGCCAGAGTCTGGATTTGAACACGATCAAACATTTCTGGAGAGCCCTGAAAATAGCTGTGCAGCGATGCTCCCCATCCAACCTGACAGAGCTTGAGAGGATCTGCAAAGAAGAATGGGAGAAACTCCCCAAATACAGGTGTGCCAAGCTTGTAGCGTCATACCCAAGACTAGAGGCTGTAATCGCTGCCAAACGTGCTTCAACAAAGTATTGAGGAAAGGATCTGAATACTAATGTAAATGCGATATACGTTTTTTTTTTATTTGTTATACATTTGCAAAAAATGTAAACTGTTTTTGCTGTGTTTATTATGGGGTATTGTGTGTAGATTGATGAGGGGGAAAAAACAATTTCATACATTTTAGAATAAGGCTGTAACATAACGAAATGTGGAAAAGTGAAGGGGTCTGAATACTTATCTGAAAGCACTGTAAACATGGTATATTGTAACATATGCTTACTGACTTGTGTATTGTGTATTTCGTATTTCTTGTTCTTATTTCTTGTGTTTTGTTCTAGTAATACATTGTTATTGATTATTGCATTGTTGGGTTTTGAGTTCGCAAGAAAGTCATTTCACTGCACTTGTGCATGTGACATTTAAAACTTGAAATTTGTAACTTGAAATGACCGTATAAATTACAGTTTTCCATTAAATGTGCCTTTAATTACAAGAGTCACAAATCTAATAGATGAAGTCGAGTATGAGATAAGCTGTTCTGAGGCAGCAGTATGTGAGGATTGTTTCTTGGTCTTGACCCTGACTATGGTCAGAGAGAACTGAGATGACTCATAGCTTGGCACAGCCAGCACTAACAAGACAGGTCACACAGAGAGGCGAGCTGAGAGGAGCAGCGAGGATATAGCACACACACACACACACACACACACACACACACACACACACACACACACATGCAGTCGCTCTGGATAAGAGCGTCTGCTAAATGACTTAAATGTAAATGTAAATGTACACGTACACACGCACTGCGGGAGTGAGAGAGAGGGAGAGGGACCACAGATGAGTAGCTCAGTGGAGGCAGAGGGATTTGGCATGGTCTTTCTCTGTGAGCTCATGGATGCAAATAGATCTTATGCATGAGTGTGTCTGTCAGGTATGGAGCCACACACACACACACACACACACACACACACACACACACACACACACACACACACACACACACACACACACACACACACACACACACACACACACACACACACACACACACACACACACACACACACACACACACACACACACACACACACACCTCATTAGCTACACACATACACTGCATACACTACACTCGGCACAACCCCCTTTTCCGTCATGCTGCAGGTGTGCTTGTCACTTCAGAGAAGCCACACTGAGTCAGCGAGCAGAGTCTGAACAGAGACTAGATGACATAAACAGTATAGACGAGCAGAAAGTTATCTATGTGTGTGTGCATCTGAGAGAGAGATAGAGATCTTGTTTTGTTTAGTGTCTCATTATGTAGACTTAATGGGGAGGGATGTGTTTTTAGTGCTCTCCTGACAATTTCGGGCGAAACTTGTTTGAAATTATTTTAATCTCTTATTTTAAATCCTCGTAACACGAACAGCAATTTTCTTGGACAATTTCAGGCGTATCTACATCCAATTTATGAATCTACATATAGCCTTCCTAAAACAAGAAGAACATCTCGCAACAGCTTGGATTATGTGACTGTTGGTAAGCTAACTAACATTTGTTAATGTATTAGCTGCTACTGTAGTACTGTAGCTAGCATAACAGTTAAGTGAATAATATGGTGAATGCTAAACTCAAAGTTTTTTTTATATGATTTGTAGCCTGTATTATTTTTGGTACTTTTGATAATTATCTTCCATTGGATTACATAAAACACTGTAAAACGCCTGCAAAGATGTTTAGCGCCATGTTAACAGGCTCAAAATGGCTAATGTTACCTCACATGTTTAGCAAGTGAGCCAGCCATGGCACAGTGGGACCATATTCATTCGTCCTGCACCACCGAGAAGCATTTGGACTACGTTATATGAAGACTTAAGTTTCTATCATATCCTTGGACTAAAATGATTGACACTAAAAGCCTGACATCATGTGCAAATGACCTAACGCTATATTTATGGGCCATGTTGTTACTTTGTAGCTACTAGCAACTGTTCATCTACAACTATTTTGGACTGTCCATACTGTAACTTTAAAATGTAGTCTCAGGCTAGCGTTACTGTTTTAGGTGGAGCTATTCTTAGCTATTTTTCAAATGAATACTGTTGTGATATTTCACATCATCTCGATGGATACGCCTTTAAGGAGTAATAGCCGAGAGAAGAAGGCAGGAGACAGTGTTTTGTTTAGCGTCGCTTAGGATAGACTGCTCCCTCTAATGGATCAGTCGTCCACCAGGCTACGGTTAGGGAGAGGTGGGAGAAGAAGCGGTGGGTGTCTCGCTTAGTGAGACAGGGGAATTGGGGTTCAGTGTTTTACTGTTAGGATAGACTGCTCCCTCTAATGGATCAGTCGTCCACCAGGCTCTACGGTTAGGGAGAGGTGGGAGAAGAAGCGGTGGGTGTCTCGCTTAGTGAGACAGGGGAATTGGGGTTCAGTGTTTTACTGTTAGGATAGACTGCTCCCTCTAATGGATCAGTCGTCCACCAGGCTCTACGGTTAGGGAGAGGTGGGAGAGGAAGTGTTGGGTGTCTCGCTTAGTGAGACAGGGGAATTGGGGTTCAGTGTTTTACTGTTAGGATAGACTGCTCCCTCTAATGGATCAGTCGTCCACCAGGCTCTACGGTTAGGGAGAGGTGGGAGAGGAAGTGTTGGGTGTCTCGCTTAGTGAGACAGGGGAATTGGGGTTCAGTGTTTTACTGTTAGGATAGACTGCTCTCTCTAATGGATCAGTCGTCCACCAGGCTACGGTTAGGGAGAGGTGGGAGAAGAAGCGTTGGGTGTCTCGCTTAGTGAGACAGGGGAATTGGGGTTCAGTGTTTTACTGTTAGGATAGACTGCTCCCTCTAATGGATCAGTCGTCCACCAGGCTATGGTTAGGGAGAGGTGGGAGAGGAAGTGTTGGGTGTCTCGCTTAGTGAGACAGGGGAATTGGGGTTCAGTGTTTTACTGTTAGGATAGACTGCTCCCTCTAATGGATCAGTCGTCCACCAGGCTCTACGGTTAGGGAGAGGTGGGAGAGGAAGTGTTGGGTGTCTCGCTTAGTGAGACAGGGGAATTGGGGTTCAGTGTTTTACTGTTAGGATAGACTGCTCCCTCTAATGGATCAGTCGTCCACCAGGCTACGGTTAGGGAGAGGTGGGAGAGGAAGTGTTGGGTGTCTCGCTTAGTGAGACAGGGGAATTGGGGTTCAGTGTTTTACTGTTAGGATAGACTGCTCCCTCTAATGGATCAGTCGTCCACCAGGCTCTACGGTTAGGGAGAGGTGGGAGAGGAAGTGTTGGGTGTCTCGCTTAGTGAGACAGGGGAATTGGGGTTCAGTGTTTTACTGTTAGGATAGACTGCTCCCTCTAATGGATCAGTCGTCCACCAGGCTCTACGGTTAGGGAGAGGTGGGAGAGGAAGTGTTGGGTGTCTCGCTTAGTGAGACAGGGGAATTGGGGTTCAGTGTTTTACTGTTAGGATAGACTGCTCCCTCTAATGGATCAGTCGTCCACCAGGCTACGGTTAGGGAGAGGTGGGAGAAGAAGCGTTGGGTGTCTCGCTTAGTGAGACAGGGGAATTGGGGTTCAGTGTTTTACTGTTAGGATCGACTGCTCCCTCTAATGGATCAGTCGTCCACCAGGCTCTACGTTTAGGGAGAGGTGGGAGAGGAAGTGTTGGGTGTCTCGCTTAGTGAGACAGGGGAATTGGGGTTCAGTGTTTTACTGTTAGGATAGACTGCTCCCTCTAATGGATCAGTCGTCCACCAGGCTCTACGGTTAGGGAGAGGTGGGAGAGGAAGTGTTGGGTGTCTCGCTTAGTGAGACAGGGGAATTGGGGTTCAGTGTTTTACTGTTAGGATAGACTGCTCTCTCTAATGGATCAGTCGTCCACCAGGCTACGGTTAGGGAGAGGTGGGAGAGGAAGTGTTGGGTGTCTCGCTTAGTGAGACAGGGGAATTGGGGTTCAGTGTTTTACTGTTAGGATAGACTGCTCTCTCTAATGGATCAGTCGTCCACCAGGCTCTACGGTTAGGGAGAGGTGGGAGAGGAAGTGTTGGGTGTCTCGCTTAGTGAGACAGGGGAATTGGGGTTCAGTGTTTTACTGTTAGGATAGACTGCTCTCTCTAATGGATCAGTCGTCCACCAGGCTCTACGGTTAGGGAGAGGTGGGAGAGGAAGTGTTGGGTGTCTCGCTTAGTGAGACAGGGGAATTGGGGTTCAGTGTTTTACTGTTAGGATAGACTGCTCCCTCTAATGGATCAGTCGTCCACCAGGCTCTACGGTTAGGGAGAGGTGGGAGAGGAAGTGTTGGGTGTCTCGCTTAGTGAGACAGGGGAATTGGGGTTCAGTGTTTTACTGTTAGGATAGACTGCTCCCTCTAATGGATCAGTCGTCCACCAGGCTCTACGTTTAGGGAGAGGTGGGAGAGGAAGTGTTGGGTGTCTCGCTTAGTGAGACAGGGAATTGGGGTTCAGTGTTTTACTGTTAGGATAGACTGCTCCCTCTAATGGATCAGTCGTCCACCAGGCTCTACGGTTAGGGAGAGGTGGGAGAGGAAGTGTTGGGTGTCTCGCTTAGTGAGACAGGGGAATTGGGGTTCAGTGTTTTACTGTTAGGATAGACTGCTCCCTCTAATGGATCAGTCGTCCACCAGGCTCTACGGTTAGGGAGAGGTGGGAGAGGAAGTGTTGGGTGTCTCGCTTAGTGAGACAGGGGAATTGGGGTTCAGTGTTTTACTGTTAGGATAGACTGCTCCCTCTAATGGATCAGTCGTCCACCAGGCTCTACGGTTAGGGAGAGGTGGGAGAGGAAGTGTTGGGTGTCTCGCTTAGTGAGACAGGGGAATTGGGGTTCAGTGTTTTACTGTTAGGATAGACTGCTCTCTCTAATGGATCAGTCGTCCACCAGGCTACGGTTAGGGAGAGGTGGGAGAGGAAGTGTTGGGTGTCTCGCTTAGTGAGACAGGGGAATTGGGGTTCAGTGTTTTACTGTTAGGATAGACTGCTCCCTCTAATGGATCAGTCGTCCACCAGGCTACGGTTAGGGAGAGGTGGGAGAGGAAGTGTTGGGTGTCTCGCTTAGTGAGACAGGGGAATTGGGGTTCAGTGTTTTACTGTTAGGATAGACTGCTCCCTCTAATGGATCAGTCGTCCACCAGGCTCTACGGTTAGGGAGAGGTGGGAGAGGAAGTGTTGGGTGTCTCGCTTAGTGAGACAGGGGAATTGGGGTTCAGTGTTTTACTGTTAGGATAGACTGCTCCCTCTAATGGATCAGTCGTCCACCAGGCTACGGTTAGGGAGAGGTGGGAGAGGAAGTGTTGGGTGTCTCGCTTAGTGAGACAGGGGAATTGGGGTTCAGTGTTTTACTGTTAGGATAGACTGCTCCCTCTAATGGATCAGTCGTCCACCAGGCTCTACGTTTAGGGAGAGGTGGGAGAGGAAGTGTTGGGTGTCTCGCTTAGTGAGACAGGGGAATTGGGGTTCAGTGTTTTACTGTTAGGATAGACTGCTCCCTCTAATGGATCAGTCGTCCACCAGGCTCTACGTTTAGGGAGAGGTGGGAGAGGAAGTGTTGGGTGTCTCGCTTAGTGAGACAGGGGAATTGGGGTTCAGTGTTTTACTGTTAGGATAGACTGCTCCCTCTAATGGATCAGTCGTCCACCAGGCTCTACGTTTAGGGAGAGGTGGGAGAGGAAGTGTTGGGTGTCTCGCTTAGTGAGACAGGGGAATTGGGGTTCAGTGTTTTACTGTTAGGATAGACTGCTCTCTCTAATGGATCAGTCGTCCACCAGGCTCTACGGTTAGGGAGAGGTGGGAGAGGAAGTGTTGGGTGTCTCGCTTAGTGAGACAGGGGAATTGGGGTTCAGTGTTTTACTGTTAGGATAGACTGCTCCCTCTAATGGATCAGTCGTCCACCAGGCTACGGTTAGGGAGAGGTGGGAGAGGAAGTGTTGGGTGTCTCGCTTAGTGAGACAGGGGAATTGGGGTTCAGTGTTTTACTGTTAGGATAGACTGCTCCCTCTAATGGATCAGTCGTCCACCAGGCTCTACGGTTAGGGAGAGGTGGGAGAGGAAGTGTTGGGTGTCTCGCTTAGTGAGACAGGGGAATTGGGGTTCAGTGTTTTACTGTTAGGATAGACTGCTCCCTCTAATGGATCAGTCGTCCACCAGGCTCTACGTTTAGGGAGAGGTGGGAGAGGAAGTGTTGGGTGTCTCGCTTAGTGAGACAGGGGAATTGGGGTTCAGTGTTTTACTGTTAGGATAGACTGCTCCCTCTAATGGATCAGTCGTCCACCAGGCTACGGTTAGGGAGAGGTGGGAGAGGAAGTGTTGGGTGTCTCGCTTAGTGAGACAGGGGAATTGGGGTTCAGTGTTTTACTGGATAGACTTATGTTTGTTTGTTCCAACAGTTCTTTACATGTTTTCCTCAATACAAAATATGAATGCGGTCCTTGTGGATACTAAACATATTTTAGATATGCCTTTATGCTCTATCTTTGGTTAAATGACTCCCAAATGCAAAACAGAAATGGACTTTGTGGAATGTTTAAACAGGTTATTAGTAGGCTTCAACAACTTCATGCACCTATTGTGCTCCTTCAACAAACTTGTTGAAGGATGAGCTACTTAAAGTACGCAGGAGATGGCGAGGGCAAGTGATAACATCCAGGTTCTCCTCTCATTCTCGTGGTTGTAATTCACAAAATCTGTTTCCGTTTTCAAGTAGATAATATTGTAACTGATACAGCTGATAGATACATTTTGATACAGGGCACTCTTTTGAATGAGTGTATTAATCTGGTTAATCTTGATGGTCCTAATGATGATAATCCCAAATTCTTTAGGAATGTATTTCTATCGATAGCCTCCCCTTCCTGGTAAAGTCATAATGGCAGGGGATTTTAATTGCACTCTTGATCCTCATCTAGATCGCTCCTCTGGTTTAGACACTTCCCACTCAGTAGAGTAGAAAGAAATGACAGCATTTCATTCAGGACTTGAATCTATGTGAACCTTGGAGGACTCAAGAGTTAAAGGGAGTATTCATGTTACTCGTCGCCATTTGAATCATACTAATATTCTCGTATAGGGAAGTGGATATGATAGTGTTGTTCTGAGTGACACCCGTGTCATTATTCTATAGGGATACAAAACTAGTAAAAAGGATCCTCCTAGATGGCGTTTGCATCCCAGATGGTTACAGGACCCAGACTTCTTACATTACATTGGATGTGCATATAGATGTTTATTTTACAGTGAGACCAAACGTCAGCGAGTACTAGTTGGGAGTCTTTCAAAAGCAAATATTAGGGGGCAAATTATATGTTTTACCAGTTTCAAATCAATTACATCTGAAAAGGAGAGAGATGGACGGGAAGAATCAGAGAATTGGAGAGGGAAGCTTTTTTTCGGATAACTCAGTAGAAGTAAACAAGGAAGTATTTGCTCTTAAAGCTCAGTATGAAGAACTTTTCAGCCTCAAAGGCTGCAAACAGCTTAACGAGGCTGAAAAAGTCCTTCTATGATCAATGTGAAAAACCTGGTAAATTGCTGGCCTGGCACATTAAAAAGCTAAATTCAGACAGACATTAATGCAATTTAAAAAATATATATATTTTATCTTTATTTTACTAGGCAAGTCAGTTAAGAACATATTCTTATTTTCAATAACTGCCTGTTCAGGGGCAGAAGGACAGATTTGTACCTTGTCAGCTCAGGGATTTGAACTTGCAACCTTTCGGTTACTAGTCCAACACTCTAACCACTAGGCTACCCTGCCGCCCCAAATTCAATTTACAAGGACAATTATCAATGGATACTGAAGAAATAACCCAAACATTTGCTTCCTTATACAACACACTTTACAACTCCCTTTATTTCAGAAGACAATAGAAATTGGATGGTGTTGAAATATCTGATGCTATTTTCAATATGAAGGGAGGTAAAGCGACAGGTTCTGATGGGCTCCCAATAGATATTTAGAAGATATTTAAGGACAAACCTCTAGGTCCACTTTTGAATATGTATGCTGAATCCTTTCAGCAAGGTTGTCTCCCCCCTCTCTAAGGACTGCTTGAATCACTCTAATTCTGAAGCCTAATAAATCCCCAACAGAATGTGAAAGTTACAGACCGATTTCTCTTCTGAACTCTGACTCTAAAATATTTGCTAATGCCTTAGCCAGGAGATTGGATAGAGTGCTCTCATATCTAATACACAAAGACTAAAATGGCTTCGTGAAAAACCATTAAGGTTTTCACAATGTGAGGAGAGTACTACTAAACATGTGTGAAGGGTCCCCTCATACTGCCATACTCTCACTTGATGCAGAGAAGGCATTCGATAGAGTTAAGTGGTTATTTATTTGAAGTGCTTAACAGATTTTGGTTTGGGAACTACTTCTTTAAATGGATTAAGATATTATATACGGACCCCACTGCAGAAGTTGCCACTAACAACTTGATTTTATGTAAATTTCAAAGAGTGACTGGGTGTGGAGTCAGGCGCAGAGAGCCAAGGATATGGGAAAAACACGCTTTAATGTCCAACCAAAAAATTTACAAATAGGTGACGCCGAACACAGGCGTAAATACACTCCACCTAAAATACACACTGGTATCTAACCGGACAGCGGAAAACCCACAATCATAACGAACACATTTACATAACAGAAACAAGCAAACACAAGCGGGCTAATCAAACTTAAATAACACCAACCCAAAAACCCCAACAAGGAACAGGTGAAAACAGGAAAACAATTAGACAAAACCAAACGAAAAGGGAAAAAGGGATCGGTGGCAGCGAGTAGACCGGCAAGCCCCACCCGAACAGGAAGGGGAGCCACCTTCGGTGGCAGCGAGTAGACCGGCGACGACGACCGCCGAGCGCCACCCGAACGGGAAGGGGAGCCACCTTCGGTGGCAGCTAGTAGACCGGCGACGACGACCGCCGAGCGCCACCCGAACGGGACAGGGAGCCACCTTCGGTGATATTCGTGACATTTCACAACTTTCTAAGCTTTTTCGGGGCACAAGACAAGGATATCCGGCCAGTCCAAGACTTTTTCTTTTAGCTATAGAACCCTTTGCAAGTGCAGTAAGGCCCCACCCAATTTTGAACATTGAGTGGCACTGTATGCCGATGATACCCTTTAATTCCTAACAGATCTAAAGAATTATATTATATTAATTATTATCTTCCCTCTCCAATTGAATTAATAACTTTGGTCCGTTTTCTGGGTTTAAAGTTAATAAAACCAAATCTTCCATCCTTTTCTGGGTTTAAAGTTAATAAAACCAAATCTTCCATCCTTTTCCTCAACAAGCAAGAGAGACTGAATCCAGTTGCATCCATTTGTGAATACAGAACATGGTTTCACGTGTTTGGTATTAAAATCACACCAGAAATGAGCTCCTTGAGCTCAACGATGAACCCATGGTAATGTGTAACAGAATCCACCAATAGATGGACATCATTGCCTATATCTGTTATTGGTAGAATAAATATTATTAAGATTAATATTCTACTCAAATGTCTTTATCTATTTCAATCAATTCCTCTGGCTCCATCACTTTATTTTCCCCAAAGATCAGAAAGATACTCTCAGATGTTATCTGAAGCAACAGAAAACCAAGGCTTAGCCTTTTCTCGTCTTTATTTGCCCTATGACAGAGGGGAGTTGCCACTTTCAAACCTACAGTGGTATTACTGGCTGCACAACTTACAGCTGCAATGTTTTGGTTCTCCAAGAAACCATACTCACCCTGGCTGTAGACTGAAATGTTGTCCACAAAAGGCTTAACTTCGGATGGATATTTGTACTCTGCTCTCTTTAAGAAACTAAAGAAGAATACGACTAATACCTTTGTTAAAAACACATGGCACAAGTTACAGCATATCTGGGCGAATTCCCTGTATTTTCCAGTTTTACACCAATTTGGGGGCAATGACAATTTCACCCCTGGTAAAACAAAATGAATTGGGGTTTAAAGAATGGGCAAGAAAGGGTTTTGTTAAATGAATGGACTTATACAATGAAAAAAGGGCCCATTTCATTTGAAGAACTAAAGGGAAGATTTAACTTACCACAAAAAGCATTTTTTCAAATATTTACAATTGAGAAGCTTTATTCTTTCCAGTCTAAAACAATCAGCCCTACAACCTCCTTTGAACACTAGAGGAACGCACTCTGTCAATGTGTGTTATGGGAAAGGTCAAATGACGTCATTATATGGGAAATGGTAGCTACACATAAACACAACTCTGATAGTAAGAGACTTCAGTGGATACAAGATGCAGGAAGATATTTAAGCAGAGGACTGGGGTATGATATATGCTCTAGAGCTCAGATACAGTGGATACAAGATGCAGGAAGATATTTCAGCAGAGGACTGGGGTGTGATATGCTCTAGAGCTCAGATACAGAAGATAAACACCCGCCTGAGATTGTTGCAATACAGTTGGATAATGAGAACATATATCACCCCTGTTATGCTCCACAAATTTGACCCTAATATCCCAGACCTGTGTGTTTAAATGTAACACGCATTTAGGCACCTTGTATCAATGCCTGTGGGAATGTGCTGAGATACAAAAGTTTTGGAGCTCAGTACTGTGCTATATCTCTGAGATTACCTCTACTCCAGTACAATTTATCCCTAAACTTTGCATCCTAAATCTTTACCCGGGGAATATCACTTTACATGGAAGAGAAAATAAAATGGTTGACCTATTACAAGCTAGACGTTTAATTGCTTCCACTGGAAGTATGTCAGTTCCCCCTCACTTGGTCATTGGTAAAAAAAAATAATGAATTTGGCACTTGAATAATGTACTTATATAGTGAAAAAGAAAGCCCCAGAGTTTAATGATATTTGGGATCTGTTTTGTGAGATTTTGCAAACCAGTGATAGTGTAGAAGCATGGAAACTGTGAATCTGTATATTCTCCATTGTTTTCCTGTGAATATTGGCTATAGTTGAAGCGTAATCTGTGAATATTGGCTATAGTTGAAGCGTAATCTGTGAATATTGGCTATAGTTGAAGCGTAATCTGTGAATATTGGCTATAGTTGAAGCGTAATCTGTGAATATTGGCTATAGTTGAAGCGTAATCTGTGAATATTGGCTATAGTTGAAGCGTAATCTGTGAATATTGGCTATAGTTGAAGCGTAATCTGTGAATATTGGCTATAGTTGAAGCGTAATCTGTGAATATTGGCTATAGTTGATGCGTAATCGGTGAATATTGGCTATAGTTGAAGCGTAATCTGTGAATATTGGCTATAGTTGAAGCGTAATCTGTGAATATTGGCTATAGTTGAAGCGTAATCTGTGAATATTGGCTATAGTTGAAGCGTAATCTGTGAATATTGGCTATAGTTGAAGCGTAATCTGTGAATATTGGCTATAGTTGAAGCGTAATCTGTGAATATTGGCTATAGTTGAAGCGTAATCTGTGAATATTGGCTATAGTTGAAGCGTAATCTGTGAATATTGGCTATAGTTGAAGCGTAATCTGTGAATATTGGCTATAGTTGAAGCGTAATCTGTGAATATTGGCTATAGTTGAAGCGTAATCTGTGAATATTGGCTATAGTTGAAGCGTAATCTGTGAATATTGGCTATAGTTGAAGCGTAATCTGTGAATATTGGCTATAGTTGATGCGTAATCTGTGAATATTGGCTATAGTTGAAGCGTAATCTGTGAATATTGGCTATAGTTGAAGCGTAATCTGTGAATATTGGCTATAGTTGAAGCGTAATCTGCATTATCTGCGACTGCATATTATACTTTTTATTTATTTGTATTATTGGAAATGTGAGGACCTTTTTATTTTTGTATGTTTCTGTTCATGTTTGGTAGTTATGCTTTTATCTATAATTGTATTTCTGTAATTGTTGATTGTCCTATTTGGAACTAATAGATATATTTTGATTTCCTACATTGCTTTCACGCCCATCCATAAATATAGTCTCATTAATCTCACCCTTACTAAATACACCCTTACTAAATACACTCTTACTAAATACACCCTCACCATGGTGCGTTGTCTCGCAGTGTGGGATCTGCCTGAAATAGATCCATGTTGGTAAACAGAGTTATTGTTATCACTTGGTTATTGATTATGCTTTAACATTCATGACGGGAGAATATCAATAAAACGGACCTCCTGCCTCCGTTCACAGTTATAATGTAGGTTGGTCAATAGAGGATAAATGGTCCTATGGGGCCGGAATATGCCTACGCTTAATGCAGACAGATGACTCTATTTCTATGGGAATGACATGACTGATGAGCCAGGATGGTATTATATTGTGTGGTACTGTATTTCATTTGGGATATAATGTTGAAAAACCTACATGAAGGTCAGGTCAATTTCCTTGTCCTATCTGTGTCACATTTGAAATAACCAGTCAGCAAATTGTTGGATCAAGTTAAATGTTTAAGCAAACCTTATTATTGTTGAGCCATGCTGGATACTGTATATGTTTGACCAAATCTCTACTCTTCTCTGCCAGTAGGTGCCTGTACTACCACTGAGCTCTGAGCAGTCCATGCCCTGATGTTATCCTGAGCAATTGATAGTCGAGAAACGGCAGAGATGATGATGATGATGATGATGATGTCATATAGCCCTAACCAAGTGTTATTGAGTGCTGCAGTGGTAAAGAGGCTACAACGATATTAAAGTACTGAGGATTATGTTCACTGTTCATCACTGGCTGAGTTAAAGGTTCTATGACTCACAGTGCTTCAACAGCCAATCAGCATCAGCCAGGAGGGGGGACTTTTAGCCATGTTGTTATGTCATCACACACACACACACACGGACATGCACACACACACAGAGCACATAGCATGTGGGCACACACACACACGGACATGCACGCACACACACAGCACATACTTGCTCACACTGTGCTAAATGTCATACAAGCATGTGGTCACACACACACAGAGCACACATAACACATATACTTGCAACATGCAAGCACACACGCACACACATGGTTTAAACAGTGTCCTCTGTTTAATTGCCCCATCTTGACTGGTTTACATGAGTGATTACAGAGTGAGTCAGCTTTGATGACTTTTCTCTCCTCTCTGGCTGTGCACCCCTGACTGCTACACTCAAAACCATGACTGGGTTGGGGTGGAGGGGGGTAGAGAGAGAGAGGTACGAGGGAGTGCTTTGGCAATGTAAACATATGTTTCCCATGCCAGTAAAGCCCTTTGAATTGAATTGAGTGTGAGAGCGCGTGTGTGTGTGTGTATGTGCTTGTTCGCGTGTTCATGTGTGTTAGATAGGCAGCATTGTCTGTGTATTGTTACCTCTGAATGAATCTACTGCAGAACGAGCCACTACTGACTGTGACTGTCCTCCATTTACTGTCAACTATCGCCACCTGCTTTTTATAACGGGAAGCTACTGCTGCAATAAGTGATTTCTATAGCTGTCAGCAGGGGGCAGTAACGCTGCATGAATGAACTGGCAATGGTCCACCTATCACTATTATGATTTAAGCTCAACCAGGTCTACAGCATGACAACCTGCCATGGTGTGAGTCAGATAAGACCCTATTTTCTCGTATAGTGATATGTATTAGATGTATACACTGCAATTATTACCTTTGTTCAGCATTCGCTATAGAAATAGCTGATGTATCCACGTTGCACCCTCCTCTTCCTTCTCTCCATCTTCTGTTCACAAGGAATATAGAGAAGGATTGAAGGATGAATCATGAATGATATTGCTGCAGAATCACATTTTCTTCCTAAACTCCTATCTTCCTCTCTCTATCTTCCCCACTCCTAAATAAAATCATTTCTCCCTACATCCTTTCTTCCTCTCTCTATCTTCCCCACTCCTAAATAAAATCATTTCTCCGTACACTCCTATCTTCCCCTCTCCTAAATAAAATCATTTCTCCCTACACTCCTATCTTCCTCTCTCTATCTTCCCCACTCCTAAATAAAATCATTTCTCCGTACACTCCTATCTTCCCCTCTCCTAAATAAAATCATTTTTCCCTACACTCCTATCTTCCTCTCTCTATCTTCCCCACTTCTAAATAAAATAATTTCTCCGTACACTCCTATCTTCCCCTCTCTATCTTCCCCACTCCAAAATAAAATCATTCTCCCTACACTCCTATCTTCCCTCCCTATCTTCCTCTCTCTGTATCTTCCCCACTCCTATCTTCCTTCTCTATCCCCTCTTCTAAATAAAATCATTTCTCCCTACACTCCTATCTTCCCTCTCCTAAATAAAATCATTTCTCCCTACACTCCTATCTTCCCTCTCTATCTTCCCCCTCGATCTTCCCCACTCCTAAATAAAATCATTTCTCCCTACACTCCTATCTTCCCCTCTCTATCTTCCTCTCTCGGTCTTCCCCACTCCTAAATAAAATCATTTCTCCCTACACTCCTATCTTCCCCTCCCTATCTTCCTCTCTATCTTCCCCACTCCTATCTTCCTCTCTCTATCTTCCCCACTCCTATCTTCCCCTCTCTATCTTCCCCACTCCTAAATAAAATCATTTCTCCCTACACTCCTATCTTCCCCTCTCTATCTTCCCCTCTCTATCTTCCCTCTCTATCTTCCCCTCTCGAATCTTCTCCTAAATAAAATCAGAACAAAGTGTTCACGGTCCTCCATTTTGTTTATTTTTGTTTATCTGTCTGGCCCAACTCAGGCCCTGTGTTTAGTTAACCGACCCTCTCTGCCCATTCATCGCCATTTTACCTGTTGTTGTTGTCTCACCCGTTGTTGCCTTCGCTAGCTCTCCCAATCAACACCTGTGATTACTTTATGCCTCGCTTTATGTCTCTCTCAAATGTCAATATGCCTTGTATACTGTTGTTTATGATAGTTATTATTGTCTTAGTTTACTGCGGAGCCCCTAGTCCCACTCAACATGCCTCAGATACCTCCTTTGTCCCACACATGTGATGACCTCACCCAGCATATCCAGCCCTTCCAGAGATGCAACCTCTCTTATCATCACTCGGTGCCTGGGTTTACCTCCACTGTACCAGCACCTGGTCCGACCAATCTGATTCAACGCTTCAAGATTGCTTCGATCACGTGGATTGGGATATGTTCCGCGTTGCGTCAAACAACAACATTGATGAATACGCTGATTTGGTGAGCGAGTTTATTAGCAAGTGCATCGGCGACATCGTACCCACAGCAACTATTAAAACCTTCCCAAACCAGAAACCGTGGATTGATGGCAGCATTCACGCGAAACTGAAAGCGCAAACCACTGCTTTTAATCAGGGCAAGGTGACCGGAAACATGACCGAATACAAACAGTGTAGCTATTCCCTCCGCAGGGCAATCAAACAAGCTAAGCGTCAGTATAGAGACAAAGTAGAGTCCCAATTCAACGGCTCAGACACAAGAGGTATGTGGCAGGGTCTACAGTCAATCACGGATTACAAAAGAAAACCAGCCCCATCACGGACCAGGATGTCTTGCTCCCAGGCAGACTAAATAACTTTTTGCCCGCTTTGAGGACAATACAGTGCCACTGACACGGCCCGCAACCAAAACATGCGGACTCTCCTTCACTGCAGCCGAGGTGAGGAAAACATTTAAACGTGTTAACCCTCGCAAGGCTGCAGGCCCAGACGGCATCCCCAGCCGTGCCCTCAGAGCATGCGCAGACCAGCTGGCTGGTGTGTTTACAGACATATTCAATCAATCCCTATCCCAGTCTGCTGTTCCCACATGCTTCAAGAAGGCCACCATTGTTCGTGTTCCCAAGAAAGCTAAGGTAACTGAGCTAAACGACTACTGCCCCGTAGCACTCACTTCCATCATCATGAAGTGCTTTGAGAGACTAGTCAAGGACTATGTCACCTCCACCCTAGGCCCACTCCAATTTGCTTACCGCTCCAATTGGTCCACAGACGACGCAATCACAACCACACTGCACACTGCCCTAACCCATCTGGACAAGAGGAATACCTATGTGAAAATGCTGTTCATCGACTACAGCTCAGCATTTAACAACATAGTACCCTCCAAACTCGTCATCTAGCTCGAGACCCTGGGTCTCGACCCCGCCCTGTGCAACTAGGTACTGGACTTCCTGACGGGCCGCCCTCAGGTGGTGAGAGTAGGTAAAAACATTTCCACCCTGCTGATCCTCAACACTGGGGCCCCACAAGGGTGCGTTCTGAGCCCTCTCCTGTACTCCCTGTTCACCCACGACTGCGTGGCCATGCACACCTCCAACTCAGTCATACATTTTGCAGACGACACTACAGTGGTAGGCTTGATTACCAACAACGACGAGACGACCTACAGGGAGGAGGTGAGGGCCCCCGGAGTGTGGTGTCAGGAAAATAACCTTACACTCAACAAAACAAAGGAGATGATCGTGGACTTCAGGAAACAGCAGAGGGAGTACCCCCCTATCCACATTGACGGGACAGTAGTGAAGAGGGTGGTAAGTTAAGTTCCTCGGCGCACACATCACGGACAAACTGAATTGGTCCACCCACACAGACAGCGTGGTGAAGAAGGCGCAGCAGCGCCTCTTCAACCTCAGGAGGCTGAAGAAATTTGGCTTGTCACCAAAAGCACTCAAACTTTTACAGATGCACAACCAAGAGCATCCTGTCGGGCTGTATCACCGTCTGGTACGTCAACTGCTCTGCCCATAACCGTAAGGCTCTCCAGATGGTAGTGAGGTCTGCACAACGCATCACCGGGGGCAAACTACCTGCCTTCCAGGACACCTACACTACCCGATGTCACAGGAAGGCCATAAAGATCATCAAGGACAACAACCACCCGAGCCACTGCCTGTTCACCCCGCTATCATCCAGAAGGCGAGGTCAGTACAGGTACATCAAAGCAGGGTCCAAGATGCTGAAAAACAGCTTCTATCTCAAGGCCATCAGACTGTTAAACAGCCACCACTAACATTGAGTGGCTGCTGCCAATATACTGACTCAACTCAACTCATACCCTACATTACTCATCTCATATGCACTGCACTGAGGCTAGGAAACACGGTCTCCACCGATAAATCCATGATTATCGAAAACTTCAATAAGCACTTCTCAACGGCTGGCCATGCCTTCCGCCTGGCTACTCCAACCTCGGCCAACAGCTCCGCCCCCCCCGTAGTTCCTCACCCAAGCCTCTCCAGGTTCTCCTTTACCCAAATCCAGATAGCAGATGTTCTGAAAGAGCTGCAAAACCTGGACCCGTACAAATCAGCTGGGCTTGATAATCTGGACCCGCTATTTCTGAAACTATCTGCCGCCATTGTCGCAACCCCTATTACCAGCCTGTTCAACCTCTCTTTCATATCGTCTGAGATCCCCAAGGATTGGAAAGCTGCCGCAGTCATCCCCTCTTCAAAGGGGGAGACACCCTGGACCCAAACTGCTATAGACCTATATCCATCCTGCCCTGCCTATCTAAGGTCTTCGAAAGCCAAGTCAACAAACAGGTCACTGACCATCTCGAATCCCACCGTACCTTCTCCGCTGTGCAATCTGGTTTCCGAGCCGGTCACGGGTGCACCTCAGCCACACTCAAGGTACTAAATGATATCATAACCGCCATCGATAAAAGACAGTACTGTGCAGCCGTCTTCATCGACCTCGCCAAGGCTTTCGACTCTGTCAATCACCAAATTCTTATCGGCAGACTCAACAGCCTCGGTTTTTCGGATGACTGCCTTGCCTGGTTCACCAATTACTTTGCAGACAGAGTTCAGTGTGTCAAATCGGAGGGCATGCTGTCCGGTCCTCTGGCAGTCTCTATGGGGGTGCCACAGGGTTCAATTCTCGGGCCGACTCTTTTCTCTGTATATATCAATGATGTTGCTCTTGCTGCGGGCGATTCCCTGATCCACCTCTACGCAGACGACACCATTCTATATACTTTCGGCCCGTCATTGGACACTGTGCTATCCAACCTCCAAACGAGCTTCAATGCCATACAGCACTCCTTCCGTGGCCTCCAACTGCTCCTAAACGCGAGTAAAACCAAATGCATGCTTTTCAACCGATCGCTGCCTGCACCCGCATGCCCGACTAGCATCACCACCCTGGATGGTTCCAACCTTGAATATGTGGACATCTATAAGTACCTAGGTGTCTGGCTAGACTGCAAACTCTCCTTCCAGACTCACATCAAACATCTCCAATCAAAAATCAAATCCAGAGTCGGCTTTCTATTCCGCAACAAAGCCTCCTTCACTCACGCTGCCAAGCTTACCCTAGTAAAACTGACTATCCTACCGATCCTCGACTTCGGCGATGTCATCTACAAAATGGCTTCCAACACTCTACTCAGCAAACTGGATGCAGTCTATCACAGTGCCATCCGTTTTGTCACTAAAGCACCTTATACCACCCACCACTGCGACTTGTATGCTCTAGTCGGCTGGCCCTCACTACATATTCGTCGCCAGACCCACTGGCTCCAGGTCATCTACAAGTCCATGCTAGGTAAAGCTCCGCCTTATCTCAGTTCACTGGTCACGATGGCAACACCCATCCGTAGCACGCGCTCCAGCAGGTGTATCTCACTGATCATCCCTAAAGCCAACACCTCATTTGGCCGCCTTTCGTTCCAGTACTCTGCTGCCTGTGACTGGAACGAATTGCAAAATCGCTGAAGCTGGAGACTTTTATCTCCCTCACCAACTTCAAACATCAGCTATCCGAGCAGCTAACCGATCGCTGCAGCTGTACATAGTCTATTGGTAAATAGCTCACCCTTTTCACCTACCTCATTCCCATACTGTTTTTATACTGTTTTTATTTATTTACTTTTCTGCTCTTTTGCACACCAATATCTCTACCTGTACATGCCCATCTGATCATTTATCACCAGTGTTAATCTGCAAAATTGTATTATTCGCCTACCTCCTCATGCCTTTTGCACACATTGTATATAGACTGCCCATTTTTTTCTACTGTGTTATTGACTTGCTAAATTGTTTACTCCATGTGTAACTCTGTGTTGTCTGTTCACACTGCTATGCTTTATCTTGGCCAGGTCGCAGTTGCAAATGAGAACTTGTTCTCAACTAGCCTACCTGGTTAAATAAAGGTGAAATAAAAATAAATAAATAAATATGTATGCATTGTATGCATTCGCACTTCGCTCTGCAGGTTGTATAACTTTTTCATTACATTTCATTATAGTACAAAGGTTGATTTGTCTAATCTTAGCAATTCTTCTTAGCTAGCTACTTAGCCGTCCTTGTATCAGAGATAATTGCATAATTATCGTATTTCGTCGCCCTAACGTAGCCTTCACTGCTATTCGCCCAGGAGCTAGCAACGCTAGCTAACGCACACAGATTAGCATCACTGTAGTGCTATTCACTCAACTGTACGACTTGATTAGTTTACTGTTAGCTAGCTACATAATCTTAGCAATTCTTCTTAGCTAGCTACATAGCCGTCCTTGTATCAGAGATAATTGCATAATTATCGTATTTCGTATTTCGTCGCCCTAACGTAGCCTTCACTGCTATTCGCCCAGGAGCTAGCAACGCTAGCTAACGCACACAGATTAGCATCACTGTAGTGCTATTCACTCAACTGTACGACTTGATTAGTTCAGTGTTAGCTAGCTACATAGCTGTCTTTGTTTCCAAGATAATTGTGTAGTTTAGTGTGTGTAGCCTTGGAGTGATTATCTTAATTCACTGAGGTTCGCTAGCCAGCTATTTGTCGTCCTTAACGTAGGAGACTCTGCTAGCTAGCCAACAGCTAACAGCTAACAGCTAGCCAACGTCACCACACGTTTACTGATTCGAATTCAATCACCGGTCAGGAGTATCACATTTTCATTTCATTACAGTACAACGGTTTGATTTGTTTGTTCGTAGCTAGCTACATAGCTAGCTACATAGCCGTCTTTGTTTCAAAGATAATTGTGTAGTCTAGACCGATTTCCTAGGTTAGCTAGCCAGCTATTGTCGTTCTTTTAACTCAACGTAACGTTAACAACACTGCTAGCTAACCAGCTAGCCCCGAATAGCAGCACTGTAGAAATTATTACACTCAACGGAACGACTTGATTAGTGTAGTGCCAACAACGCAGCTACTGCCAGCTAGCCTACTTTAGCAGTACTGTATCATTTTAATCATTTTAGTCAATAAGATTCTTGCTACGTAAGCTTAACTTTCTGAACATTCGAGACGTGTAGTCCACTTGTCATTCAATTTCCTTGCATTAGCGTAGCCTTTTCTGTAGCCTGTCAACTATGTGTCTGTCTATCCCTGTTCTCTCCTCTCTGCACAGACCATACAAACGCTCCACACCGCGTGGCCGCGACCACCCTAATCTGATGGTCCCAGCGCGTACGACCCACGTGGAGTTCCAGGTCTCCGGTAGCCTCTGGAACTGCCGATCTGCGGCCAACAAGGCAGAGTTCATCTCAGCCTATGCCTCCCTCCAGTCCCTTGACTTCTTGGCACTGACGGAAACATGGATCACCACAGATAACACTGCTACTCCTACTGCTCTCTCCTCGTCCGCCCACGTGTTCTCGCACACCCCGAGAGCTTCTGGTCAGCGGGGTGGTGGCACCGGGATCCTCATCTCTCCCAAGTGGTCTTTCTCTCTTTCTCCCCTTACCCATCTGTCTATTGCCTCCTTTGAATTCCATGCTGTCACAGTTACCAGCCCTTTCAAGCTTAACATCCTTATCATTTATCGCCCTCCAGGTTCCCTCGGAGAGTTCATCAATGAGCTTGATGCCTTGATAAGCTCCTTTCCTGAGGACGGCTCACCTCTCACAGTTCTGGGCGACTTTAACCTCCCCACGTCTACCTTTGACTCATTCCTCTCTGCCTCCTTCTTTCCACTCCTCTCCTCTTTTGACCTCACCCTCTCACCTTCCCCCTACTCACAAGGCAGGCAATACGCTTGACCTCATCTTTACTAGATGCTGTTCTTCCACTAACCTCATTGCAACTCCCCTCCAAGTCTCCGACCACTACCTTGTATCCTTTTCCCTCTCGCTCTCATCCAACACTTCCCACACTGCCCCTACTCGGATGGTATCGCGCCGTCCCAACCTTCGCTCTCTCTCCCCCGCTACTCTCTCCTCTTCCATCCTATCATCTCTTCCCTCTGCTCAAACTTTCTCCTACCTATCTCCTGATTCTGCCTCCTCAACCCTCCTCTCCTCCCTTACTGCATCCATTGACTCTCTATGTCCCCTATCCTCCAGGCCGGCTCGGTCCTCCCCTCCCGCTCCGTGGCTCGACGACTCACTGCGAGCTCACAGAACAGGGCTCCGGGCAGCCGAGCGGAAATGGAGGAAAACCGCCTCCCTGCGGACCTGGCATCCTTTCACTCCCTCCTCTCTACATTTTCCTCCTCTGTCTCTGCTGCTAAAGCCACTTTCTACCATTCTAAATTCCAAGCATCTGCCTCTAACCCTAGGAAGCTCTTTGCCACCTTCTCCTCCCTCCTGAATCCCCCCTCCTCCTCTCTGCAGATGACTTCGTCAACCATTTTGAAAAGAAGGTCGATGACATCCGATCCTCGTTTGCTAAGTCAAACGACACCGCTGGTTCTGCTCACACTGCCCTACCCTATGCTCTGACCTCTTTCTCCCCCTCTCTCCAGATGAAATCTCGCGTCTTGTGACGGCCGGCCGCCCAACAACCTGCCCGCTCGACCCTATCCCCTCCTCTCTTCTCCAGACCATTTCCGGAGACCTTCTCCCTTACCTCACCTCGCTCATCAACTCATCCCTGACCGCTGGCTACGTCCCTCCCGTCTTCAAGAGAGCGAGAGTTGCACCCCTTCTGAAAAAACCTACACTCGATCCCTCCGATGTCAACAACTACAGACCAGTATCCCTTCTCTCTTTTCTCTCCAAAACTCTTGAGCGTGCCGTCCTTGGCCAGCTCTACCGCTATCTCTCTCAGAATGACCTTCTTGATCCAAATCAGTCAGGTTTCAAGACTAGTCATTCAACTGAGACTGCTCTTCTCTGTATCACGGAGGCGCTCCGCACTGCTAAAGCTAACTCTCTCTCCTCTGCTCTCATCCTTCTAGACCTATCGGCTGCCTTCGATACTGTGAACCATCAGATCCTCCTCTCCACCCTCTCCGAGTTGGGCATCTCCGGCGCGGCCCACGCTTGATTGCGTCCTACCTGACAGGTCGCTCCTACCAGGTGGCGTGGCGAGAATCTGTCTCCTCACCACGCGCTCTCACCACTGGTGTCCCCCAGGGCTCTGTTCTAGGCCCTCTCTTATTCTCGCTATACACCAAGTCACTTGGCTCTGTCATAACCTCACATGGTCTCTCCTATCATTGCTATGCAGACGACACACAATTAATCTTCTCCTTTCCCCCTTCTGATGACCAGGTGGCGAATCGCATCTCTGCATGTCTGGCAGACATATCAGTGTGGATGACGGATCACCACCTCAAGCTGAACCTCAGCAAGACGGAGCTCCTCTTCCTCCCGGGGAAGGACTGCCCGTTCCATGATCTCGCCATCACGGTTGACAACTCCATTGTGTCCTCCTCCCAGAGCGCTAAGAACCTTGGCGTGATCCTGGACAACACCCTGACGTTCTCAACTAACATCAAGGCGGTGTCCCGTTCCTGTAGGTTCATGCTCTACAACATCCGCAGAGTACGACCCTGCCTCACACAGGAAGCGGTGCAGGTCCTAATCCAGGCACTTGTCATCTCCCGTCTTGACTACTGCAACTCGCTGTTGGCTGGGCTCCCTGCCTGTGCCATTAAACCCCTACAACTCATCCAGAACGCAGCCCGTCTGGTGTTCAACCTTCCCAAGTTCTCTCACGTCACCCCGCTCCTCCGCTCTCTCCACTGGCTTCCAGTTGAAGCTCGCATCCGCTACAAGACCATGGTGCTCGCCTACGGAGCTGTGAGGGGAACGGCACCTCAGTACCTCCAGGCCCTGATCAGGCCCTACACCCAAACATGGGCACTGCGTTCATCCACCTCTGGCCTGCTCGCCTCCCTACCACTGAGGAAGTACAGTTCCCGCTCAGCCCAGTCAAAACTGTTCGCTGCTCTGGCCCCCAATGGTGGAACAAACTCCCTCACGACGCCAGGACAGCGGAGTCAATCACCACCTTCCGGAGACACCTGAAACCCCACCTCTTCAAGGAATACCTAGGATAGGGTAAGTAAGGGTAAGTAATCCTTCTCACCCCCCTTCTCTCCCCCAACAAGATTTAGATGCAAGTGGCTGTTCCACTGGTTGTCATAGGTGTTTGCACCAATTTGTAAGTCGCTCTGGATAAGAGCGTCTGCTAAATGACTTAAATGTAAATGTATACCACCTTCTCCGCTATGCTATTGGGTTTCCGAGCTGATCATGGGTGCACCTCAGCCATGCTCAAGGTCCGAAACGATATCATAACCACCATCGATAAAAGACAGTAGTGTGCAGCCATCTTCATCAACCTGGCCAAGGCTTTCGACTCTGTCAATCACTGCATTCTTATCGGCAGACTCAATGCTCAAATGACTGCCTCGCCTGATTCACCATCTACTTCTCAGACAGAGTTCAGTGTGTCAAATCTGAGGGCCTGTTGTTTGGACCTCTGGCAGACTCTATGGGGGTGCCACAGGGTTCAATTCTCGGGTCTACTCTTTTCTCTGTATACATCAATGATGTCGCACTTGCTGCTGGTGATTCTCTGATCCACCTCTATGCAGATGACACCATTCTTTATACATCTGGCCCTTCTTTGGACACTGTGTTAACAAACCTCCAAACGAGCTTCAATGCCATACAACACTTCTTCCGTGGCCTCCAACTGCTCTTAAATGCTAGTAAAACTAAATGCATGTTTTTCAACCGATCGCTGCCCTCACCCGCCCGCCCGACTAGCATCACTACCCTGGACGGTTCTGACTGAGAATATGTGGACAACTGCAAATACCTAGGTGTCTGGTTAGACTGTAAACTCTCCTTCCAGACTCACATTAAGCATCTCCAATCCAAAATTAAATATAGAATCGGCCATCTATTTCTCAACAAAGCCTCCTTCACTCATGCTGCCAAACATACCCTCATAAAACTGACTATCCTACTGATCTTTGACTTCGGTGATGTCATTTACAAAATGGACTCCAACACTCTACTCAGCTCATTGGATGTAGTCTATCACAGTTCCTTTCTGTTTTGTCACCAAATCCCGAAATACTACCCACCACTGCGACCTGTATGCCCTTGTTGGCTGACCCTCGCTACATATTTGTCGCCAAACCCACTGGCTCCACGTCATCTATAAGTCTTTGCTAGGTAAAGCCCCGCATTCTCAGCTCACTGGTCTCCATAGCAACACCCACCCGTAGCACGCGCCCCAGCAGGTATATTTCACTGGTCATCCCCAAAGCCAACACCTCCTTTGGCTGCCTTTCCTTCCAGTTCTCTGCTGCCAAAAATCACTGAAGCTGGAGACTTATATCTCCCTCACTAACTTTAAGCATCAGCTGTCAGAGCAGCTTACCGGTCACTGCACGTGTACACAGCCCACCCAACAACCTCATCCCCATATTGGTATTTATGTTTTTGCTCCTTTGTACCCCAGCTACTGTGATTGTTTGGTTGAGGGACAAAGGGCCAAATTGCGGTACTGTCCCACACAATCCGGGACTCACCCTAGTTTCCATACCAGGTGGTGATGTAGCCAGACAGAATGCACCCCCACCCCCCCACTGAGCAGTGATAATCCCCACTCCACTGTAAGTGTGGAGCTGTGATAGCAGTACTGCATGCTGGGAAGGCGACATGCCTGGAGGAGGGTTTTGAGATTTACATTAGCAAACGCACACACACACACAATCTCATTAGCTTGGCAGTATAGTCTTTCTAGCTCCCTACTGGGCTGTAAAGCTATTTGTGTGTGTGTGTGTGTGTGTGTGTGTGTGTGTGTGTGTGTGTGTGTGTGTGTGTGTGTGTGTGTGTGTGTGTGTGTGTGTGTGTGTGTGTGTGTGTGTGTGTGTGTGTGTGTGTTTAGGAGTAGAGGAATCTGGATAAACACTGGAAATGGAAAATCTGCTTCTTTGGCAGTTCAGGCCCCTGCACTAGTGTAGTGAATAGGCCTACAGTATGTGTTTGTGCAGTGAAAGATTGGGTGTAGGCCTATAGTATATATATATATGTTATTTTGATGGCTTTATAGGTATACCTCCACTGTTGTTCAGATTTGATTTAATATCAGGGCTTTTTGTGTTCATAGTGATGTTCCTATTAAGTATTGTGTGTAGGCTGTAGCAACAGAATAAAGTCAGTTATCCGTAGTGGGTGGAGATTAAATAGACCGTCAGCACGCCCATACTGTTGAGAGGCCGTTTCAAATGTCATGACGTAGAGGATTCATAAACCGGGATTGGACCATACAATTATGAATTAGAATACGAAATAATTCATTTAAAACTATATTAGTAATTTAAGGAATACAAACTAAATAAGTCATTTAATAGGATCTCTATGGATTGGACCCGTAAAGAAATGGAAAATAACATTGATTTACTGGATATGAACAAAACATAGCCATGTAGCTACCGATAATACAGATGGACAAATCTCGCAGCCCTAACCTAACTCTGACGTCGTTGGCCCCCGTGCGCAAAAGGTTTGGCCGAATTGGACAGCGACTATCTTAGGTCTGCTGCGCTAGAGCAGAAGGAAGAGACCGTTTCAAACTCCCCTGCCTCCATCTCTGAGAGCTAGAGGGAATCCGGATCAGCGGGTCCACCCCACAGCCGTTCATTGCCTAACCATGGCGGGTCCTGCAAACGCCGGTATGCGCCCCTGGTACTCCTCTGGATCTAGTAACGACGCTGCCTTCCCACTCCCAGCCCTTACCGAGGAGAAGCCGCGGAAGAGGAGAGCATTTTGCCTGCCTCGGATGAAGTCCAACGACAGTGGCAAGCAGCAGCTACCGCAGCAACCCGTGGCAAACAACAACAACAACATGCCTTTCATAATCCACTGTCAGATCGGGAAGGAGATCAAGCACATATGCAGCAACTGCCGTGGCGCTGACCCTCAGGACGGTGAGTGGGGGGGAGAATAGTGTTGAGGTTTTCGCAGCAGCAGCAAGAGGGAGATGTTTTGATCTCCATTTCATGCTGGCGCCGCTCCTCTAAATCGACCGCTCCCTTGCCCTGCACGCTACCTGTAAAAACATATGCCCCGTCGCGGGCAGTTTTTCTTGATGGACGGGGCTGCTGAGACTTTTCCCAATCCTAATAGCACAACTCGGAGTCAGAATATTTACGTGGCTGTATGAGTGTATTGGTTGTTTTTGATACGTTATTGGAGGTAGGCTATAGCATTTTAATAGTCTGTTTATACTTCTGCTGGGCTTCACATGTATGCTGTTACTCTTCAGTAACAGACAGCACCACTTTGAATAGTTCACTGAGATTGTACTTTGTAGGCTATACAAACACAGGGCCCATTGATTCACCAAGATAACAGACATGCTAGTCAACTGAAATAAGTTGAGTAGTTTTGTCGTTCTCTCCTATTATACACAGTATGACCAAATTCCCTCAATGTGCACATATCACTAAGAACACTCACACCTTCATCATGATGTGGTGTGAATGTGAGGTCAGGGGGCAGTGCTCAGTTGGTAGAGCATGGCGCTTGTAACGCCAGGGTAGTGGGTTCGATTCCCGGGACCACCCATACGTAGAATGTATGCACACATGACTGTAAGTCGCTTTGGATAAAAGCGTCTGCTAAATGGCATATATTATTATTATTATTATATAAGACTCACTTACACACTCTTACTGCTTGTGCAGACTAAGAGGTGAGCTGTGTGTGTGTGTGTGTGTGTGTGTGTGTGTGTGTGTGTGTGTGTGTGTGTGTGTGTGTGTGTGTGTGTGTGTGTGTGTGTGTGTGTGTGTGTGTGTGTGTGTGTGTGTGTGTGTGTGTGTAAGAGCGAGACAGACAGTATTTTTATTTGAATTTGAACAAGAAACAAAAATTCCAGCCTGTTGGGAGTTTAGAGGTGAGTGGAGTTTAGAGATGGAAAAATTGAGTAAGGACTCAACTGTATTTACTTTAGAACAGTCTGACGTCTCCCTTACACAGCAGAGATCATCATAGCTCAGGGAGAGAGAGATGGAGAGATGAGTGAAGAGAAATGTAAAAAAAAAAATAGAGAGAGATTGAGAAGTTTGAATGGCACCAAACTGGGCTGTGTATGTACATCATATTGAGAAAAAAATGTAAACCTCATCTGTAAACATTCCCTCTTCATAATTTCTTGTGTAATGATGTCTAATTCCATGGTGTCTTTATGTATTAATTAGAATAATTATTTTAATTGCTCCTCTGAGTTCCACATACTTTGAATCGTATTGTTTTATCGATTATGTGACTGGTTTCTCTCCTCTTCTCTCCTCTTCTCCTCTCTTCCAGTTGAGGAGGTGGAGCGAATAGCGGCGATGCGATCTGATTCGCTGGTCCCTGGCACACACACCCCTCCCATTCGGAGGCGGAGCAAGTTTGCCACCCTGGGGCGTCTCTTCAAGCCGTGGAAATGGAGGAAGAAGAAGAGCGAGAAGTTCAAGCAGACATCTTCTGGTGAGAACCATATCTAACCTTTAACCCTAAGCCCTAAACCAGGAGGATCAAACTCATTCCATGGAGGGCCTAGTGTTTTCTGGTTTTTGTTTTTTCCTTTCAGTTAAGACCTAGACAACCAGGTGAGGGGAGTTCCTTCCTAATCAGTGACCTTAATTCACCAATCAAGTCTAAGGGAGGAGCGAAAACATGCAGACACTCTGCCCCCCGTGGAATGAGTTTGGCACGTTCCCTAAACCCTAACCCCGAAGCCCTAGGCCTTGCTTTCTACCTCTCCCCTAACCCTAAAATCTACCGCCCTAAGATCTACCCACTTAGATTTATCCCTTGTATTCTACCTCTCTGCTTGCCCCTTAAGCACTCCCCCTGCCCCACAGTAGCCGCACTCTTATGTCCTAAAGCTACAACCTTCAGTTGTGGAATAGATCACGGTCTCACCAGCTCACCCCCTAGCAGGAACAGTACGACTCCATTATGTTGACAAATGTAGGTACTATGAGGCACGAGGCAGAAGGCAGTGCTAGGTGGCTATATGCTACAGTATATGATGGGCAGCTAGGTGCTGTACTGGTTAATGGTTATATTATGTAACAGGGGATCAGCAGTTGTAGCACATGGGTACCATGAAGCATCAGAGCCAGGTGCATGGTGTATGATAGTTATATTATGGTTATGTAACAGGGGATCAGCATGAATGCTGTAGGTCAGCTGCAGCTGTATATTATCGCCAACCGGATCAGTGGGGCCAACGATAACACAGGAGACTGGAGCTATGTCCAGGCTCTTCTTTAAAGTTTAAACAGTGGTATTATTACAGTGTGTGTTATTGTGTGTGTGTGTGTGTGTGTGTGTGTGTGTGTGTGTGTGTGTGTGTGTGTGTGTGTGTGTGTGTGTGTGTGTGTGTGTGTGTGTGTTAGACATCGGCAAGACCAGACAGACCCAAGCATAATTGTCCCCTTAAGCCTTTTTGTAAATGATTTGAAATAAAAAAAATACCAAATACTGCTACAGAACATTTACACAAGATCATTCTTGTTCATCAAAAATGTAGAGAACAGCTGTGAAAGTGTTGACGGAAGATTCCCTGCAGATTCAGTTTGATGGCAGATACTGGAGTTCTAGCTAACAATGTCACTTGAATTGAATAATGCTCCAAAATTAAATAAGATATCTAATATAATGATATAAATTACTGGCAACACAGTAGCCAGTAGGTTACTGTAAATTTATAGTAGATTACTGGCAGCACAGAAACCAGTAAATTACTGTAGATTTACAGGACCTTAACTGAAACACACATTTCCAGCATATTACTGTAACACCTGACGACAGCAACGTGCTCTATTTGTATAATTTACATTGCATTACTGGAAGCACAGTGGTTTGTAAACTGTTAGATTTACAGTGCAGGCAGCTAGTGCCAAACAAGGCCAAAATTGATCAAAATCAAAACAGTTTGAAGGTGGACAGCAGTGTGCTTTGCAAGTGCTAATTTGTTTTTACATTTACATTTTGGTCATTTAGCAGACGCCCAGAGTGACTTACAGTCAGTGTGTTAAGGGTTCCCAAACCTTTTCACTCAGCCCCCCTCCCCTTCCAGCATTGGGGAACCTGTCTATTTCTGTCAGTGTATTAAGGGTTCCCAAACCTTTTCACTCAGCCCCCCCCCCCCCCCTCCAGCATTGGGGAACCTGTCTATTTCTGTCAGTGTATTACGGGTTCCCAAACCTTTCCACTCAGCCCCCCTCCAGCATTGGGGAACCTGTCTATTTCTGTCAGTGTATTAAGGGTTCCCAAACCTTTTCCACTCAGCCCCCCTCCAGCATTGGGGAACCTGTCTATTTCTGTCAGTGTATTAAGGGTTCCCAAACCTTTTCACTCAGCCCCCCTCCAGCATTGGGGAACCTGTCTATTTCTGTCAGTGTATTAAGGGTTCCCAAACCTTTTCACTCAGCCCCCTCTCCAGCATTGGGGAACCTGTCTATTTCTGTCAGTGTATTAAGGGTCAGCCCCCCTCCAGCATTGGGGAACCTGTCTATTTCTGTCAGTGTGTTAAGGGTTCCCAAACCTTTCACTCAGCCCCCCCCCCCTCCAGCATTGGGGAACCTGTCTATTTCTGTCAGTGTATTACAGGGTTCCCAAACCTTTCACTCAGCCCCCTTCCAGCATTGGGGAACCTGTCTATTTCTGTCAGTGTATTAAGGGTTCCCAAACCTTTTCACTCAGCCCCCCCCTCCAGCATTGGGGAACCTGTCTATTTCTGTCAGTGTATTAAGGGTTCCCAAACCTTTCCACTCAGCCCCCCACCCCCCTCCAGCATTGGGGAACCTGTCTATTTCTGTCAGTGTATTAAGGGTTCCCAAACCTTTCACTCAGCCCCCCTCCAGCATTGGGGAACCTGTCTATTTCTGCCAGTGTATTAAGGGTTCCCAAACCTTTCCACTCAGCCCCCCCTCCAGCATTGGGGAACCTGTCTATTTCTGTCAGTGTGTTAAGGGTTCCCAAACCTTTTCACTCAGCCCCCCTTCCAGCATTGGGGAACCTGTCTATTTCTGCCAGTGTACTAAGGGTTCCCAAACCTTTTCACTCAGCCCCCTCCAGCATTGGGGAACCTGTCTATTCCTATGTCTGTCAGTGTATTAAGGGTTCCCAAACCTTTCCACTTAGCCCCCCTTCCAGCATTGGGGAACCTGTCTATTTCTGTCAGTGTGTTAAGGGTTCCCAAACCTTTTCACTCAGCCCCCCTCCAGCATTGGGGAACCTGTCTATTTCTGTCAGTGTATTAGGGTTCCCAAACCTTTTCACTCAGCCCCCCCTCCAGCATTGGGGAACCTGTCTATTTCTGTCAGTGTATTAAGGGTTCCCAAACCTTTTCACTCAGCCCCCCTCCAGCATTGGGGAACCTGTCTATTTCTGTCAGTGTATTAAGGGTTCCCAAACCTTTCCACTCAGCCCCCTCCAGCATTGGGGAACCTGTCTATTTCTGTCAGTGTATTAAGGGTTCCCAAACCTTTCCACTCAGCCCCCCTCCAGCATTGGGAACCTGTCTATTTCTGTCAGTGTATTAAGGGTTCCCAAACCTTTTCACTCAGCCCCCTCCAGCATTGGGGAACCTGTCTACTTCTGTCAGTGTATTAAGGGTTCCCAAACCTTTTCACTCAGCCCCCCTCCAGCATTGGGGAACCTGTCTATTTCTGTCAGTGTGTTAAGGGTTCCCAAACCTTTCCACTCAGCCCCCTCCCCTTCCAGCATTGGGGAACCTGTCTATTTCTGTCAGTGTATTCAGGGTTCCCAAACCTTTCACTCAGCCCCCTTCCAGCATTGGGGAACCTGTCTATTTCTGTCAGTGTATTAAGGGTTCCCAAACCTTTTCACTCAGCCCCCTTCCAGCATTGGGGAACCTGTCTATTTCTGTCAGTGTATTAAGGGTTCCCAAACCTTTCCACTCAACCCCCCCCCCCCTCCAGCATTGGGGAACCTGTCTATTTCTGTCAGTGTATTAAGGGTTCCCAAACCTTTTCACTCAGCCCCCCTCCAGCATTGGGAACCTGTCTATTTCTGCCAGTGTATTAAGGGTTCCCAAACCTTTCCACTCAGCCCCCCTCCAGCATTGGGGAACCTGTCTATTTCTGTCAGTGTGTTAAGGGTTCCCAAACCTTTTCACTCAGCCCCCTTCCAGCATTGGGGAACCTGTCTATTTCTGCCAGTGTACTAAGGGTTCCCAAACCTTTTCACTCAGCCCCCTCCAGCATTGGGGAACCTGTCTATGTCCTATGTCTGTCAGTGTATTAAGGGTTCCCAAACCTTTCCACTTAGCCCCCTTCCAGCATTGGGGGAACCTGTCTATTTCTGTCAGTGTGTTAAGGGTTCCCAAACCTTTCACTCAGCCCCCCTCCAGCATTGGGGAACCTGTCTATTTCTGTCAGTGTATTAAGGGTTCCCCAACCTTTTCACTCAGCCCCCTCCAGCATTGGGGAACCTGTCTATTTCTGTCAGTGTATTAAGGGTTCCCAAACCTTTTCACTCAGCCCCCTCCAGCATTGGGGAACCTGTCTATTTCTGTCAGTGTATTAAGGGTTCCCAAACCTTTCACTCAGCCCCCTCCAGCATTGGGGAACCTGTCTATTTCTGTCAGTGTATTAAGGGTTCCCAAACCTTTCCACTCAGCCCCCCTCCAGCATTGGGGAACCTGTCTATTTCTGTCAGTGTATTAAGGGTTCCCAAACCTTTCCACTCAGCCCCCCTCCAGCATTGGGGAACCTGTCTATTTCTGTCAGTGTATTAAGGGTTCCCAAACCTTTCCACTCAGCCCCCCTCCAGCATTGGGAACCTGTCTATTTCTGTCAGTGTATTAAGGGTTCCCAAACCTTTCCACTCAGCCCCCCTCCAGCATTGGGGAACCTGTCTATTTCTGTCAGTGTATTAAGGTTTCCCAAACCTTTCCACTCAGCCCCCCCTCCAGCATTGGGGAACCTGTCTATTTCTGTCAGTGTATTAAGGTTTCCCAAACCTTTCACTCAGCCCCCTCCAGCATTGGTGAACCTGTCTATTTCTGTCAGTGTATTAAGGGTTCCCAAACCTTTCCCTCAGCCCCCCTCCAGCATTGGGGAACCTGTCTATTTCTGTCAGTGTGTTAAGGGTTCCCAAACCTTTTCACTCAGCCCCCCTCCAGCATTGGGAACCTGTCTATTTCTGTCAGTGTATTAAGGGTTCCCAAACCTTTCCACTCAGCCCCTCCAGCATTGGGGAACCTGTCTATTTCTGTCAGTGTGTTAAGGGTTCCCAAACCTTTTCACTCAGCCCCCCTTCCAGCATTGGGGAACCTGTCTATTTCTGCCAGTGTACTAAGGGTTCCCAAACCTTTCACTCAGCCCCCCCTCCAGCATTGGGGAACCTGTCTATGTCCTATGTCTGTCAGTGTATTAAGGGTTCCCAAACCTTTCACTCAGCCCCCCTTCCAGCATTGGGGAACCTGTCTATTTCTGTCAGTGTGTTAAGGGTTCCCAAACCTTTTCACTCAGCCCCCTCCAGCATTGGGGAACCTGTCTATTTCTGTCAGTGTATAAGGGTTCCCAAACCTTTTCACTCAGCCCCTCCAGCATTGGGGAACCTGTCTATTTCTGTCAGTGTATTAAGGGTTCCCAAACCTTTCACTCAGCCCCCCTCCAGCATTGGGGAACCTGTCTATTTCTGTCAGTGTATTAAGGGTTCCCAAACCTTTCCCTCAGCCCCCCCCCTCCAGCATTGGGGAACCTGTCTATTTCTGTCAGTGTATTAAGGGTTCCCAAACCTTTCCACTCAGCCCCCCCCTCCAGCATTGGGAACCTGTCTATTTCTGTCAGTGTATTAAGGGTTCCCAAACCTTTCCACTCAGCCCCCTCCAGCATTGGGGAACCTGTCTATTTCTGTCAGTGTATTAAGGGTTCCCAAACCTTTCCCTCAGCCCCCCTCCAGCATTGGGGAACCTGTCTATTTCTGTCAGTGTATTAAGGGTTCCCAAACCTTTCCACTCAGCCCCCCTCCAGCATTGGGGAACCTGTCTATTTCTGTCAGTGTATTAAGGGTTCCCAAACCTTTCACTCAGCCCCCCCTCCAGCATTGGGGAACCTGTCTATTTCTGTCAGTGTATTAAGGGTTCCCAAACCTTTTCACTCAGCCCCCCTCCAGCATTGGGGAACCTGTCTATTTCTGTCAGTGTATTAAGGGTTCCCAAACCTTTCACTCCCCCCCTCCAGCATTGGGGAACCTGTCTATTTCTGTCAGTGTATTAAGGGTTCCCAAACCTTTTCACTCAGCCCCCTCCAGCATTGGGAACCTGTCTATTTCTGTCAGTGTGTTAAGGGTTCCCAAACCTTTCCACTCAGCCCCCTCCAGCATTGGGGAACCTGTCTATTTCTGTCAGTGTGTTAAGGGTTCCCAAAACCTTTTCACTCAGCCCCCCCCCTCCAGCATTGGGGAACCTGTCTATTTCTGTCAGTGTGTTAAGGGTTCCCAAACCTTTTCACTCAGCCCCCCCCCCTCCAGCATTGGGGAACCTGTCTATTTCTGTCAGTGTGTTAGGGTTCCCAAACCTTTTCACTCAGCCCCCCTCCAGCATTGGGGAACCTGTCTACTTCTGTCAGTGTGTTAAGGGTTCCCAAACCTTTCACTCAGCCCCCCTTCAGCATTGGGGAACCTGTCTATTTCTGTCAGTGTGTTAAGGGTTCCCAAACCTTTTCACTCAGCCCCCTCCCCCTTCAGCATTGGGGAACCTGTCTATTTCTGTCAGTGTGTTAAGGGTTCCCAAACCTTTTCCTCAGCCCCCCTCCAGCATTGGGGAACCTGTCTATTTCTGTCAGTGTGTTAAGGGTTCCCAAACCATTGGGGAACCTGTCTACCTCTGTCAGTGTGTTAAGGGTTCCCCCTTTCACTCCCCCCTTCAGCATTGGGGAACCTGTCTATTTCTGTCAGTGTGTTAAGGGTTCCCAAACCTTTTCACTCAGCCCCCTCCCCTTCAGCATTGGGGAACCTGTCTATTTCTGTCAGTGTGTTAAGGGTTCCCAAACCTTTCCACTCAGCCCCCCTCCAGCATTGGGGAACCTGTCTATTTCTGTCAGTGTGTTAAGGGTTCCCAAACCTTTCACTCAGCCCCCTCCAGCATTGGGAACCTGTCTATTTCTGTCAGTGTGTTAAGGGTTCCCAAACCATTTTCATTTCTCAGCCCCCCTCTCCAGCATTGGGGAACCTGTCTATTTCTGCCAGTGTGTTAAGGGTTCCCAAACCTTTCCACTCAGCCCCCCTCCAGCATTGGGGAACCTGTCTATTTCTGTCAGTGTGTTAAGGGTTCCCAAACCTTTTCACTCAGCCCCCCTCCAGCATTGGGGAACCTGTCTATTTCCGTCAGTGTGTTAAGGGTTCCCATACCTTTCCACTCAGCCCCCCTTCCAGCATTGGGGAACCTGTCTATTTCTGTCAGTGTATTACGGGTTCCCAAACCTTTCACTCAGCCCCCCTCCCCCTTCCAGCATTGGGGAACCTGTCTATTTCTGTCAGTGTATTACGGGTTCCCAAACCTTTTCACTCAGCCCCCCTCCTCCAGCATTGGGGAACCTGTCTATTTCTGTCAGTGTATTACGGGTTCCCAAACCTTTCCACTCAGCCCCCCTCCAGCATTGGGGAACCTGTCTATTCCTGTCAGTGTTTACGGGTTCCCAAACCTTTCCACTCAGCCCCCCTCCAGCATTGGGGAACCTGTCTATTTCTGTCAGTGTATTAAGGGTTCCCAAACCTTTCACTCAGCCCCCCTTCCAGCATTGGGGAACCTGTCTATTTCTGTCAGTGTATTACAGGGTTCCCAAACCTTTCCACTCAGCCCCCCTCCAGCATTGTGGAACCTGTCTATTTCTGTCAGTGTATTAAGGGTTCCCAAACCTTTCCACTCAGCCCCCTCCAGCATTGGGGAACCTGTCTATTTCTGTCAGTGTATTAAGGGTTCCCAAACCTTTTCACTCAGCCCCCCTCCAGCATTGGGGAACCTGTCTATTTCTGTCAGTGTATTAAGGGTTCCCAAACCTTTTCACTCAGCCCCCTTCCAGCATTGGGAACCTGTCTATTTCTGTCAGTGTATTAAGGGTTCCCAAACCTTTCCACTCAGCCCCCCCTCCAGCATTGGGGAACCTGTCTATTTCTGTCAGTGTATTAAGGGTTCCCAAACCTTTCCACTCAGCCCCCCTCCAGCATTGGGGAACCTGTCTATTTCTGTCAGTGTATTAAGGGTTCCCAAACCTTTTCACTCAGCCCCCCTCCAGCATTGGGGAACCTGTCTATTTCTGTGGCCACTGTTCGTGACACAAACTGTTCACACCCCTCTTGTTGGCGGAGAGAAAATGTTACAGCTTTAAAGCTTATTTCCTGACATTCTACACTTTTTGTAATGAGGTGCAGAGATTTCTTTTTTAAAAAAATGTAAAAGATAATTTTCTTAAAATGGTCTAATGTGTATTCATGTCATTTTTGAGTGACTCAAACATTACAACACAATATATGGGCTTAAAAACGTTGGGCTAGTTGATCTGGACATTTCTGACAAGTTATGCCTGACATGACAAGTGGAAAGCGGATGATGCAATACCCCATTTTGAAATTGCACCTCGTGCATTCTACTATTACAACTTTCAAGAGTAAGTTGAAAGCCGGACTAAGTTCCCCACAGTTTGGGAACCACTGCTTTTAAACTAAAACAAACCTATCACAGTCATTGCAAGAAAAACATTTCTGTAACAGTTTTACTGATAAAGTTGTTGTAGTTAAGGATACTTTGGTCTTCAAAGTATTTTTGTACCATCAAAAGGTATCTTTTGCCATCTCTGGCTAGTGCAAAGTACTTTACTGTAATATTCACAGTAACTTGCCATGAGCTTCCGATAAGTTACTGTAGTATCAGAGCAACGAAGCAGAACAATACTGTAAAATTAGCCACTTGTAAGAAAGTAAATGCTACTGTTATCATAATATTGGTATTTTACTGTAATTACATGGGGTTGGCTGCTAGGTATTTGTATTTTACTGTAATTACATGGGGTTGGCTGCTAGGTATTTGTATTTTACTGTAATTACATGGGGTTGGCTGCTAGGTATTTGTATTTTACTGTAATTACATGGGGTTGGCTGGTAGGTATTTGTATTTTACTGTAATTACATGGGGTTGGCTGCTAGGTATTTGTATTTTACTGTAATTACATGGGGTTGGCTGCTAGGTATTTGTATTTTACTGTAATTACATGGGGTTGGCTGCTAGGTATTTGTATTTTTCTGTAATTACATGGGGTTGGCTGCTAGGTATTTGTAGTTTTTACTGTAATTACATGGGGTTGGCTGCTAGGTATTTGTATTTTACTGTAATTACATGGGGTTGGCTGCTAGGTATTTGTATTTTACTGTAATTACATGGGGTTGGCTGCTAGGTATTTGTATTTTACTATAATTACATGGGGTTGGCTGCTAGGTATTTGTATTTTACTGTAATTACATGGGGTTGGCTGCTAGGTATTTGTATTTTACTGTAATTACATGGGGTTGGCTGCTAGGTATTTGTATTTTACTGTAATTACATGGGGTTGGCTGCTAGGTATTTGTATTTTACTGTAATTACATGGGGTTGGCTGCTAGGTATTTGTATTTTACTGTAATTACATGGGGTTGGCTGCTAGGTATTTGTATTTTACTGTAATTACATGGGGTTGGCTGGTAGGTATTTGTATTTTACTGTAATTACATGGGGTTGGCTGCTAGGTATTTGTATTTTACTGTAATTACATGGGGTTGGCTGCTAGGTATTTGTATTTTACAGCATATAATGGATATTTCGTGTTTTAAATCACTTGCATTTCTAGAGGCCTAAACAAAGGCTTCTGAACTGGCCGTGATTACAAGGCATAACACCAGTAAAGGTTTAAGACACGCTGCCGATCTGTCCCCTGTACACTTTAAAGTGTTCAGGTACTACTAACACATATCAATTCATTTGGTACAGCATTCTCACTAACAGGGGCCTTAAATACAGCCTCTTACAAGGCACGTCTCAAAATATGTTCATGAGCCAGAAATTATTTCGCCATCCACAACATTTTCCCACAATGCACCATAATTCACAGTATTCTGCTGTAAATATACAGTAAAACAGGTGCACAGTATTATATTGTACAAATTCACAGCAGTGTAGCGGAATGCCGTTGAGCTCCCTTAATGCATTGCTCTTTACTATACTGTAATATAGAACTGTACATTTATTGCAGTAAATTTACCAAAATGAATTACGGCATTATGGTTTGTTATGCAAGGTAGTCCACACACACACACACACACCAGTGGGGCGCTTTCTTTCTAATCTCATGCTGCTCCCCCAGCTGTCGTTGCAGTTTATGCTTTTTTCTGAACAGAATTATTATGGCATGTTAAAATAATGGCATACATTTTGGCATAATTCAAACAGTCACACATATTCTCTCAGCCAATATACTGTATGTCGACTGTTACACTAACTGGTGTGGTTACACTAACAGTATTATTTGACAGGATTCAGACAGACACCAATGTATCAGAAAAAGAACGTGCCGATTCTGCTGGCCAGTTATAAGCACAGTGAAGTTGGTGATGAAGTAGAATAGAGTAGAATCCTGTACCATATGATGTCAGTTAATGTTGTTGTGATGTCATATCCTGCACCCTCAGTCCTGGAGAGGAAGATGTCGACCCGGCAGAGCAGAGAGGATCTGATCAAGAGAGGAGTGATGAAGGACATCTATGACAAAGGTGAGGGGTCAGAGGGAAGTTAGAACGCAGAGACTTTTGGCAAAACTGTTGTAGTTGTTCTTTGTTGTGTAATCAAAAATACTTTTGGCGGAAACGAAGTCAAGTCATACAGTCGGTATCACAGCATCCACATGGATTGACTCCAGGCCAGATTTGTACTGTGAACATGTGAACATGTCTCTCTCTCTCTCTCTCTCTCTCTCTCTCTCTCTCTCTCAGGAGAGGAGGAGAAGGATGGAGAACGGGAGGTCTCCAGCATTAGGAGGGTCTGATCCATCACCATGTGATGGAGCTGAGCTGATGGATGGAGCAGGGTCAGCCATAGGTATGTCTCAGGCCTTCTATCAACACACTCAAGCAATGGTTCATAGTCTCTCACTGTGCTGTTACATGACATCTGATTGGTCAATGTTGTTCTCAAATCTCAGGCCTTCTCCCAATACGCTCACCTATTGGTTCATTTCCATTCACCCTGTTCTAACATATCATCCGATTGATTTATTCTATGCCCAGGTACAGTTGAGTTCCAGATGTCTGGAGAGGGGGCGTGTCCACAAGACCACACCCAGAATCCCAGCCAGCCTCCACCCACTAAGAAGGTTATGGTGTATCCAGGCGAAGGGGCTGGGGCAGAGTCATCACATCACACCATAAAACATAAAAACCAACCCCCAGTGCCCCCCAAACCGTTCAACAGGCTGCCCAACCACATCACAGGTCTGTAATCCTCTGTGTCTATGCGCCTATCCCTGTGTCATTCTATGTGTTTGCTTGTCTTTCTGTTTTTACTGTACCCCGGCCCACCAGCGTGCCGCTTGTGTGGGTGTATCAATCTGTGTATCTGACTGATTTTTCTCTTCTCTCTCCCTCTAGACGGTATGCCAGTGAAGCTGCCCTGTATGTCCATGAAGCTGTCGCCTCCTCTACCTCCTAAGAAGCTGATGATCTGTGTGCCTGTGGGTGCGGGGGGGAGCATGGAGCCCTCGGCCCTCACCTTTCAGAAGTGCCCCCCTCCCTCCCACCACGTGGGGTCCCTGGGGGGCCACTCCCTACACTACGGGACCCTCCCTGTGCCCCTACACCCCCCCAGCCGCATCATCGAGGAACTCAACAAGACCCTGGCCCTCACTATGCAGCGATACAAGAGGTGAGGATTAAGGAGGAGTGTGTGTGTGTGTGTATCCATATGCCTCCATGTGGATGGATTCAATGGTTCACATATCCAGTCTGCCTTGTACTCTATTCCCATTGGTCCTGCCCTGTGTCTACACTACAGCAGCGAGTTGGATGGGGTCGTTAAGGAGCTTGTTTTTCATGGGTTTTTTCTAATCAGTAGGGTTAAATTGGGAGTTGCCACAATACAGATGTAGGATCTTAATTTGATCACACTTTTGCAGGAGAACTTTCCTGCAACAGGAAATTCAAAACTTGGTGTATTTGAGTTTTTAAAAGTCTTCTGACATGATTTTCCCTTAACGAAAATGTATCAACCCCTACAAAAATGTCCATAAATTACAATCCTATTGCTGCAAGATTATTTTCCTGCTGTAGAAAACTGGCTCACCTACATCTGCACTGGGCAGCATTTTGAAACGTCTGGTCAATCACATCTCAGTACAGAGACCATTTAATCTAAATCTAAATCTATCATTGGCTGGTGTCTAACCAGTTCCAACCATTTTAGAGCGCCACACACACACACACCATCTCCATCTGTCCACAGACACATGACACACGTGGAGAACACTCTGCAATCGACCCACACACTCTGTGACTGATGTGCCGGCGCCAGATTGGCCTCCCATGATCCATCACTCTAATTGGTGGGCCGGCAGGTGGTTATGGACCCGAGCACCTAATAGGATGTAGACATCCTATTCCTTTTGTAGCCCTTTTTTGATTTACTCATTTGCTGTCTGAATGTTATGTAGGGCACACCTAAACTGAGTTTGTAAAAACAACAGAGATCATTATTCTCCGTTACGGGAGCTCCGCAGTTGCTCGATTGCTGCTTGCTTGGTGATCTGTGACGCTGCCTCAAGGCTCATTTGTGATTGGTGTGCAGTTTGTTTCCTCTGTGCCTCTCATCTCTAGTTGAGGCAGGCTGTGTGATTTAGGTGTGGTAATGTGAGCCTCTAAAGCCGACCATGTCTGTTACATCCCGCCCTTACATCTCCGTTACGTCTAGGCAGTATAAGTCATGCAATGCTTCCCGGGCAGAGTGAGGTACCAACGTTATTTTAGGAGCCACTTACTGTGGCAATTAAGGGAGCGCTGGCTTGTTTTTCTACAGTGTTTCAGTCTTGTTTTCTCAGCTGAGGTGCCGTTTACATGAGTTCCAGAGGTCATAGGTCATAGCACCTTTCATAGGAACTGATGGTGGAAACAACCTGACATTACCTAACTACTCCCCTGTCTAACACCACACACACACGCGGATGGACAGACACACAAACGCCCGCCATCTCTTGCTAACCGTTTACCTTTCTCACTGACCTCAGCTCGCTGCACCACGCGGTTCCCGCGGTGATGATAGCGTGTGACTACAACAAAGAGAACCTCCCCAACGAGGAAGACTATCAAGAACTACCTGGTTCGTACAGGGATGAGGATGATGAAGAAGAAGATGATGATGATGAAGATGATGATGAAGAAGAGGAGGAAGATGATGAAGATGAAACACTCTTTACAAGTACGTGTTTGTTTTCTACATAATTGGTTTGGGACAGTGGTGGCCGTTTGGTCTCTGCCTGGTGCCCCTGCTTCCTGGTAACAATGGCCTCTGGCTGCTGGGATATGTGGTTTAAGAGCTCTCCTTTCATTGGACCCCTCCAGTCAGAGCTGTGGTTCACGTCCCTGATTTGAGCGTTGAATGTGACCAATCAAAGCACCGAGGTGACAGTGGCGTGTGAATGAGACATGTCTGTTACGTCAACAACACACACACACACACACACACACACACACACACACACACACACACACACACACACACACACACACACACACACACACACACACACACACACACACACACACACACGGAGACACACACACACACACACACGGAGACACACACACAGACACACACACACACACGGAGACACACACACACACACACACGGGAGACACACACACAGACACACACACACACACACACACACACACACACACACACACACACACACACACACACACACACACACACACACACACACACACACACACACACACACACACACACACACACACACACACACACACACACACACACCATGGCTGTTCCTCAGATCCCCTGTTCCAGTAGTTCCCTTCACTTTTTCATTTTCATGAGCAGTTGTCTGAATGATTGATTTGAGCCCCGTTATGTCTATGAGGTATTTATACACACCTCTCCTCTCTGTGAGAGGGCGATGTAAACAGAAGAGTGGAAACAGTGAACACACGCCCATCCTGTAGCTCTCACTGGATAGGTTACTGCTGTGACAGTTGAATTGCTACTGCATGAGTTAGCTGTGGTGCTAGTAATTCCAATTTTATCAAAATGTTATGGAAAGTTTGCTGATCTTATTCTGGCCTCTCTATAAAAAAAATAAATGTGTGTGTGTGTGTGTGTGTGTGTGTGTACATGTGTATAGGTACCCTGGCTCTGAAGGTGTTGAGGAAGGACTCCCTGGCCATTAAGATCAGTAACCGTCCGTCACAGAGAGAGCTGGAGGATAAGAACATACTGCCCACCCAGTCAGACCAGGAGAAACTGGAGTCACGTTATCGTATAGGCACCAAGCTCACACGGTGAGAGACACGCGCACACACATACAGATGCACACCCTCCCTATAGCAACGGAGAGACTTGAGTCACGTTATCATATAGGCACCAAGCTCACACGGTGAGAGACACGCGCACACACATACAGATGCACACCCTCCCTATAGCAACGCAGAGACTTGAGTCACATTATCATATAGGCACCAAGCTCACACGGTGAGAGACACGCGCGCACACATACAGATGCACACCCTCCCTATAGCAACGGAGAGACTTGAGTCACGTTATCATATAGGCACCAAGCTCACACGGTGAGAGACACGCGCACACACATACAGATGCACACCCTCCCTATAGCAACGCAGAGACTTGAGTCACATTATCATATAGGCACCAAGCTCACACGGTGAGAGACACGCGCGCACACATACAGATGCACACCCTCCCTATAGCAACGCAGAGACTTGAGTCATGTTATCATATAGGCACCAAGCTCGCACGGTGAGAGACACGCGCGCACACACATACAGATGCACACCCTCCCTATAGCAACGGAGATCGTTATCATATAGGCACCAAGCTCGCACGGTGAGAGACACGCGCACACACATACAGATGCACACCCTCCCTATAGCAACGGAGATCGTTATCATATAGGCACCAAGCTCGCACGGTGAGAGACACGCGCACACACATACAGATGCACACCCTCCCTATAGCAATGGAGATCGTTATCATATAGGCACCAAGCTCGCACGGTGAGAGACACGCGCGCACACACATACAGATGCACACCCTCCCTATAGCAACGGAGATCGTTATCGTATAGGCACCAAGCTCGCATGGAGCGAGTCATATTCACGCATACTAATACGCACGCAGGTTCATCTGCTCTTACACGTTGCATACAGTCAAACTGATTGCCAAGCAACAAGCTGTTGTGGTGAGAGATGAACTCACGTGTGCTTGAAATCACAAACGCACACACACACACACACACACACACACACACACACACACACACACACCTCATCTCCCAGTCAGCACCTGTACACCCTGCAGTGGCCTGGTTGAGATGTGACCGGGCTACTTGAGACAGCATGATAGATGACACCTAATAATGGAGAGAGGAAGCCAAGCTGGAAGTGAGGAAGTGAGAAAAGGTAGAGGGATGGAGGGAAATTGATGAGAGGTAGAGGATGGAGGGAGAGTAAGCAGAGAGCCTGTCACATTTTTTATCTTGAATATGCCAGTGAGCGGGCAGACATCTTCATGTGGGATTTTACGCTCACAGAGGACAGAACATGAATACAGGAGGGTTGTGGCAATATCAGTAAACTATATTAACCCTGGATTGCTGATTCATTGAGTGGCTTTGAAGCCACCGGTTGGCCATATTGGCACTGCCCAGTAGGAGCCCAGTAGGAGCCCAGTAGGAAGCCACCGGTTGGCCATATTGGCACTGCCCAGTAGGAGCCCAGTAGGAAGCCACCGGTTGGCCATATTGGCACTGCCCAGTAGGAGCCCAGTAGGAGCCCAGTAGGAGCCCAGTAGGAGCCCAGTAGGAAGCCACCGGTTGGCCATATTGGCACTGCCCAGTAGGAGCCCAGTAGGAAGCCACCGGTTGGCCATATTGGCACTGCCCAGTAGGAGCCCAGTAGGAGCCCAGTAGGAGCCCAGTAGGTAGCCACCGGTTGGCCATATTGGCACTGCCCAGTAGGAGCCCAGTAGGAGCCCAGTAGGAAGCCACCGGTTGGCCATTGGCACTGCCCAGTAGGAGCCCAGTAGGAAGCCACCGGTTGGCCATATTGGCACTGCCCAGTAGGAAGCCACTGGTTGGCCATATTGGCACTGCCCAGTAGGAGCCCAGTAGGAGCCCATTAGGAAGCCACCGGTTGGCCATATTGGCACTGCCCAGTAGGAGCCCAGTAGGAAGCCACTGGTTGGCCATATTGGCACTGCCCAGTAGGAGCCCAGTAGGAGCCCAGTAGGAAGCCACTGGTTGGCCATATTGGCACTGCCCAGTAGGAGCCCAGTAGGAAGCCACTGGTTGGCCATATTGGCACTGCCCAGTAGGAGCAGTAGAGCCCAGTAGGAGCCCAGTAGGAGCCCAGTAGGAGCCCAGTAGGAAGCCACCGGTTGGCCATATTGGCACTGCCCAGTAGGAGCCCAGTAGGAGCCCAGTAGGAGCCCAGTAGGAAGCCACTGGTTGGCCATATTGGCACTGCCCAGTAGGAGCCCAGTAGGAGCCCAGTAGGTAGCCACTGGTTGGCCATATTGGCACTGCCCAGTAGGAGCCCAGTAGGAGCCCAGTAGGAAGCCACCGGTTGGCCATATTGGCACTGCCCAGTAGGAGCCCAGTAGGAGCCCAGTAGGAGCCCAGTAGGAAGCCACCGGTTGGCCATATTGGCACTGCCCAGTAGGAGCCCAGTAGGAAGCCACTGGTTGGCCATATTGGCACTGCCCAGTAGGAGACCATTAGGAAGCCACCGGTTGGCCATATTGGCACTGCCCAGTAGGAGCCCAGTAGGAAGCCACTGGTTGGCCATATTGGCACTGCCCAGTAGGAGCCCAGTAGGAGCCCAGTAGGAAGCCACTGGTTGGCCATATTGGCACTGCCCAGTAGGAGCCCAGTAGGAAGCCACTGGTTGGCCATATTGGCACTGCCCAGTAGGAGCCCAGTAGGAGCCCAGTAGGAAGCCACCGGTTGGCCATATTGGCACTGCCCAGTAGGAGCCCAGTAGGAGCCCAGTAGGAGCCCAGTAGGAAGCCACTGGTTGGCCATATTGGCACTGCCCAGTAGGAGCCCAGTAGGAAGCCACTGGTTGGCCATATTGGCACTGCCCAGTAGGAGCCCAGTAGGAAGCCACTGGTTGGCCATATTGGCACTGCCCAGTAGGAGCCCAGTAGGAGCCCAGTAGGAGCCCAGTAGGAAGCCACTGGTTGGCCATATTGGCACTGCCCAGTAGGAGCCCAGTAGGAAGCCACTGGTTGGCCATATTGGCACTGCCCAGTAGGAGCCCAGTAGGAGCCCAGTAGGAGCGGTCCTCCATATGAAAACATTTAATTCTACAGTATTTCAACAAAAATGAAATGCATATCTTTTTTTACACTTTTTTCTCCACAATTGTCCCTTCACTGCAACTCCCATATGGACTCTGGCTTTAACCCCAGCTTCCCCTATCAGTCATCTAATGTATATATAAGTCATTGGGCAATACAGGAAGGAAACAGAATTCACAAATCATTTCAATTCCTTATAATGCCTCCAACTCTCATTTGTCACACTCACTACAACTTGCCTTCTCCCTCTCTTCCTTCCCCCCCTTTCTCCATTTATCTCCCTCTCCATCCACTCTGCTTCCCTCCTACTCCTTCCTCCCTCCCCTCTCTCCATTTTTCTCCATCTCTTGCCCTCCCTCTGGTTTGCTGTATGAATCATTGTGTCAGACTGTTGAGGTGGTAAATAAATGCATGTAAATCTGAGGCAGTCACGGCTCATAGAAAACCTGCTCTGACATCAGCAAATAAAACACAATAGAAGATAACACAATAAAAGACGTTAGGAAATGGTCCAGACTGACTCTAGTTCTATTTCCTCAGGAAATGGTCCAGACTGACTCTAGTTCTATTTCCTCAGGAAATGGTCCAGACTGACTCTAGTTCTATTTCCTCAGGAAATGGTCCAGACTGACTCTAGTTCTATTTCCTCAGGAAATGGTCCAGACTGACTCTAGTTCTATTTCCTCAGGAAATGGTCCAGACTGACTCTAGTTCTATTTCCTCAGGAAATGGTCCAGACTGACTCTAGTTCTATTTCCTCAGGAAATGGTCCAGACTGACTCTAGTTCTATTTCCTCAGGAAATGGTCCAGACTGACTCTAGTTCTATTTCCTCAGGAAATGGTCCAGACTGACTCTAGTTCTATTTCCTCAGGAGGTTGAGTCAACGGCCAACTACAGAAGAGCTGGAACAGAGAAACATACTCAAACGTAAGTAGCACAGACTAGATAGGCAGAAGACACACTTCCATTTCTTACAAAATTGACAAAGTGTCTATTCTATTCTGTTCTATTCTAACCTGTCTCTCCCTCTCTCCCCTATCTTAGGCCACAATGAGCTGGAGGAGCAGGAGGAGATGAGAGAGCTCAAGAAACGCCTGTCGAGAAAGGTGAGAGAGGGGAGGAAGAGGCTAAGAGGGGGGAATTGGGTATCAATTTCCATTACATGAGAGACCATTGGAAATATGAGTGGGTGTGCGGTGACCCTCAATCACCACACAAACACAGCTGGCAGGTCCAGGGCATAAACGACATAAGCGACTGCTTAGGTCCCTGCGGCCGCTCGGGGGCCCCAGACCCAAAATACAGTTATTTTTGTACAAAACAAATTGGAATGCAGTCATGTTCTCTTCGACAGACTATGCATTATATTGCCCAGATACTCTAAAGATGGAAATAAATGTCTTAAAACATAGAAAGCAGTGGGGATGAGGCAAGTTCAGGTGGGACCATTCTAGCCAATGAGAGGGCTATACGCTTTTGAACAAATATATCGTATTTTTTTTTCAAAGTTGCCAGGATGTCACGCGTCCCACTTGTATCAGTACACTCGTAACAACCTAAGAATTCCAAAATGTCTATTCGATCAAATAAGCCAATGCAGCCACCTGCTGGAGAAGACAGATTGTGGGCCCGGTTGTTCCTCTCACTTTGCCTGTTTCTCTCTGTCGCAACTTACTGTTGAGAGTTACAATAGTAGAATTACACAAGGTGCAATTTTGACATTTGGTTGTGCATCAGCCGTGTTACTCTTGTTATGTCAGTCATTGCCCAGACACCAACAACATTTTGCTTTGAGCCCCCTAAAAGACTTGGGCCGGCCCTGCACACGCACACTCTGATAACCCTTTTCCCCCCTGTACCCAGTTGAGTCAGAGGCCCACGGTGGAGGAGTTGAGGGAAGCTAAGATCCTGACCCGCTTCAGTGACTACGTAGAGGTTGCTGACGCTCAGGACTACGACAGGAGGGCAGACAAACCCTGGACACGACTCACAGCTGCTGATAAGGTAATAACACGTGTGTGTGTGTGTGTGTGTGTGTGTGTGTGTGTGTGTGTGTGTGTGTGTGTGTGTGTGTGTGTGTGTACACACACAAATGCACAGTTATGCAAATACTGTTTTCTCCGACTGATCTCTGGCTCTGTTTGTCCCTCGTAGGCTGCCATACGTAAAGAACTAAATGAATTTAAAAACACAGAGATGGAAGTGCATGAGGGTAGTCGCCATCTCACCAGGTATGTACTGTATGTCACAGCCATACTACATACAAGCTGCAATACAACAAAGACACTAGCCCATACTACATACTACTGCAATACAACACAAAGACACTAGCCCATATTACATACTACTGCAATACAACACAAAGACACTAGCCCATATTACATACTACTGCAATACAACACAAAGACACTAGCCCATACTACATACAAGCTGCAATACAACAAAGACACTAGCCCATACTACATACTACTGCAATACAACACAAAGACACTAGCCCATATTACATACTACTGCAATACAACACAAAGACACTAGCCCATACTACATACTACTGCAATACAACACAAAGACACTAGCCCATACTACATACTACTGCAATACAACACAAAGACACTAGCCCATACTACATACTACTGCAATACAACACAAAGACACTAGCCCATACTACATACTACTGCAATACAACACAAAGACACTAGCCCATACTACATACTACTGCAATACAACACACAGACACTAGCCCATACTACATACTACTGCAATACAACACAAAGACACTAGCCCATACTACATACTACTGCAATACAACACAAAGACACTAGCCCATACTACAAGCTACAATACAACACAAAGACACTAGCCCATACTACATACTACTGCAATACAACACAAAGACACTAGCCCATACTACATACTACTGCAATACAACACAAAGACACTAGCCCATACTACATACTACTGCAATACAACACAAAGACACTAGCCCATACTACATACTACTGCAATACAACACAAAGACACTAGCCCATACTACATACTACTGCAATACAACACAAAGACACTAGCCCATACTACATACTACTGCAATACAACACAAAGACACTAGCCCATACTACATACTACTGCAATACAACACAAAGACACTAGCCCATACTACATACTACTGCAATACAACACAAAGACACTAGCCCATACTACATACTACTGCAATACAACACAAAGACACTAGCCCATACTACAAACTGCAATACAACACAAAGACACTAGCCCATACTACATACTACTGCAATACAACACAAAGACACTAGCCCATACTACATACTACTGCAATACAACACAAAGACACTAGCCCATACTACATACTACTGCAATACAACACAAAGACACTAGCCCATACTACATACTACTGCAATACAACACAAAGACACTAGCCCATACTACATACTACTGCAATACAACACAAAGACACTAGCCCATACTACATACTACTGCAATACAACACAAAGACACTAGCCCATACTACATACTACTGCAATACAACACAAAGACACTAGCCCATACTACATACTACTGCAATACAACACAAAGACACTAGCCCATACTACATACTACTGCAATACAACACAAAGACACTAGCCCATACTACATACTACTGCAATACAACACAAAGACACTAGCCCATACTACATACTACTGCAATACAACACAAAGACACTAGCCCATACTACTGCAATACAACACAAAGACACTAGCCCATACTACATACTACTGCAATACAACACAACTACAACACAAAGACACGAGCCCATACTACATACTACTACAATACAACACAAAGACACTAGCCCATACTACATACTACTGCAATACAACACAAAGACACTAGCCCATACTACATACTACTGCAATACAACACAAAGACACTAGCCCATACTACATACTACTGCAATACAACACAAAGACACTAGCCCATACTACATACTACTGCAATACAACACAAAGACACTGCCCATACTAGCCCACACTACATACTACTGCAATACAACACAAAGACACTAGCCCATACTACAAGCTACTAGCCCATACTACATATACAACACAAAGACACTAGCCCATACTACATACTACTGCAATACAACACAAAGACACTAGCCCATACTACATACTACTACAATACAACACAAAGACACTAGCCCATACTACATACTACTGCAATACAACACAAAGACACTAGCCCATACTACATACTACAAGCTACAATACAACACAAAGACACTAGCCCATACTACATACTACTGCAATACAACACAAAGACACTAGCCCATACTACATACTACTGCAATACAACACAAAGACACTAGCCCATACTACATACTACTGCAATACAACACAAAGACACTAGCCCATACTACATACTACTGCAATACAACACAAAGACACTAGCCCATACTACATACTACTGCAATACAACACAAAGACACTAGCCCATACTACATACTACTGCAATACAACACAAAGACACTAGCCCATACTACACTACTACAACACAAAGACACTGCCCATACTACATACTACTGCATACAACACAAAGACACTAGCCCATACTACATACTACTGCAATACAACACAAAGACACTAGCCCATACTACATACTACTGCAATACAACACAAAGACACTAGCCCATACTACATACTACTGCAATACAACACAAAGACACTAGCCCATACTACATACTACTGCAATACAACACAAAGACACTAGCCCATACTACAAGCTACAATACAACACAAAGACACTAGCCCATACTACATACTACTGCAATACAACACAAAGACACTAGCCCATACTACATACTACTACTGCAATGCAATACAACACAAAGACACTAGCCCATACTACAAGCTACAATACAACACAAAGACACTAGCCCATACTACATACTACTGCAATACAACACAAAGACACTAGCCCATACTACTACTGCAATACAACACAAAGACACTAGCCCATACTACATACTACTGCAATACAACACAAAGACACTAGCCCATACTACATACTAGCTACAATACAACACAAAGACACTAGCCCATACTACATACTACTGCAATACAACACAAAGACACTAGCCCATACTACATACTACTGCAATACAACACAAAGACACTAGCCCATACTACATACTACTGCAATACAACACAAAGACACTAGCCCACTACTACAAGACACTAGCCCATACTACAATACAACACAAAGACACTAGCCCATACTACATACTACTGCAATACAACACAAAGACACTAGCCCATACTACTGCAATACAACACAAAGACACTAGCCCATACTACATACTACTGCAATACAACAAAGACACTAGCCCATACTACAAGCTACAATACAACACAAAGACACTAGCCCATACTACATACTACTGCAATACAACACAAAGACACTAGCCCATACTACATACTACTGCAATACAACACAAAGACACTAGCCCATACTACATACTACTGCAATACAACACAAAGACACTAGCCCATACTACAAGCTACAATACAACACAAAGACACTAGCCCATACTACATACTACTGCAATACAACACAAAGACACTAGCCCATACTACTGCAATACAACACAAAGACACTAGCCCATACTACATACTACTGCAATACAACACAAAGACACTAGCCCATACTACAAGCTACAATACAACACAAAGACACTAGCCCATACTACATACTACTGCAATACAACACAAAGACACTAGCCCATACTACATACTACTGCAATACAACACAAAGACACTAGCCCATACTACATACTACTGCAATACAACACAAAGACACTAGCCCATACTACATACTACTACAATACAACACAAAGACACTAGCCCATACTACATACTACTGCAATACAACACAAAGACACTAGCCCATACTACAAGCTACAATACAACACAAAGACACTAGCCCATACTACATACTACTGCAATACAACACAAAGACACTAGCCCATACTACATACTACTGCAATACAACACAAAGACACTAGCCCATACTACATACTACTGCAATACAACACACAGACACTAGCCCATACTACATACTACTGCAATACAACACAAAGACACTAGCCCATACTACATACTACTGCAATACAACACAAAGACACTAGCCCATACTACATACTACTGCAATACAACACAAAGACACTAGCCCATACTACATACTACTGCAATACAACACAAAGACACTAGCCCATACTACATACTACTGCAATACAACACAAAGACACTAGCCCATACTACATACTACTGCAATACAACACAAAGACACTAGCCCATACTACATACTACTGCAATACAACACAAAGACACTAGCCCATACTACATACTACTGCAATACAACACAAAGACACTAGCCCATACTACATACTACTGCAATACAACACAAAGACACTAGCCCATACTACATACTACTGCAATACAACACAAAGACACTAGCCCATACTACATACTACTGCAATACAACACAAAGACACTAGCCCATACTACAAGCTACAATACAACACAAAGACACTAGCCCATACTACATACTACTGCAATACAACACAAAGACACTAGCCCATACTACATACTACTGCAATACAACACAAAGACACTAGCCCATACTACATACTACTGCAATACAACACAAAGACACTAGCCCATACTACATACTACTGCAATACAACACAAAGACACTAGCCCATACTACTACATACAAAGACACTGCAATACAACACAAACACTAGCCCATACTACATACTACTGCAATACAACACAAAGACACTAGCCCATACTACTACAATACAACACAAAGACACTAGCCCATACTACAAGCTACAATACAACACAAAGACACTAGCCCATACTACATACTACTGCAATACAACACAAAGACACTAGCCCATACTACATACTACTGCAATACAACACACAGACACTAGCCCATACTACATACTACTGCAATACAACACAAAGACACTAGCCCATACTACATACTACTGCAATACAACACAAAGACACTAGCCCATACTACATACTACTGCAATACAACACAAAGACACTAGCCCATACTACATACTACTGCAATACAACACAAAGACACTAGCCCATACTACATACTACTGCAATACAACACAAAGACACTAGCCCATACTACATACTACTGCAATACAACACAAAGACACTAGCCCATACTACATACTACTGCAATACAACACACAGACACTAGCCCATACTACATACTACTGCAATACAACACACAGACACTAGCCCATACTACATACTACTGCAATACAACACAAAGACACTAGCCCATACTACAAGCTACAATACAACACAAAGACACTAGCCCATACTACATACTACTGCAATACAACACAAAGACACTAGCCCATACTACATACTACTGCAATACAACACAAAGACACTAGCCCATACTACATACTACTGCAATACAACACAAAGACACTAGCCCATACTACATGCAATACAACACACAGACACTAGCCCTGCAATACAACACACAGACACTAGCCCATACTACATACTACTGCAATACAACACAAAGACACTAGCCCATACTACATACTACTACAATACAACACAAAGACACTAGCCCATACTACAAGCTGCAATACAACACACAGACACTAGCCCATACTACATACTACTACAATACAACACAAAGACACTAGCCCATACTACAAGCTACAATACAACACAAAGACACTAGCCCATACTACATACTACTGCAATACAACACAAAGACACTAGCCCATACTACATACTACTGCAATACAACACACAGACACTAGCCCATACTACATACTACTGCAATACAACACAAAGACACTAGCCCATACTACATACTACTGCAATACAACACAAAGACACTAGCCCATACTACATACTACTGCAATACAACACACAGACACTAGCCCATACTACATACTACTGCAATACAACACAAAGACACTAGCCCATACTACATACTACTGCAATACAACACACAGACACTAGCCCATACTACATACTACTGCAATACAACACAAAGACACTAGCCCATACTACATACTACTGCAATACAACACAAAGACACTAGCCCATACTACATACTACTGCAATACAACACACAGACACTAGCCCATACTACATACTACTGCAATACAACACACAGACACTAGCCCATACTACATACTACTGCAATACAACAAAGACACTAGCCCATACTACATACTACTGCAATACAACACAAAGACACTAGCCCATACTACATACTACTGCAATACAACACAAAGACACTAGCCCATACTACATACTACTGCAATACAACACAAAGACACTAGCCCATACTACAAGCTGCAATACAGTAACTATTTGAAGAGTTTCATTCCAAAACACTATATATACATTTTCAGAAATGTTGGCAAATGAGCTTTTATTGTTTATAGAAATTCTTCACTACCTAATCATGGCATGGGTTTTTTTTTTTTTTTTTAACCTTTATTTAACCAGGCAAGTCAGTTAAGAACAAATTCTTATTTTCAATGACGGCCTAGGAACAGTGGGTTAACTGCCTGTTCAGGGGCAGAACGACAGATTTGTACCTTCTCAGCTCGGGGGTTTGAACTCGCAACCTTCTGGTTACTAGTCCAACGCTCTAACCACTAGGCTACGCTGCCGCCTCTACACTCTAACCACTAGGCTACGCTGCCGCCTCTACACTCTAACCACTAGGCTACGCTGCCGCCTCTACACTCTAACCACTAGGCTACGCTGCCGCCTCTACACTCTAACCACTAGGCTACGCTGCCGCCCAGCGTAGCCTGTTGTTCACTGACTGATATGTATTTGTTTAAGATGTCTTGGTGGTTTCATTTCAGTGGCAATTTTAGTTTTTTTGCTAAATGCTATATATCCACAATAAATAGTCCTGCTAGGTTATATATGTAGTAAATAACGGGGGGAAAATTTAAGAATGTTACATTTGTGACAGCAATATTTAAATGTTTTTTTAAATAATTCAAAACAGTCATATGAGATCTGTATGTAAAACATTTGTCATGTAGCAGATACTGTAAGTCGCTCTGTATAAGAGTAAGTAAGATAGCTAGGTGAGACAACCACATATCACAGTCAAATATACAGGATATATATACACACACATTCCATCTAAACAATTAAAATAGCATTTAGCAAAAAAAGCCCATTTTCATACACCTCTAAAAATCTATTATTAAGAAATCTGAGAACAGTAATATTTTACACACACATGAAGGTACCCAGAAGCAATCATTTCTGATGAGAAAACACAAATGTTTAAAATTGGTGGATATAGCGTTTGGGGAAAAAAAAAACTTCAATTAGCTCTCTCGCTGTCTCTCTCTCTCTGTCCTGTAGGTTTCATCGACCGTAGTTCTTCTTCTGCCATCTTTTACAATAACCTCAAGTGCTGGATCGCAAACTACTGCCTCTGTGTACCACACCCCTTCGCTTCCAGACCAGAACACAACAAGACCAAAACTGGACCAGAACCACACTAGAACATGTCCTGAAACTGACCCGAAATGTAATCTGAACCTGGAGGGGTGTGTGTACAGAACTGGGCAGCTGACACTACTCCAGGCTCCAGTGTTGACCCAAAATATGTGCCAATATCTAGAGAGGGTAGACTGGACCAATCACAACATTATCTTGGTTCTGTGTTTATAGAGAGGTCACAGTGTGGCCATGTTGGGGTTGTGGAGAGGGAGCATCGTACACATGGAGAGAGTGTGATGGAAAGCACTGGATGGACTGACTGACTGGGTTCTCCTCTAAACGGAGATTATATGGACTAAAACGTATTGTTTTTAACAGCCTTTTATTATCCTTTTTAATTATGAAGATAGTTAATGTGTTTACTTTACTGCACTTTAGTTTTTGACGGTACTCTACGGAGGGGTTATGGAAATCTATTCCTATATCTGTGCCAACAAGACTTTGGGATTGTGGGAGATTGAGTCTGGGAGGGCATCCGTAAGGAATACAGAGAGACATCCAATAACTGATTGGTTAAAAAATGATTATCCTCCATTGGTTAATGTTCCTGCCTTTTTTAATACTTTTTGGTACATTATCAGTTTGCCTATTTTCCATTCTGGGCTGCTGTTTCCAAAACAGAGGGACCGAACCCTTTTAATCTGATAGTACTGCAGAATAGGATTCTGTAATAAGTGTGTTGTGGTTAAATTACTATGTACTACAATACCGTGCTATTCTGAAGGAAACTGTAGTAGGAGAATATGATCGGAATATTTACCTCTAAAAACGTCGAAATGCAACACAAAACTCTCCTGTCCATGTTGTGTTCATGTTGGGATATTGACATGTGAACCAAGCAATAATTGAACTTTTCTTTCCTCCATCTGTCTGTCTTTCTGGGCTGCATTCAAGTGAACAAAGTACTGGGAACATTTCGGAGAGCTACCTGCTCAATACCAAATACACTTTGAAATGCTGTTGTGATCTTGAATGCAGCCCAGATCATCATTCTTACTGTTGAGAGTTCCGCAACCCTCTGTATAGTGTTGTATTGTTTACAGGGATGAAAACATTGCCAAATGTACATTGCCAAATGTACTTTGTTTGAATGACATTTGATCAAGTATGTTGTCAATATGTTTCAGTAGCGTGCTCCATAGACTGGTAAGTATCAGTTCTGAATGGAATGGAATTGTTCAATGTTCTCAAAATGTTCTCAAAATGTTCTCAAAACAGGAATTGTATGGTTCCACCTGGTTTGGCCTCATAGTGGAGAACCTATATTAGACCACCCTTTGGCTGTGAATGAAAGTACAGTGCCACCTTTTGCTCACAAAAAGCCAGACACCTCAAAATACAAGGAAAAACATTATTCTTTTTTTAAAAATGTTTTTACAATGAACACATGCAGTTGATGAGTTGGTCTTGATCGTTTAGTCTGAACCCTTTGACTTGTGTGTGTGTGTGTGTGTGTGTGTGTGTGTGTGTGTGTACATATTCATTAGGCACAAAACAGGAAAATGTTTTACAACTGAGTGCTTACTTAACACGACCCAAGACTCAGTGTTGTTTCCCTGTGCCTCTCTCCTGTATCCAAACTAACAAAAGAGGACACTCGTTGTATAATATATGTACATAATACAAAAGAAACTTAAATATTTAAATGTGAATTTAAATATGTTTTTCTTTTTTGTACAGAAGGAAACTGCATGTGATGATTTGTTTTATACCTGGTTCTAAATTGGGTCCTTGGTCCGGATCTTGTCCAAATTCTGGTTTTGCCCACATTACTAGGCAGGTGTAGAAAATCAAAAGACACATTGTGATTAGATCATTCTCTCCTCTTTTTGTTTAAAATTATTTTTATTTTACCTTTATTTAACTAGGCAAGTCAGTTAAGAACAAATTCTTATTTTCAATGACGGCCTAGTGGGTTAACTGCCTGTTCAGGGGCAGAATGACAGATTTGTACCTTGTCAACTCGGGGGTTTGAACTCGCAACCTTCCGGTTACTAGTCCAACGCTCTAACCACTAGGCTACCCTGCCGCCCCATCTTCCGGAGGTCGTCAGGCAAGAAACCATTTAAATCACCGTTATTCTGCCGTCTAAAATCATTGCTAGGTGGCACCATTGACTGATTACATCAACTTAACTTACAATAAATAAATATTATTTTGAAAGAATAACTGTGAAATAATTTGCATAAAGGAAGGAAATCTGATCACAACCAAGACACAGTGGACAGATAAGACATTTTAATAGCCTGTGTAGACACATTTCTGGAAATGTGGGCACAATCAGAATGTAGAAAAAGATCAGGACAACGAACCTATAAAAGCACCAGGTATAAACGGGGCTTGTGATGTCTGCAGTTTCTTATATAAAGGAAATATATATAAAACCAACTTTTAAAAACGTTCATAGCTGCTTTTTTTCTTCATCCTTCTCTATTCCATATATACAGTGGTGTACGAAATGATTGACTGACTGACTGGGTTCTCCTCTAAACTCTAGGGAGTTTTTCCTAGTTATAATCTCCACCCGGCACAGCCAGAAGAGGACTGGCCACCCCACATAGCCTGGTTCCTCTCTAGGTTTCTTCCTAGGTTTTGGCCTTTCTAGGCAGTTTTTCCAAGCCACCGTGCTTCTACACCTGCATTGCTTGCTGTTTTGGGGTTTTAGGCTGGGTTTCTGTACAGCACTTTGAGATATCAGCTGATGTACGAAGGGCTATATAAATACATTTGAAATTTGAATTGACACCCTGGATAAAAGATGAGCAAAATTACTGTATAAAATAGTTCAAATATTAAGATATATTGTAATGCTCCAAAAATTGGGAAATTATATTATTTTATACTAAGTAATAATATTTTTTCAAAAATAGGTCAAAATCATTGACACCCATGTTTTTAATACATTTAAATACCTCACATTGCAAAGATAACAACACTGAGCCTTTTTCTAAAATACACGTGTATAAAATATTTCATAAAAAGGCTCAGCGTTGGTAAATTCACTCAGGCTATCTACTCCGATTTCAAAACATTCCTCTGAGTGTGCCAGAGTGCAGAATAACTGAGGAGTTTACGAACGTGCATCACCTGTTGAATATTGAATATGACTGGTGTCACTAAACGTCGGCGGAAGAACGTGATTAAATTGTTGCCAGCAGCAGTTACAGTCAAACGGAGTCTGTATTGAATACACATCAGGGGAGATACCTATTTAGACAATCCCTAGCTGCTGGGCTACTCAGCCCTGGGGTCTGTCGTACTGTTGGCTGCTGGGCTGCTCAGTCCTGGCCCTGGGGGTCTGTCGTACTGTTGGCTGCTCAGCCCTGGGGGTCTGTCGTACTGTTGGCTGCTGGGATGCTCAGCCCTGGGGGTCTGTCGTACTGTTGGCTGCTGGGATGCTCAGCCCTGGGGGTCTGTCGTACTGTTGGCTGCTGGGCTGCTCAGTCCTGGCCCTGGGGGTCTGTCATACTGTTGGCTGCTGGGCTGCTCAGCCCTGGGGTCTGTCGTACTGTTGGCTGTTGGGCTGCTCAGTCCTGGGGTCTGTCGTACTGTTGGCTGCTGGGCTGCTCAGTCCTGGCCCTGGGGGTCTGTCATACTGTTGGCTGCTGGGCTGCTCAGCCCTGGGGGTCTGTCGTACTGTTGGCTGTTGGGCTGCTCAGTCCTGGGGGTCTGTCGTACTGTTGGCTGCTGGGCTGCTCAGTCCTGGCCCTGGGGTCTGTCATACTGTTGACTGCTGGGCTGCTCAGCCCTGGGGGTCTGTCGTACTGTTGGCTGTTGGGCTGCTCAGGGGGTCTGTCGTACTGTTGGCTGCTGGGCTGCTCAGTCCTGGCCCTGGGGGTCTGTCATACTGTTGGCTGCTGGGCTGCTCAGCCCTGGGGGTCTGTCGTACTGTTGGCTGTTGGGCTGCTCAGTCCTGGGGGTCTGTCGTACTGTTGGCTGCTGGGCTGCTCAGTCCTGGCCCTGGGGGTCTGTCGTACTGTTGACTGCTGGGCTGCTCAGTCCTGGCCCTGGGGGTCTGTCATACTGTTGGCTGCTGGGCTGCTCAGCCCTGGGGGTCTGTCGTACTGTTGGCTGTTGGGCTGCTCAGTCCTGGGGGTCTGTCGTACTGTTGGCTGCTGGGCTGCTCAGTCCTGGCCCTGGGGGTCTGTCGTACTGTTGGCTGCTGGGCTGCTCAGTCCTGGCCCTGGGGTCTGTCATACTGTTGGCTGCTGGGCTGCTCAGCCCTGGGGGTCTGTCGTACTGTTGGCTGTTGGGCTGCTCAGTCCTGGGGTCTGTCGTACTGTCCTGGGGGTCGTCGTACTGTTGGCTGCTGGGCTGCTCAGTCCTGGGGGTCTGTCATACTGTTGACTGCTGGGCTGCTCAGTCCTGGGGGTCTGTCGTACTGTTGGCTGTTGGGCTGCTCAGTCCTGGGGGTCTGTCATACTGTTGACTGCTGGGCTGCTCAGTCCTGGCCCTGGGGTCTGTCATACTGTTGGCTGCTGGGCTGCTCAGTCCTGGCCCTGGGGTCTGTCATACTGTTGGCTGCTGGGCTGCTCAGTCCTGGCCCTGGGGGTCTGTCGTACTGTTGGCTGTTGGGCTGCTCAGTCCTGGGGTTCTGTCGTACTGTTGACTGCTCAGTCCTGGGGGTCTGTCGTACTGTTGACTGCTGGGCTGCTCAGTCCTGGGGGTCTGTCGTACTGTTGGCTGCTGGGCTGCTCAGCCCTGGGGTCTGTAGTACTGTTGGCTGCTGGGCTGCTCAGTCCTGGGGGTCTGTCGTACTGTTGGCTGCTCAGTCCTGGGGGTCTGTCGTACTGTTGGCTGCTCAGTCCTGGCCCTGGGGGTCTGTCGTACTGTTGGCTGCTGGGCTGCTCAGTCCTGGGGGTCTGTCGTACTGTTGGCTGCTGGGCTGCTCAGTCCTGGGGTCTGTCGTACTGTTGGCTGCTGGGATGCTCAGTCCTGGGGGTCTGTCGTACTGTTGGCTGCTGGGATGCTCAGTCCTGGGGGTCTGTCGTACTGTTGGCTGCTGGGCTGCTCAGTCCTGGGGTCTGTCGTACTGTTGGCTGCTGGGCTGCTCAGTCCTGGGGTCTGTCGTACTGTTGGCTGCTGGGCTGCTCAGTCCTGGCCCTGGGGGTCTGTCGTACTGTTGGCTGCTCAGTCCTGGCCCTGGGGGTCTGTCGTACTGTTGGCTGCTGGGCTGCTCAGTCCTGGGGGTCTGTCGTACTGTTGGCTGCTGGGATGCTCAGTCCTGGGGGTCTGTCGTACTGTTGGCTGCTGGGATGCTCAGTCCTGGGGGTCTGTCGTACTGTTGGCTGCTGGGCTGCTCAGTCCTGGGGGTCTGTCGTACTGTTGGCTGCTCAGTCCTGGCCCTGGGGGTCTGTCGTACTGTTGGCTGCTCAGTCCTGGCCCTGGGGGTCTGTCGTACTGTTGGCTGCTGGGCTGCTCAGTCCTGGGGGTCTGTCGTACTGTTGGCTGCTGGGCTGCTCAGTCCTGGGGGTCTGTCGTACTGTTGGCTGCTGGGCTGCTCAGTCCTGGGGGTCTGTCGTACTGTTGGCTGCTGGGCTGCTCAGTCCTGGGGGTCTGTCATACTGTTGGCTGCTGGGCTGCTCAGTCCTGGGGGTCTGTCGTACTGTTGGCTGCTCAGTCCTGGCCCTGGGGGTCTGTCGTACTGTTGGCTGCTGGGCTGCTCAGTCCTGGGGGTCTGTCGTACTGTTGGCTGCTGGGCTGCTCAGTCCTGGGGGTCTGTCGTACTGTTGGTTATCACGCTGGCCTTGGTTTAACACACCTGAAACCAATAATGAATGTTTCACTAAGATCCTAAAGATGAGTGGGGTGTGTTGGGTTGGGGCGCTGCAGGGCTGTGGACCCCTAGGGGCAGGACAGGGTGACCCCGATTTATTGTGTACAAAAAGAGCTCTACAGAATGATTAGGCCAATGATATCATATGGAGGATGTACTGTTTGTGTGTGTTAATGTGTAGGTATATGGGTGATTTGATTAAACTTTGGTTTTTTTCAAACCTTTCCTCTTGAGACAAAAAAAAGATGGGAAGGAAGTTGTTGGGGAGAGAGTAGAGTGATTGACTAGACTGGTGGTGGTGGTGGGGTCAGGCATGCAGGAGGCTCGGGCTGGCTGGGTGGCCTGGCTACTAGACTGGTGGGGTCAGGCACGCAGGCGGCTCGGGCTGGCTGGGTGGCCTGGCTACTAGACTGGTGGTGGTGGTGGGGTCAGGCATGCAGGCGGCTCGGGCTGGCTGGGTGGCCTGGCTACTAGACTGGTGGTGGTGGTGGGGTCAGGCATGCGGGCTGGCTGGGTGGCCTGGCTACTAGACTGGTGGTGGTGGTGGGGTCAGGCATGCAGGCGGCTCGGGCTGGCTGGGTGGCCTGGCTACTAGACTGGTGGTGGTGGTGGGGTCAGGCATGCAGGCGGCTCGGGCTGGCTGGGTGGCCTGGCTACTAGACTGGTGGGGGTGGTGGGGTCAGGCATGCAGGCGGCTCGGGCTGGCTGGGTGGCCTGTCAGGCATGCAGGCGGCTCGGGCTGGCTGGGTGGCCTGGCTACTAGACTGGTGGGGGTGGTGGGGTCAGGCATGCAGGCGGCTCGGGCTGGCTGGGTGGCCTGGCTACTAGCTGGGGGGTGGTGGGGTCAGGCATGCAGGCGGCTCGGGCTGGCTGGGTGGCCTGGCTACTAGACTGGTGGTGGTGGTGGTCAGGCATGCAGGCGGCTCGGGCTGGCTGGGTGGCCTGTCAGGCATGCAGGCGGCTCGGGCTGGCTGGGTGGCCTGGCTACTAGACTGGTGGGGGTGGTGGGGTCAGGCATGCAGGCGGCTCGGGCTGGCTGGGTGGCCTGGCTACAATTTGACAAAAGTTATGTCTGTACTTTATTTGTGAGAGTTGTTAGGCTATTGGTTAAAGGTGCAACACAATATTGATTATTGAATTATCATTGATCTAGTTCAGTCTAATCAATCAATAAACATATTTAATAATGATCTCTTACCCAGTGGTGGAAAAAAAGTACTCGATTGTCATACTTGAGTAAAAGTAAAGATACCTTAAAAGAAAATGACTTGAGTAAAAGTGAAAGTCACCCAGTAAAATACTACTTGAGTAAAAGTCTTAAAGTATTTGGTGTTAAATATACTTAAGTGTCAAAAGTAAATGGAATTGCTAAAATGTACTTATATTAAGTAAATAATTTAAAAATCCTTATATTAGTCAAACAATTGTTTCTTGTTTTTTTATATTGATGGACAGCCAGGGGCACATGCCAACACTCAGACATCATTTACAAACAATGCATTTGTGTTTAGTGAGTCCTCCAGATCAGAGGCAGTAGGGATGAGCAGGGATGTTCTCTGTTTAGTGAGTCCTCCAGATCAGAGGCAGTAGGGATGAGCAGGGATGTTCTCTGTTTAGTGAGTCCTCCAGATCAGAGGCAGTAGGGATGAGCAGGGATGTTCTCTGTTTAGTGAGTCCTCCAGATCAGAGGCAGTAGGGATGAGCAGGGATGTTCTCTGTTTAGTGAGTCCTCCAGATCAGAGACAGTAGGGATGAGCAGGGATGTTCTCTGTTTAGTGAGTCCTCCAGATCAGAGACAGTAGGGATGAGCAGGGATGTTCTCTGTTTAGTGAGTCCTCCAGATCAGAGGCAGTAGGGATGAGCAGGGATGTTCTCTGTTTAGTGAGTCCGCCAGATCAGAGGCAGTAGGGATGACCAGGGATGTTCTCTGTGTAGTGAGTCCTCCAGATCAGAGGCAGTAGGGATGAGCAGGGATGTTCTCTGTTTAGTGAGTCCTCCAGATCAGAGGCAGTAGGGATGAGCAGGGATGTTCTCTGTTTAGTGAGTCCTCCAGATCAGAGGCAGTAGGGATGAGCAGGGATGTTCTCTGTTTAGTGAGTCCTCCAGATCAGAGGCAGTAGGGATGAGCAGGGATGTTCTCTGTTTAGTGAGTCCTCCAGATCAGAGGCAGTAGGGATGAGCAGGGATGTTCTCTGTTTAGTGAGTCCTCCAGATCAGAGGCAGTAGGGATGACCAGGGATGTTCTCTGTTTAGTATGTCAAAACAGATCTATCTAGATATGTCTTGACAGTGTTATGACCATATTATGACAAGTTATGTCAGCTGTTACAGTGAGTTTGGCATCGAAATGACCCGGAAACCAGCTACTCCAATGTGTCAGAGGAAACACTATTCAACTAATGACTGAAGTCAGCCTGCAGGTGCCTGGCCCGGCCCAAGGAGTCGCTAGAGTGCGATGAACCAAATAAAGATAATCTCAAGTCTCTGGACTGAAAACTAATTTAAAACATATGGTTTGAATTGAAGAGGGCAGCCCATAAGCACATAGAACCCTTCCAGATCCTTGATATCCTGTCTTAAGATCCCTCCCAATATGTTCCCCAAAACATAAAAACACTTTAGAAACGGTTCAGTGTCATTATCCTATTGAAAACAGGAGTGTCAATGGTTGTCTCTCTTTGAGAAAATAAAGTATTACTTGTTAAACAAAATCTCTACCTCTGAGCAATTGTATGAGTACACTTTTTTTTGTGTGCATACAATATAGCTCAGTATTTGAATTATCTTATGAAGTTATTTTTTAATCAAGTGTCAATTTCAGATCCCACCGTATATAACTTTATAACTTCCCTTCACTAACTGAAATCAAACTGTTCTCATAATAGAAGAGTATTATATCTCTGGTTTTAATTCACTCAACTTTCTCTGTCATTAAATGCATGTTTATTGATATATAAAGACATGATTCAACTGTGATCTTCTGCTAGATGTTCACATGTCAAGCAAAGCCACCTCCAAATCCCTTCCTTTGGGACACATGTTCAAGGAAATGGGCTTCATTTCAAGGAGTCTGAACTGAGTCGGTTGGAATTGACAAGACAAACAGATCTGAGACCAGGCCATAAATATAGTGGATTGCTGCTACGATCCAAACCTGTCTGCTTAGTAAACCTCCCTAAGCACAGGTTTAGGACCAGTTTCCCCATAGAAACAACCATAGTAACCTCAACCGTGACAGGCCCTGGACCAGCCTTTTGTACTGTTGCGTTAGTGGCAGAGGACTGGATGCTCTCCTGTTAACCCTTTACACTCGTGGGAATTGGCCTATATGGATAAGGATAAATTGAAATTCTTCTGTAAGAAAAATTATGAAAATGGAAACATGAGCATTTGGACATTAGACCGGTGGAAATCTGTCCTTTGGTCTGATAAGTCCAAGAGATTTTTGGTCCCAACCGCAGTGTCTTTGTGAACGGTTGATTGATGTGTGGTTTCCACAGTGAAGCATGGAGGAGGAGGAAGTGTGATGGTGTGGTGTGGAGGGGGGAGGGGCTTCGCTGGTGACACTGTTAGTGATGCATTTGGAATTCAAAGCACACTTAACCTACAGCATTCTGCAGCGATACGCCATCCCATCTGGTTTGCGGTTAGTGTGACTATCATTTGTTTTTCCACAGGACCATGACCCAACACACCTCCAGGCTGTGTAAGGACTACTTGACCAAGAAGGAGAGTGATGGAGTGTTGCATCAGATGACCTGGCCTCCACAATCACACGACCTCAACCCAATTGAGATGGTTTGGGATGAGTTGGACCGCAGAGTGAAGGAAAAGCAGCCTTACAAGTGCTCAGCGTATGTGAGAACTCCTTCACGACTGTTGGAAAAGCATTCCCCATGAAGCTGGTTGAGAGAATGCTAAGAGTGTGCAAAGCTGTCAAAGGCAAAGGGTGGCTACTTTGAATCTAAAATATATTTTGATTTGTTTAACACTTTTGGTTCCATATGCATTATTTCATAGTTTGTCTTCACTATTATTCTACAATGAAAAAAATAGTAAAAAGAAAAACCCTTGAATGAGTAGGTGTGTCCAAAACGTTTTACTAGTACTGTATGCCGTCCTTTGCCGTCACATTTGTTGAAAACTAAATCTGAAAATGCTCTTGATACATTCAGTAACAGGATAAGAATATTCCTGGAAAATGTGGGGTAGGTACAACATAAGACAAAATAAATTACACGGGTTTGAGTGAGAGGATTAACTGGTATCTCCAAGTGGCCACACCTTTCTAAAGGGTGCACAGTTTCTAAGTCATTTCAAATGCACTTTTATGATTTAAAGAAGAGTCGTCAACTATAAAGGTGAGCTGTGCCATTCAGGAACTAGAGCAGCAAGCACACTTGTAGTTATTTGTGTTTGGAACAACACTGCATCCCCGCAATCACACAATTACAGTTACTTACGCAATCCAAAATGGTCCATTATAAATCGCAATCGGAGTCAGGTGGGCATCATTTCAAAGCCTGTTCCATTGTCAACATGACTAGAAAAGGTATAAAATTACTATATTACAGTGTTAGACAAAGACATTATAAAAAAAAAGTCTTTCACAATGCAATTTAGGGAAACAGATCAGAATTTTGTTGCGCATAGAAAGGAGTCATGAGCGCATTCAGGTGCGTGCGCCGTGGCAAATGTTCTTCACAATACAGAGACCGAGGATCATTCTGTTCAGAACAACCCAGGGTATGACGGCATGTCATCGTGTAACTGGACACGAAACATAGTGATCATAAACGTTGACACGGTATAAGACACGTTTTATGACATGGAAATGTGAAGTGCACATTTTGGACTCAAGGGTGTTTGGCTTGTATGACATCAATTTGGTATTTATTATCAATCCTCAAAGTTTCAATTTTTCAAAATATACTGAATAAAATATAAAACGCAACATGTAAAGTGTTGGTCCCATATTTGATACGCGGAATTAAAAGATCCCCAAAATTTTCCATATGCACGAAAAGCTTATTTCTCCTCAATGTTGTGCACAAATGTGTTTACCTCCCTGCTAGTGAGCATTTCTCTTTGCCGAGATAATCCAGCCACCTCACAGGTGTGGCATGTCAATAAACTGATTAAGCAGCATGATCATTACACAGGTGCAACTTGTGCTGGGGACAATAAAAGGTGCAGTTTTGTCACACAACACAATGCCACAGATGCCAAGTTTTGAGGGAGCGTGCAATTGGCATGTTGACAGCAAGAATGTCCACCGAGCTGTTACCAGAGAATTGAATGTTCATTTCTCAACCATAAACTGCCACTTACATTGTTTTAGAGAATTTTGGCAGTACGTCCAACAGGCCTCACAACCGCAGACCACGTGTATGGGCGAGCAGTTTGCTGATTTGAACGTTGTGAACAGACTGCCCCATGGTGGCGGTGGGGTTATGGTTTGGGCAGGCATAAGCTATGGACAATGAACACAATTCCGCAGACCACATGTAATTACTACGCCAGCCCAAGACCTCCACAATCGGCTTCTTCACCTGCGGGATCGTCTGAGACCAGCCACCTGGACAGCTGATGAAACTGAGGAGTATTTCTGTCTGTAATAAAGCTCTTTTGTGGGGAAAAACTCATTCTGATTGACTGGGCCTGGCCCCCCAGTGGGTGGGCCTATGCCCTCCCATGCCCACCCATGTCTGCACCCCTGCCCAGTCATGTGAAACCCATAGATTAGGGCCTAATATATTTATTTCAATTGACTGATTTCCTTATATGAACTGTAACTCTGTAAAATATTTTAAATTGTTTCATGTTGCGTTAATATTTTTTTCAGTATACATAGAATCCTCTTAATTTACAGCATTTCCCTCAAAAGTTGCCCAATTTAGCGGGAGGGATGGGGGCAACTTCTTGTCGTGCGAGATGCTCAAGTTCAGAACGGCTGTCAGTCAAAACCCATACAGTGCTGTGAAGAGCAGAGCCAGAGTTCTGACGTCATGCAATGGCTGTACAGTAACGTTTCCAATTTAGGCATGCCCAAATCTGCCATTTTCTGCAACCGGGTCCTGCCCTTCCCCACCTGGACAAAGGGAACAGCTATATGAGAATGTTGTTCATTGACTACAGCTCAGCATTCAACATCATAGTGCTCTCAAAGCTCAACACTAAGCTAAGGACCCTGGGACTGAACACCTCCCTTTGCAACCGGATCCTGGACTTCCTGACAGGCTGCTCCCAGGTGCTGATGGTAGGCATCAACACGTTCGCCACACTTACCCTCAACACGGTGGTTCCTCAGGGGCACATCCAGTCAGAGGTTGAAAAGACCCTCAGGTCCTCAAAAAAGTTCTACAGCGACACCACTGAGAGCATCTTGACTGGCTGCATCACCGCCTGGTATGACCATTTCTTGGCATTGAAGCGCAAGGCTCTGCAGAGGGTAGTGCGTACAGCTCAGTACATCACTGGGGCTGAGCTCACTGCCATCCAGGACCTCTGTACCAGGCACTCATCACATACACTGCTTATCTATACTGTTGTCTCGTCACTTTATTCCTAGTTATATGAACATATCTACCTCAATGACCTTGTACCCCTGCAGATCTACTTGGAACTGGCACCGTGTGTGTATATAGACATGTTATTATTACTTTTATATTATTTCTCTCTGCATTGTTTGGAAGGGCCCGTAAAGAAGCCGTTGCACTGCTAGTCCACATCTGTTGTTTTACGAAGTATGTGACGAATAAATGTGATTGATTTGAGTCCAAGCGTATCCCAATGTCAATGACCCCATCCAGAGGGTCCGGCAGGAGACCTGTGATCCTATACAGAGTGCATGGGGGTGCCACAGTACTTGTGCCACAGGTCGATGGCCTTAGTCACTATTGCGTCAGTGTTCTCCTGGGGCATCTGGGTAGTAGAGGAGAAAAACAAATCAATGTGATTGGTTGACAAAAAGGGGAGAAAAGCCTCAAAACCTCCAGCGGATCCTATGACGATGACGTCACTCACGTTGCACAGGATGTTGACCACTCCCTCCGGTCTGCTGGTCCCCATCACCACGATCTTGTAGCTGAGAAGGATCTCCATGGCAACGAAGACCAGGATCTTACAGGACCCGCTGATCACCTTGTCCCACACCCTGAAAGAGCAGAATACATGACATGAGTCAGAACGCCAGCGTAGAGCGATGAGTTTCCTGAAAGCGTCATAGCTGACATGGTACATGACTTCTCCCAAGTCCCAGACCCACGTCACAGAACAGCAAAGTGCTTCGTGCAACAAATGTGGTTTGTTGATGCAAAGATTACACCTCTCACGCCTGTGTGGCTGGGTTGTTGAGAGAAACAAGCCTCAGTGTGCCTAACCTCTGCAGGCTGGACTCAGGCAGGCAGCCAGCAAAACATCGTCTGAACCACAGGCTGTATGGCAGCATGGCGAGGGCCCCAGTATTCTTCAGATGGTTCAGTAGCCGGGGCTCCTCCACACTCAGGTAGTGCTCCAGACTCTTGGGCTAAACCAACCGGACACAGATGTGTTGAGAGGTAGATGCAGTGTGTTGAGAGGTAGATGCAGTGTGTTGAGAGGTAGATGCAGTAGATGCAGTGTACACATCAGCTACATGTATAATTTTTATGTTGGATATTTGACTATAACAGTAACAACAACAATGAGCAAGGCAACACCATACAACGAGTGTAGTCCAGACCACCCCTTTCATCCCCTTACCCCACCCTCCAATCCACTGCTCACCAGGTGGGGAATGGAGTCTCCACACTTATTGTTGAACTGGTTGACAAAGCTCTTGATCAGCCAATAACAATCCATAGGGTCTTCTACGATCTCCTCCATGGCTCGAGCTATGGACAGGAAGTCCTCATCCTCCTCGTCCTGAAACAGAGACACACCCGTCAGTCTCACACATAAACAGCCTATCCTACAGCCTATCCAAGTACAGTGAAATGACTTTCTCGCAAGCTTTAAACCCAACAACGGAGTAATCAATGTCAATGTGGTGCTAAAAAAAATAACCTAAGGCTGGACAAAACACACAAGTAATAAAAATAAGAAGAACACGAGAAGTAAGTAAGCTGGATACAGAGTCAGTTCCAATACAATATTTACAATGTGTAGGGATACTGGCAGAGGTAAGTTCAGAACAAGAGATTTAATTTAATCTCCAACTGTTTACGTTCAGAACAAGAGATTTAATTTAATCTCCCACTGTTTACGTTCAGAACAAGAGATTTAATTTAATCTCCCACTGTTTACGTTCAGAACAAGAGCTTTAATTTAATCTCCCACTGTTTACGTTCAGAACAAGAGATTTAATTTAATCTCCCACTGTTTACGTTCAGAACAAGAGATTTACTTTAATCTCCCACTGTTTACATTCAGAACAAGAGATTTAATTTAATCTCCCACTCCAACTGTTTACGTTCAGAACAAGAGATTTAATTTAATCTCCAACTGTTTACGTTCAGAACAAGAGATTTAATTTAATCTCCCAACTGTTTACATTCAGAACAAGAGATTTAATTTAATCTCCCACTCCAACTGTTTACGTTCAGAACAAGAGCCTGATTTAATTTAATCTCCCACTCCAACTGTTTACGTTCAGAACAAGAGATTTAATTTAATCTCCCACTCCAACTGTTTACGTTCAGAACAAGAGATTTAATTTAATCTCCCACTCCAACTGTTTACGTTCAGAACAAGAGATTTAATTTAATCTCCCACTCCAACTGTTTACGTTCAGAACAAGAGATTTAATTTAATCTCCAACTGTTTATGTTCTGTTTACTTTAAAAAAAGAAAGGCCCAGTGCAGTCAAAAACGTGATTTTCCTGTGGTTTATATACAGCGCCCTCCATAAGTATTGGGACAGTGAAGCATTTTTATGTTATTTTGGCTCTATACTCTAAGAGTTTGGATTTGAAATCAAACAATGACTAGGAGGTTAAAGTGCAAACCGTCAGCTTTCATTTGAGGGTGTGTTTGTCCACTTTGGGTGAACCGTTTAGAAATTACAACACTTTTTGTACATTGTCCCCCCATTTAAGGGGAGCAAAGTATTGGGACAAATTAACTTACGTGTGTATTAAAGTAGTAAGAAGGGAAGTAATTTGGCACGCAATGACTACATCAAGCTTGTGACTCAACAAATGTGTTTGATGCATTTGCTGTATGTTTTGGTTGTGTTGCAGATGATTTTATGCCCAATATTAATTCATTGGTAAATAATGCATTGTGTCATTTTGGAGTCATTTGAAAAGTAAATAAGAATGGAATGCGTTTCTGAACACGTCTACATTAATGTGGATGCTACCATGGTTACAGATAATCCTGAATGAATCGTTAATAATGATGAGTGAGAAAGACGCACAAATATCATACCCCCAAGACATGCTAACCGCTCAACATTACAATAACAGAACAGGGGGAGGTTACCATTTTTTTTTTTTTTGGGGGTATGATAGTTAGAAGCACAACTTTCTCATTCACGATTTTATATTGCGATAAAAACAGCTGTATTGGACCTTTAAATTATTATTATTATTATTATTATTATTATTATTATAATAATTAAAAAATGTATATATATATTTTTTTATTTATTTAAATAAATAAATATTTTTTCTATTTAAAAAAATAATACATTTAAAGGCCCCTCTTATTCTCTCTCGCTCTCCTCTTACCGGGGCTGAGGTATCCGAGCGTCTGGGCAGTACTTGGCTCTCCAGCTGGAACATGCGTAGGTACACCTGCGTCTGGGGAGTGGCCATGTGGACAAACCTCATCACCTTCAGGGCCTCCAACACATCCTGGTACTGTTCCCGCCTGTACCCTCCCACCAGGGAGTGGGAGTCACTGTGGGGAGGAAGGATACCTAGAGACAGACACAGGGTGGGTCACATCAGCAAGTCACGGCAGCGGGTTGGTCTGTCAGACGGATCTGGAGAGAAATAGGGTTTTCTATGGGCTGAGAGGCGTGCTGGTATGTGAAATATGCTCTGAATCCTGTGGGTAGTCTGTGATAAAAGACTTACCCAACAGCACTTTCCATACATGGATCCTGTACATTGAGGGCAGAGGGAATCTCTGACTGAAAATGCTCAGCTTCTCCACGTCTGACGAAGGAACACAAAAAAACGCATACGAACAGACTTGGAGGTAGAAGCAGAACAGCAGTGATAATAACAATGATGTAACCCGTTGTAACAGTAGTAGTAGTACTGTAATGTACATACCCAGTGGGTTGTCCTTCAGTAATATCTCCAGTGATTTCTTCTCCTCCACCCCTCTGAAGCCCACCTTCTCATAATAGGCAGAACGGAAGTTCCTCTGAGGGTCCTCAGCCATACTGTCACCTGGAAAAGCAGTGTTAAAGAATGGTAATTTATTGATAGCGTCTCGTGAAAATGACATCAAAACCACAGCACACTTACTTTGTCGGGCACTGGCAGGCTTAGAACGCTAAAGATACTTAGACTAACGCCATCATCTCTACGGACACTGGAGTTAACATTAAGGGCAAATCCACAATAATGGAATTACGCTAAGACTAGGATTTCTCACTTTAAAATGTATAACAAACAAAAACCATTGATTTCAAGGTTTAACAATCCATACAACTCTATGCACAACGGCTACTTTGAACAATTTACACAGTAAATCAAAACTATAAAAACATTTATTGCAGATGCAAAGTTTAGTAACAGAATTCTGGTAAAGTCTCACTATTGTATTCTGTTACCAAACTTTGTATCCGCACAGTTCTTCCTGTAAATGTGTTTTTGGAAAATGTTCAAAGTAGCCCTGTACACCCCTCTGTTCTAGATGGTAGAGGCCAGTAGCCCTGTACACCCCTCTGTTCTAGATGGTAGAGGCCAGTAGCCCTGTACACTCCTCTGTTCTAGATGGTAGAGGCCAGTAGCCCTGTACACCCACCCCTCTGTTCTAGATGGTAGAGGCCAGTAGCCCTGTACACCCCTCTGTTCTAGATGGTAGAGGCCAGTAGCCCTGTACACCCCTCTGTTCTAGATGGTAGAGGGCAGTAGCCCTGTACACCCCTCTGTTCTAGATGGTAGAGGCCAGTAGCCCTGTACACCCCTCTGTTCTAGATGGTAGAGGCCAGTAGCCCTGTACACCCCTCTGTTCTAGATGGTAGAGGCCAGTAGCCCTGTACACCCCTCTGTTCTAGATGGTAGAGGCCAGTAGCCCTGTACACCCCTCTGTTCTAGATGGTAGAGGCCAGTAGCCCTGTACACTCCTCTGTTCTAGATGGTAGAGGCCAGTAGCCCTGTACACCCCTCTGTTCTAGATGGTAGAGGCCAGTAGCCCTGTACACCCCTCTGTTCTAGATGGTAGAGGCCAGTAGCCCTGTACACCCCTCTGTTCTAGATGGTAGAGGCCAGTAGCCCTGTACACCCACCCCTCTGTTCTAGATGGTAGAGGCCAGTAGCCCTGTACACCCACCCCTCTGTTCTAGATGGTAGAGGCCAGTAGCCCTGTACACTCCTCTGTTCTAGATGGTAGAGGCCAGTAGCCCTGTACACCCCTCTGTTCTAGATGGTAGAGGCCAGTAGCCCTGTACACCCCTCTGTTCTAGATGGTAGAGGCCAGTAGCCCTGTACACCCCTCTGTTCTAGATGGTAGAGGCCAGTAGCCCTGTACACCCCTCTGTTCTAGATGGTAGAGGCCAGTAGCCCTGCACACCCCTCTGTTCTAGATGGTAGAGGCCAGTAGCCCTGTACACCCCTCTGTTCTAGATGGTAGAGGCCAGTAGCCCTGTACACCCCTCTGTTCTAGATGGTAGAGGCCAGTAGCCCTATACACCCCTCTGTTCTAGATGGTAGAGGCCAGTAGCCCTGTACACCCCTCTGTTCTAGATGGTAGAGGCCAGTAGCCCTATACACCCCTCTGTTCTAGATGGTAGAGGCCAGTAGCCCTGTACACCCCTCTGTTCTAGATGGTAGAGGCCAGTAGCCCTGTACACCCCTCTGTTCTAGATGGTAGAGGCCAGTAGCCCTGTACACCCCTCTGTTCTAGATGGTAGAGGCCAGTAGCCCTGTACACCCCTCTGTTCTAGATGGTAGAGGCCAGTAGCCCTGTACACCCACCCCTCTGTTCTAGATGGTAGAGGCCAGTAGCCCTGTACACTCCTCTGTTCTAGATGGTAGAGGCCAGTAGCCCTGTACACCCCTCTGTTCTAGATGGTAGAGGCCAGTAGCCCTGTACACCCACCCCTCTGTTCTAGATGGTAGAGGCCAGTAGCCCTGTACACTCCTCTGTTCTAGATGGTAGAGGCCAGTAGCCCTGTACACCCCTCTGTTCTAGATGGTAGAGGCCAGTAGCCCTGTACACTCCTCTGTTCTAGATGGTAGAGGCCAGTAGCCCTGTACACCCCTCTGTTCTAGATGGTAGAGGCCAGTAGCCCTGTACACCCCTCTGTTCTAGATGGTAGAGGCCAGTAGCCCTGTACACCCCTCTGTTCTAGATGGTAGAGGCCAGTAGCCCTTTGTTCCCTTGTGCAAATAGTTATACGGTTTGTTAAACTTTGAAAATCACTGGTTTTTGTTGGTATCCATTTTAAAGTGATTCACCGTAACATTACTATGGAATTCCATGGCAGGTTAGCTAGATTATAATAGAACACTGATAAAACACTACATGATCTACATTGAAAAGTGATATAGATTGTGAGACAACACCTCTTCCTTTTTAGCTTGTAGCAAGGTTGAGAACATTTTACTCTGGTAAATATTTACGTTTCTAGAAAAGACAACATTTCTGTTTCACAGAACGTTTAAAAAGGTCCCGAACAGTGAAAATCATGCTTTTCATCAAATTGATTGATATTTGGATGAAACCAGTTCAAAGTTGGATGACCCAAGTATGAGAAATGACTGTAGCTGGTATATTGATCAAATAGTCATTGGTCCCCAGGGCCTCCCGAGTGGCGTAGCTGTCTAAAGGCACTGCATCGCAGTGCTTGACGTGTCACAACAGACCTGGGTTTGATATCAGGCTGTGTCACAGACGGCCTTGACCGGGACACCCATAAGGGGATGCACAATTGGCCCAGCGTCGCCCGGGTTAGGGGAGGGCGGCTGGGATGTCCTTGGCACATCGCGCTCTAGCGCCTCCTTGTGGCGGGCCGGGCGCCTGCACGCCGACTTCATTCGCCAGATGTACGGTGTTTCCTCCGACACATTGTTGCGGCTGGCTTCCGGGTTAAGCGGGCAGTGTCAAGCAGCAGTGCGGCTTGGCAGGGTCGTGTTTCGGTGGACGCATGGCTCTTGATCTTTGCCTCTCCCAAGTCCGTACGGGTCTTGCAGTGAGTGGACAAGACAAACTACCAATTGGGGAGAAATAACATATGCACACCCACACACACTCACAACCGTTCAAAAGTTTGGGTCACTTAGAAATGTCCTTGTTTTTGAAAGAAAAGCTAGTTTTTTACCATTAAAACATCAAATTGATCAGAAATATAGTGTAGACATTGTTAATGTTGTAAATTACTATTGTAGCTGGAAACGGCTGATTTTTTAACGGAATATCTACATAGGCGTATGGAGGCGCATTATCAGCAACCATCACTCCTGTGTTCCAATGGCACGTTGTGATAGCTAATCAAAGTTAATAGAAAACCCTTTTGCAATTGAGTTAGCACAGCTGAAAACTGTTGTTCTAATTAAAGAAGCAATAAAACTGGCCTTCTTTAAACTAGTTGCGTATCTGGAGCATCAACATTGGTGGGTTCGATTACAGACTCAAAATGGCCAGGAACTTTCTTCTGAAACTTGTGAATCTATTCTGTTCTGAGAAATAAATACACACACACACACAGAGAAAATTACTGGTCCCCTCCCCTCGTGTCATACACTTGTCTTAAGGAGGCAGGCATTACCAATGATTTACTGCTGTCCTCCCAATCCACACAGAAATGCATACAAAGCTCTCCATCAACCTCCATTTGGCAAATCTGACCAGTGCATCAAAGGATTCGTCCCCACAGTGACCGTACACATATCCCAACCATAAGCCATCGTTTACTGAGCTAAAGGCAGATTACAAAGGGAAACCCATCTGCAAGCTACCCAGTGACATCAGTCTACCAGACAAGCTAAATGCCTTCTATGCTCGCTTTGAAGCAAGCAATACTGAACCATGCATGAGAGCACCAGCTGTTCTAGACGACTGTGTGATCAGGCTCTCCATAGCCGACGTGACTAACACTTTTAAACAGGTTAACATTCACAAGGCCGCAGGGCCAGAGGTCTACCAGGATGGCAGGGTTTCTGTTAACCGGTAAATGCTGGTTTAAAAAAGAAAAGCCAATAAATTGAATTGACGGCCAAATTGCCCCCAAAGAATCCATTGCAAAATAATGCTTTTTATTCATTGATGGAAATAACAAATATACTTCATAGGCTAATAAATCCACAAACTGCTTGGAAATTAGTGTCGGGTAAGTATGTTTCTATTTTTACTCATGCAAAAGACGCAAAGGGACTTCCGCTAAAATGTACCTTCCGACAGGGCAAAATATTGTGTGGATTATCCCGGTTTCCAGTGTGCCCGCCGAGGTTAAATCTTTCTCCAAAACAGGGTAAAGACGGCCTCGAGGACAAAGTAACGAAGCTGATGCGCACGCAAGCTGCACCCATGCGTTGGGACAGTTTTGATTTCAGGCCAAGGTCTGCCGCAAACGCAAGTAAATTAGAAGCAAATTGTGGTCGTCAGGCCCGGTCCTAGCAGTTCTGCATCAACATATGCCACTCTTAGTATAAGGATTTGGAATGGATTGATAGACTAGAATAGAGTAATAATGTGTATAATGCGTAATTGGTGCATTTCAGTTGAGCTCATTTCAGTGGAACTTGGAAATGAAACGAGTGAGATGTAATTTCAGTTTTGGAAACACGTACTTTCATAAAAACATGACGTTCACAGGAGGATTTTGTTTATTTACATAGCATGTACATGACCGTTCAAAAGTTTGGAAATAGAAATGTCCTTGTTTTCCATGACAACATACATGAAATGAGTTGCAAAATGAATAGGAAATATAGTCAAGACGTTGACAAGGTTATACATTGCCATCACATTGCCCCCACCATGCTTGACAGATGGCGTCAAGCACTCCTGCAGCATCTTTTCGTTTTTTCTGAGTCTCACAAATGTTCTTCTTTGTGATCCGAACACCTCAAACTTAGATTAGTCTGTCCATAACACTTTTTTTCCCCCAATCTTCCTCTGTCCAGTGTCTGTGTTCTTTTGCCCATCTTAATATTTTCTTTTTATTGGCCAGTCTGAGATCTTGGCTTTTTCTTTGCAACTCTGCCTAGAAGGCCAGCATCCCGAAGTCGCCTCTTCACTGTTGACGTTGAGACTGGTGTTTTGTGGTACTATTTAATGAAGCTGCCAGTTGAGGACTTGTGAGGCGTCTGTTTCTCAAACTAGACATTCTACTGTACTTGTCCTCTTGCTCAGTTGTGCACCTGAACCTCCCACTCCTCTTTTTATTTTGTCTAGAGCCAGTTTGCGCTGTTCTGTGAAGGGAGTAGTAACCAGCTTAGTACGAGATCTTCAGTTTCTTGGTAATTTTTCACATGGAAGAGCCTTCATTTCTCAGATCAAGTTTACACTGACAAGTTTCAGAAGAAAGTACTTTGTTTCTGGCCATGTTGAGCCTGGAGTGATGGTTGCTGACAATGGGCCTCTGTAGATATTTCATTTACAGCATTAACAATGTATTTCTGATCAATTTGATGTTATTTTAAAAATGGACAAAAAAAATGCTTTTCTTTCAAAACAAGGTCATTTCTAAGTGACCCCAATTTTTTTGAATGGTAGTGTACATATCAAATTTGATTGTCCAATATGAGTTTTATAATTTTCCACTGATGTGATGCTGAATCGCAGCGGGATGGGGAGTGGGGAGGGCAGGCCCGGTGATGGCTAGACGGAATCCAGCTTTTGTCAAAATCAACATCAAAAGTAGATTTTTTTTCTCTTTTGCATTTGAGCTAATTCTCCTAACCTGCGGAGTAACTTCTCCTAATCAGCTATGAAAAGGCAAATCTGACATCAATTTGACAAAAGTTGGAACACTTCTATCCATGACCGGCCTGACCTGGTGCTTGTAAACAGCCATGTTTAATTATTAATTAGGCCTAATTAAAATGTTCAAGCCTAGGCTAAATTAAATTAGAGAGGCCTAGATGATATTAGAAAAATGCTGTTTTGTTATTTATTCATGAAAATGTTCATACAGATAGCCTAAAGGACAGGTCGTTCGAAAATTATATAATATTTGGAAGTTATATTTTATTATTGGCTGTGTGCTTAGTCATTGTCCTGTTGGAAGGTGAACCTTCGCCCCAGTCTGAGGTCCTGAGCGCTCTGGAGCAGGTTTTCATCAAGGATCTCTCTCTCGACTTTGCTCCGTTCATCTTTCCCTCAATCCTGAATAGTCTCCCAGTCCCTGCCACTGAGAAACATCCCACAGCATGATGCTGGCACCACCATGCTTCACCATAGGGATGGTGACAGGTTTCCTCTAGAAATTACACTTGGCATTCAGGCCAAAGAGTTCAATCTTGGTTTCATCAGACCAGCGAATCTTGTTTCTCATGGTCTGAGAGTCTTTTGGTGCCTTTTGGCAAACTCCAAGCGGGCTGTCGTATGCCTTTTACTGAGGAGCGGCTTCCGTCTGGCCACTCTACCATAAAGGCCTGATTGGTGGAGTGCTATAAAAATGGTTTCCTTCTGGAAGGTTCTCCCATCTCCAAAGAGGAACTCTAAAGCTCTGTCAGATTGACTATCGGGTTCTCGGTCACCTCCCTAACCAAGGCCCTTCCCTCCGATTGCTTAGTTTGGCCGGGCAGCCAGCTTTAGGAAGAGTCTTGGTGGTTCCAAACGTCTTCCATTTAAGAATGATGGAGACCACTGTGTTCTTGGGGACCTTCAATGCTGCAGACATGGGTTGGTACCCTTCCCCAGATCTGTGCAGTGCCTTTGCAAATGTATTTACCCCCTTGGCATTATTCCTATTTTGTTGCAACCTGTAATTTAAATAGATTTTTATTTGGATATCATGAAATGGACATACACAAAATAGTCCAAATTGGTGAAGTGAAAGGAAAAGAATGTCTTGTTTCAAACATATGAGTGGTTTAGGAGGAAATATGTAAATGTCTTGGAATGGCCTCGTCAAAGCCCAGACCTCAATCCAATTGTGAATCAGTGGTATGACTTAAAGATTGCTGTACAGCAGCGGAACCCATCCAACTTGAAGGAGCTGGAGCACTTTTGCCTTGAAGAATGAGTCCAATCAAGTTATAGAAACATCTCAAGGATGATCAATGGAAACAGGATGCAACTGAGCTCAATTTCGAGTCTCATAGCAAAGGGTCTGAATAATTTTATAAATAAGGTATGTTTTTTCTATATACATTTGCAAGAAATTCTAAAAACCTGTTTTCGCTTTGACATTAATGGGGTACTGTGTTTAGATTGCTGAATATTTTTATTTTATTTAATCCATTTTAGAAAAAGGCTGTAATGTAACAAAATGTAAAAAAGGTCCAGGGGAATACTTTCCAAAGGCACTGTATGTCTAAGCTTCTACGGTGCAGAAGTTGCTTTACAAAATATTGCGAAGAATCAGTCAACTGTATTCTATGAAATTTAACGCAAATGTAAAGTGTTGGTCTCATGTATCATGCGCTGGAATAAAAAAAGTACCAGAAATGTTTCATATGCACAAAAATTTTGTGCACACATTTGTTTACATCCCTGTTAGTAAGCACTTCGCCTTTGCCAAGATAATCTATCCACCTGACAAGTGTGGCATATCAATTTTGTCACACAACACAATGCCACATATGTCTCAAGTTGAGGGAGTGTGCAATTGGCATGCTGACTGCAGGAATGTCCACCAGAGCTGTTGCCAGACAATTGAATGTTAATTTCTCTACCATGTGCCACTTCTAACGTTGTTTTAGAGAATTTGGCAGTAATCGGCCTCACAACCGCAGACCACGTGTAACCACACCACCCCAGGACCTCCTCACCTGCGGGATCGTCTGAGACCAGCCACCCAGACTTTCTTTTAAGGTACTGTATCTGTGACCAGGAGATAGATTAGAATACAACTTCATTGGCCATCCGGGATGGCCATTTTTCTTCGGCATCACCTTGCATTAAAATAATGACACACCTACATTCTCACATCATATACAGTCAGTCCATCACGTGGCATACACTAACAACATAGATGCATATCTGTATTCCAAGTCATGTGACATCCATAGATTAGGGCCTAATGAATTCATTTAGTTTGACTATCTTCCTTATATGAACTGTCACCCAGTAAAATCTATGATTTATAATTTTCTTTATATTTCAAATCAAATGTTATTTGTCACATGCGCCGAATGCAACAGGTGTAGTAGACCTTACCGTGAAACACTTACTTACATACAAGCCTTTAACCAACAATGCAGTTAAGAAAAATATTTACTGAAAAGTTTTTTATAAATAGCAACAATAAAATAACAGTAACGAGGCTATAGGTACCGAGTCAATGTGCGGTGGTACAGGTTAGTTGAGGTAATTGCGGTAATATGTAACAGTACCAGTCAAAAGTTGATGTCTTCACTATTATTCTACAACGTAGAAAATAGTAAAAATAAAGAAAAACCTTGGAATGTGTAGGTATCCAAACTTTTGACTAGTACTATACATGTAGGTTGGGGTAAAGTGACTATGTATAGATACTAGATAATAAACAGCCAGTAGCAGCAGTGATTATCTGTTTTTTTTGTTCAGTGTAATTACAAAACAATAGAAATGCAATTGTGTATTGCTGCTGTTTTGTCTGCTTATCCAACAGTCCATGAATAGCTCTGTTGACCAGGAGAGAGAGCATTTTTCAGAGAAAATGGGTTGAGTCAAGCCAATGAGGATCTGGATGACATGTGGCTCATTGTTTCACTTGTCATCCATTGTTTATCTTGGTACCTGGAAACGACCACATGGGCAACTCCAATAACTGTCAGTCGATGCGATCTCATGAATATAAACTGCCACCCCACTCAGCATTTCCTTAATGTTTCCTGATAGTTAAAGATCCAAGAAAGTATATAATTTCTTCAATTCTGACCATTTTAATAGCTTAAAAATATTATGGGTGATGTGTTGGTCATTCAAAGGCTATTTTTTACTTGAGAAATAGGATGATTGTGCGGGACCTTTATGGGTTAAGGTTCGTTTTAGGTAAGGTTTATAGTTAAGGTTAGAGGTTAAAGTTAGGCTTAGGGTATGGACGTCCCAAGGATCCACGATAGCCCTAAACTTGAGTTTCTAGTATTTTCTGTGACAGTGTTAAAATGACACTTTACTGAAAACCATTAAACTGCTGGATGAATAACGTAACAGAAGTAGAGTTTACTGTTAAAATGTGCTTTATGTCAAGCTTATTTAGCCTCCTACCTGGTTGTACCAATGGGCCTCACCGCATCCACGTCCTTTCCAGCTTGCAGTCACCGGGGAAGGAGCTCTGAAGCCGGGCGCGACCTACACGACTGTCTGCAACCTGCTATAGCTATCGCTCTAGCTAGATACTGTAACCACTATTGGTACATCTCCTTCTCATATAAGTATATCAACGTCACTATGCAAGCAATGGAACCCAAGCTAGCAATACCAAAGATGTTTGAATAACAGAAATCACATGCCCAGCAATGAGAAGGTGAAACGCAGGCTATTGATCCATTCATACCATGTTGACCATTTCCTCATCGACAGCACGTGCAACCAGCAGATGGCAATGAACATTATATTATTTGCTGTAGTTACAGATATCTGCCAATAGAGGGTGTACTGTAGCTGGGTAACAAACATTCAATGTTACTTTAATTTATTTTTATTTGACTTTTATTTAACTAGGCAAGTCAGTTAAGAACACGTTATTTACAATGACGGCCTACACTACGGTCTACTGCCATTCTACACTGAACAAAAATATAAACGCTACATGTAAGTGTTGATCCCATGTTTCATGAGAAAAAATAAAATATCCCAGAAATTTTTAATTCCCATAAAAATCTGTAAAAATCAAAACAAATTTTGCACAGATTTGTTTATTGTTTGTTTCCATGTTAGTGAACATTTCTCCTTTGCCAATATAATCTTTCCACCTGACAGATGTGACATACCAAGATAATGATTAAACAACATGATCATTACACAGGTGCACCTTGTGCTGGGGAAAATAAAAGTCACTCTATAATGTGCAGTTTTGTCACACAACACACGCTTTGGAGGGAGCGTACAATTGGCATACTGACTGCAGGAATGTCTAGCAGAGCTGTTGCCAGAGAACTTAATGTTCATTTCTCTACCATAAGTCACCTCCAACGTCATTTTAGAGAATTTGGCAGTATGTGCAACCTCACGACCACAGACCATGTGTATGGTGGTGTGTGGGCGAGCGGTTTGCTGATTTGAACGTTGTGAACAGAGTGCCCCAAGGTGGTGGCGGGGTTATGGTGTAAGCTATGGACAATGAACACAATTGCGTTTTATCAATAGCAATTTGAATGCACAGAGATACCATGACGAGATCCCGAGGCCCATTGTCGTGCCATTCAACCGCTGCCAACACCTCACGTTTCAGCATGATAATGCACGGCCCCATGTTGCAAGGATCTGTACACATATTCTGGAAGTTGAAAAAGTCCCAGTTCTTCCGTGACCTGCATGCTCACCAGACATGTCATCCATTGAGCATGTTTGGGATGCTCTGGATTGACGTGTACGACAGTGTGTTCCAGTTCCCGCCAATATCCAGAAACTTCCCACAGCCATTGAAGAGGAGTGGGACAACATTCCACAGGCCACAATCAACAGCCTGATCAAATCCACGTGAAGGAGATGTGTCGCGCTGCATGATGCAAATGGTTGTCACAGCAGATACTGACTGGTTTTCTGATCCACGCTCCTATCTCTTTATTAAGGTATCTGTGACCAACAGATGCATATCTGTATTCCCAGTCATGTGAAATCCATAGATTAGGGCCCAATGAATTGATTTAAATTGACTGATTTCCTTATATGAATTGTAACTCATTCAAATCTTTGAAATTGTAGCAGGTTGCGTTTATATATTTTTTTCGGTATAGTTTGGCTCACTTGTATAGTTTAACATTGTAAGGATAAACTATTCATGATTTGATTGTTCTGTAGTTATATTCTCTAAACCAGATGTAGAAACTGCTCTCTCTGAATTGCAGATTAGTTTAGGCTTTATGTGAGGGCCATCTGGCACATTCTAAATGATCATTGATGATTTCTGTGTTTATTTCACGCAATATTTATGACTGTGACTACAGTGTCTAAGGACACTGGCCTATTGTAGGCTTAGCGTGGTATTTTTTACGCACTCGTACAAAGACCATTACATCATTTTACTGACCATAAATAGGCTATTTCACACAGAAACCAAAGAGCAAGGATGTAACATTTTATTTTGGAGAAATAGAAAAATAGTTACATTGTGTTAAATAAAAGAAGACAGCCCCATATTACACTAACAGTATAAACACTAAGCAATGTTATTATGACACTGTCTCACATCCCATGCACGAAACAGTACTGTACCTCACACCTATTAGGAATGTTCCCCAAAACACACAACAGTACTGTACCTCACACCTATTAGGAATGTTCCCCAAAACACACAACAGTACTGTACCTCACACCTATAAGGAATGTTCCCCAAAAACACACAACAGCACTGTACCTCACACCTATTAGGAATGTTCCCCAAAACACACAACAGTACTGTACCTCACACCTATTAGGAATGTTCCCCAAAACACACAACAGTACTGTACCTCACACCTATTAGGAATGTTCCCCAAAAACACACAACAGTACTGTACCTCACACCTATTAGGAATGTTCCCCAAAACACACAACAGTACTGTACCTCACACCTATTAGGAATGTTCCCCAAAACACACAACAGTACTGTACCTCACACCTATTAGGAATGTTCCCCAAAACACACAACAGTACTGTACCTCACACCTATTAGGAATGTTCCCCAAAACACACAACAGTACTGTACCTCACACCTATTAGGAATGTTCCCCAAAACACACAACAGTACTGTACCTCACACCTATTAGGAATGTTCCCCAAAACACACAACAGTACTGTACCTCACACCTATTAGGAATGTTCCCCAAAACACACAACAGTACTGTACCTCACACCTATTAGGAATGTTCCCAAAACACACAACAGTACTGTACCTCACACCTATTAGAATGTTCCCAAAAACACACAACAGTACTGTTTTATTTTTATTTTTTTATTTCACCTTTATTTAACCAGGTAGGCTAGTTGAGAACAAGTTCTCATTTGCAACTGCGACCTGGCCAAGATAAAGCATAGCAGTGTGAACAGACAACACAGAGTTACACATGGAGTAAACAATTAGCAAGTCAATAACACAGTAGAAAAAAATGGGCATTCTATATACAATGTGTGCAAAAGGCATGAGGAGGTTGGCGAATAATACAATTTTGCAGATTAACACTGGAGTGATAAATGATCAGATGGGCATGTACAGGTAGAGATATTGGTGTGCAAAAGAGCAGAAAAGTAAATAAATAAAAACAGTATAAAAACAGTATGGGAATGAGGTAGGTGAAAAAGGGTGAGCTATTTACCTATAGACTATGTACAGCTGCAGCGATCGGTTAGCTGCTCGGATAGCTGATGTTTGAAGTTGGTGAGGGAGATAAAAGTCTCCAACTTCAGCGATTTTGCAAGTCGTTCCAGTCACAGGCAGCAGAGTACTGGAACGAAAGGCGGCAAATGAGGTGTTGGCTTTAGGGATGATCAGTGAGATACACCTGCTGGAGCGCGTGCTACGGATGGGTGTTGCCATCGTGACCAGTGAACTGAGATAAGGCGGAGCTTTACCTAGCATGGACTTGTAGATGACCTGGAGCCAGTGGGTCTGGCGACGAATATGTAGTGAGGGCCAGCCGACTAGAGCATACAAGTCGCAGTGGTGGGTGGTATAAGGTGCTTTAGTGACAAAACGGATGGCACTGTGATAGACTGCATCCAGTTTGCTGAGTAGAGTGTTGGAAGCCATTTTGTAGATGACATCGCCGAAGTCGAGGATCGGTAGGATAGTCAGTTTTACTAGGGTAAGCTTGGCAGCGTGAGTGAAGGAGGCTTTGTTGCGGAATAGAAAGCCGACTCTGGATCTGTACCTCACACCTATTAGGAATGTTCCCCAAAACACACAACAGTACTGTACCTCACACCTATTAGGAATGTTCCCAAAACACACAACAGTACTGTACCTCACACCTATTAGGAATGTTCCCCAAAAACACACAACAGTACTGTACCTCACACCTATTAGGAATGTTCCCAAAACACACAACAGTACTGTACCTCACACCTATTAGGAATGTTCCCCAAAACACACAACAGTACTGTACCTCACACCTATTAGGAATGTTCCCCAAAACACACAAAAGTACTGTACCTCACACCTATTAGGAATGTTCCCAAAACACACAACAGTACTGTACCTCACACCTATTAGGAATGTTCCCCAAAACACACAACAGTACTGTACCTCACACCTATTAGGAATGTTCCCAAAACACACAACAGTACTGTACCTCACACCTATTAGGAATGTTCCCCAAAACACACAACAGTACTGTATCTCACACCTATTAGGAATGTTCCCCAAAACACACAACAGTACTGTACCTCACACCTATTAGGAATGTTCCCCAAAACACACAACAGTACTGTACCTCACACCTATTAGGAATGTTCCCCAAAACACACAACAGTACTGTACCTCACACCTATTAGGAATGTTCCCCAAAACACACAACAGTACTGTACCTCACACCTATTAGGAATGTTCCCCAAAACACACAACAGTACTGTACCTCACACCTATTAGGAATGTTCCCCAAAACACACATAAGACACTAACCCTCTCCCATCCAACTTTTTATACATTTATAAATGTGTTACATTATTGTCATCAAAATGATACATTTATACTGTAGTACAACAGTTTTGAAAAAATATTATCTGGCAGCAAAATGCTCGTATCATGATGTCAGAGAGAACAAATACAATTTACATGAAGTCTTTTTTTCCCATTCAAACACCCAGGAATGTTTGTTTCATTGTTATCAGTCTGCAGCCACTTTAAACAGAAGATACAACATTTGATGGGACCTCTTTATTTAGGACAGACACATTTCTAACTGACCAATAAGCAGGGCTTCCTTACATACGTAAAGCAAAAGGTCATATGTGAAACAAAAAACTAAAAGTATGCAGAGGTTAAGACAAGGACTAAGTTAATGTAACTAATTAATAGTTATCTCTATTTTTCCCTCTTCTCCATCACCCTATGACATGGAGCTGGAACTGAAGGAGGTGCGGCTGTAGGTGGTGCTGCTGACGATGCTGTATCGTCTGGAGGAGCCAGATGATCCCAGGTCCAAGCTGCCTCTCCGAGAGCTCGCCCTCGACCCGGTCCTGGAGCCCGATGTGGACCCGGGAGTGGATGAGTTGTACGGACTACTGATCCCTCTGGAGGAGGCAGAGGCAGCCTGGAGCATCTTGACTCCTGTATTCTCCTCCACCAAGCAGTTATCCATTGCTTCTTTGTAAGAGATCTTCAGCTTGGTCTTGGGGCAGGTCAGGTTCTTGGCATGGTGCCTCGTGTCCTGGAGCTTCTGGGCCCCTCTTCCATCCAGCCAGCCCTCTTTGAGAGCTTCCTTGATGGTCCTCCTGCGGCCCAGCTCTGGGTCATACAGGCCTCCAGTAACAAACTGGAACTCCAGGAAGCGGTGGCCCGCCTCATAGGGAAGCCACTTCTCCCTCATGGCCTCAGCAGCGGACATTTTATGTTTACACTTGATGTCTTCAAACCCGATGTAGGCCTTCTGGGCGGGCTTCAGCCTGGTAGCCATGTCGTTCTCGATGATCCCCTGGCTGGAGGCCTCCTGGATGGACAGGTGCCGTCCATCGGAAGGGTTTACAATGCCTCCGGTGCAAGCCTGGGCCTCCAGTAGTCTCTGGGCAGAAATGCTGTCCACCAGCCCACGTTTGTGAGCCTCGGCGATGGAGATCTTCTCTAGGGCCTCTATGTCAAAGATGGCGCCCACGGGGCTCTGCTCCCCATCCAAGACCACAGCTTCAGCAGGGCAAGCCAGGGAGACAGAGATACTGGCGATATGCTTCCGAGTGCTGGGAGAGGAAGGGCCATCGGGCTGGGTAAAGGAGCTGCTGGTGGTGGATCTGGTGATGGTGGAGCAGTCGCCAATGATGGAGCTGCCAATGATGGAGCTGCCAATGATGGAGCTGCCAATGATGGAGCTGCCAATGATGGAGCTCGTCTTCTCAGCCTTGATGGAAGTAGATGATGTTGAAGTGATCCGTGGTGAGTAGGTGGTTGATGAAGACAGCGGGGATGAGTATGCTGCTGCTGATGTTGCTGCTGCTCTGGCTTTGGATGACGATGTCGATGAGGAGGAGGAAGACGAAGCAGAGGATCTGTTTGCTTTGGTCTTGCTGGTGATGATGTCAGCAAACTGTGTGAGAGTAATCATCTGCGATCTGTACTGGTCGTACAATGATTGGTTGATCACACTCTTCTCCAGCAGCTCTCTGATGTCATACTGGATCTCCGTCTTTCTGTCGAAGATGACCAATCTCTTGGATCCATCCTAGGTGGGTGGTGATTTCCACTCTTGCTGCGACAGCTCCAGGAACATCTCGTGGTCGATCAGCCCCTTGTCGTACGCTTCCTTCACCGACATATCCTTATTGGTGTCTGGGTCTACAATCACCACCCTCCTCTTCCTTTGAGTGCTCTTCTGGGTGATGGGCTGAGGCGGTTCCTTCTTCTTCTTGATGGAGAGGAGAACCAGGCCAGTCTTCTGGTCTATGATGCAGCGTTTCTTTAGCTGGAGATAAGTTAGGTTGTCCTGGTTGTTTGGATCGAAGAAGCCCTTGGAGTTGTCCCCTTCGTCTGTCAGGATCTGGTTCATTTCCTTGCTGAAGTAGCCCTTCTTATAGGCAGTCACCACCTCGATGCGGTGGCTGTGTCTGGGGTCGATGATGCCCCCGCTGGCAATCTGAGCCTCGAGTAGATGGATCCCATGTCCCTTCTCGATCAGCCCCTTCTCTATGGCCTGGAACAGGGAGATGATCTTGTCCGTGCCTGGGTCTTTATACCCGGTGACGGCCCTCTCTGCAGACAACAGTTGGTCTTTGAACTCCGGCCCAGCCAGGCCCCTCTTGTAGGCATCGACCACGGTCAGACAGAGGTTGTTGACGGGGTCAATCATGAATCCAGAGGCGGCCTGGGCTTCAAGGAGCTCCAGGGTGGTGCTGGGCTTCAGTAACCCTTCCTTCATGGCCTGGTAGATGGACAAGGTCTTGTCGTTTGCCTCGTTGTAGACCCCGGCAATACAGGTGGAGCCACGGAGGTACGACCTCAACCGGTGCTCGATGTCCTGGCTGGTCAGTTTGCCTTCCTTCAGTTGGTCCATGTCAGATTTCTCCAAGAGGTCAGGTCTGTGACAGACACCTCTCCCCTGAGACCCTTCACTGTCATGGGCTTCTCTGGAGCGGGGAGAATCAGGAGACCTGTGGTGGGTTCGGCCTTGCATCTCCTCTTCAGGGATACGTAGCTGGCTCCCAGCTGGGTGTCTGGGTCCAAGTAACACTCAGGTTGTTGGTTCAAGGCTCGGTACAGATCCTCGTCGATCAGGTCCCGGTCCATGGCTGCATCTTTAGGGAGGAAGACACTGAGGACAGGGTCTATGATTCCCCCTACTGATTCTTGTGCCTGGAGCATCCGCAGAGCTGTGACTCTATCGATCAGGCCCTTCCTCATAGCCTGGCCTGCTGACAAGAGCTTGGTGGTGTTGGGGTCACGGTACCCCAGACATGCAGCCTCAGCAATCAGCAGCCTCTCTCTGTCCTCCTCATATACCACTCCTCTCCTGCACGCCTCCTGCACCGTCATCTTCTCGTTGGCTCTGGGATCCACAATGTGGCCTGTGGCAGCTTGGGCCTCTAGCAGCAAGATGGCGCTGTCTTCAGAGAGGATGTTCTCTCTCTTGGCCTCTGTGAGGGACATTTTACCTTGAGGTCCCACATCCACACCAGAGATACTACCAGTCCCCTTAAGATTGAGTTTGATTTCCACAGACACCTCGCGGACGGTCTTCTGACCGTTCAGGAGCTGTCCGTAAGTCACTTTGTTGAAGACCCCACAGTCCAGCAGCTGCTTGGCAGTCACCATTTTGCGGACACCTTCGAAGACCAGCGTGGCGCGGTCCAAATATTTCTTTCCGCTCTCGTCCATCTGGGTGTGTTTGGCGAAGGCGTAGGGCCTCTCCCTGAGTTTACTCAACTCTGCCTCCAGGGAGTCTCTGACGGAGGTGAGTTCAGAGAACTGGGTCTGGGTGATCAGCAGCCTGCTCTTATAACGCTCCTCCACCTCCCTCAGCTCTCTCATCAACCGCTCTATCTCAGTCTTCAGAGAGCTCCTCTCCCGCTCCAGCTTCTCCTTCTCCGAGTTAAACTGCCTCACCTCGCCTTCCTTGGACTCGTACTGGCCCTTCCAGTACAGGAAGTCCTTCTTGACCTGAATGGATGAATAAATGTATTAATTGATGGATGAATAAATAATATAAAATATGATAATAATACAAATTAATTTAATATGAATCATAAATGAATGAATCAATGGATGGATGGATAGATAAATAAAGGAATGAATTAATTAATCAAATTTAAAATACATATATAAGATTGACTCCAGACAGCAAAGTGAAATCAACAATACACACCTTCTCGTTCTCCTCCTGCAGGCACAGCTTGATGCGTGACTCGGACTCAAGAGAGACTTTCATGTGGTTCAGCTCTTCCTCTAGCTTCTGAGAGCGAGCTCTGTCCTGGTTTGTCTGCTTTAGCTTCAACAGCAGAGCATCTCTCTCCATCTCTATCTCGTTGTACTGGGTCTCAGTGGACTGAATCAGACAGGATGTCTGGATGGGGAGAGACAGGGGGGGAGAAGGGTCAAGGGAGAGAGAGAGAGAGAGGAAGAGAAGGAGAGAGAGGCAGTCACCAGAGGGGTGAAGGTGTGATAGACAGATAGACAAAGGGGCAGAATATTAGCAGGTTAGCGTTTTTCGTCATTAATCTTGTTCTTGAGGCATCTCTGCAGGGTGGTCACTAATTGGCACAGTTTTTTTAAAACCTAACCTTAACCATACTGCTAACCCGAATGCCTAGTGGTTCCCGTAACCTTGAATTAAGCTTAGTTTTCATAAATATTTACAATATAGCCCATTTAGATTTTGCAGCTGGCCTATCTAAGCGGAAATCGCTCAGTTCTGCCTCCAGGACAAGATTCATGACAATAAATGTCCACCTGCAAAATATTAGTTGAGTGATTAGTTTTAGAATAATGATGAATTATTTTGTCAGAAAATGTCACAGAATTAGCTGATTTGGCATTTACAATAAGAACAGCATGCTCTGTTATTGAAAAACAAAACACAGCTCTCAATAACTTACCCACACATTGGCAATAAGCAGTTCTCATTGGTCAATTAAAATGACCCGAACATGGAAACAAGAGTGCAATTGGTTTCCTGTACATTCAAAGGAAATAGACAGATACTGTCAGAGACTGATTACCAGTTTACTAGACTAGACAAACAATAATCTATCTACTAATATTACTAGATACATGGACACGACAATAATTACAAGGACAGAGACTACATTAAGACCAGAGGACAAGATCAGTGATGATGTAGACACTGTGGATCACTGGAGACAAAACAAAGCAAAGGCAAAAAGCCTGATGATTGGTAAATCAACAGAGGAAGTATCTAGTTGTGGGCAGGGGTGTGAGAAAGCAGTATGGTGAAGGCAACCCCATTGGATGCACAGATTGCATTTGCATTCCTTTTTTTTTTCAATCTTTCAATTGAAAATGCAAATCACAACACATACAAGGATGCATGCCTTGCATGGGTTTCACAATAAACAAGCAAAGGCAGGCATCTCCATGAGGTTTGCCAGCATGCAAGATAAACGGATTGTCTGCAGCCAGCTAAAGCTATCCACCAACTAACTAAATCAGTCTGATTTGAAGAAACACAAAACAGTCCGACATGAACCTCTGAGGTTCAAGACAAGTACCTCAAAGACCTGACCCTGGAGTTGCCCTATCTCCATCCTGAGTTTCTCCCTCTCCGAAGAGAGCTCTGCCACCAGGCTCTGGGTATCCAGGCTGCTTCCCGAGCTGCTCTTCAGCTGCAGCTCCAGGACAGTGATCTGGGCCACCAGCTCGTCATCAGCCCCCTGTCTGGTCCTCAGCAGCTCCTCCCTCTCATGTTTCACCCCCCTCAACTCCTCCTCGAGCCGCAGTCGCTCTTTGGTCAGGGTCTGGGTCAGGGTCTGGAGACGCTCGTGTTCTACCGAGCTCTCGTTGAGCACTCGGGTCTTCTCCTCGATGGTCTTGTAGAGTGTTTCGTTACGGAGATTAGCGGACCTTGGCCTGCTCCTGGAGGAGATGCTGTTGGAGTGACTTTAGCTCGGAGCTCAGAGACGCCAGACACTCCGTGGAGGCTTTGAACTCCTTCAACCTCCTCTCTAGCTCCTCCTGTGCTCCTCTTCTCCCCTCCTCCCCACGGCTTTGGCCTCCTCCTGACTGCGACGCAGGGTGGTGATGGTGCTGGTGTACTCCCGCATGGTGTGGTTGGTTTTCTGGAGCTCTGTCTCCACGTGCCTCCTCTTGATCACCTCCTCCTGGCCGGTTCTCCTCAAAGCCTCCACCTCCCCATCTTTCCTTTCAAGAGTAGCCTGCAGCTCCTTGATGCATCCCTGTAACCTGGCTACAGTCTGCTCTGCCTTGTTCTTCTCACCGCTCACCTTCTTAAACTCTGTACAGATACTAACCAGCTCCTCCTCCACCTCCCTCAGCCGGGTCACAGCCTGGGAGGAGGAGGTCCATTTGCCCTGAATCACCCCCAGAAGCAGCTCCATCCTGGTCCTCTCCTCCTCCAATGCTCTCCTCCTCCTCTGCTCCTCGTCCAGGCTGTGTGTGAGGAGGACCAGCTGGTCGCTTCTGTCCTGCAGGGCCTTGGTGAGCTCTGACACCTCACCTCTATACTGACTACTGTCCTCCCCTCTCTGCCTGACTAATATCTCCACCTGCGCCTCCAGCTCCCTTCTCCTCCGCGCCTCCTCTGTGACCACAGATCTCTGAGAATGGGCCTCCTCCTCCGCCATCGTCCTCTGCTCCTCGGCCTGACTCAGAGACACATTCAGCCTCCTGAGCTGGTCCTCCTGGTCCCTCCTATCAGCCTCTAGCCGTTCACACTGCAACTTGATGCCCTGGTCCACCTCCTCCCTCTGGGAAGACAGGTGCTGGATGTCCGTCCTGCAGATGGTAATCTGGGACTCGTAGCTGAGCTTTAGCTTACTGATCTCCACACTGCATTGTCTCCTTACCTTAGACAGCTCTTGCTCCAGCTCTTTGAAGCGCTGCTCCTCCTCCTCCAGCTGCTTCCTTAACCGCTCTGCCTCCCTCTCCTGGGTCCCCACGCTCTTCTCCACCTCCATCTTTGCCCAGTTGGCCTGCTCCAACTCCTTCTGCCTCCTCCTCAGCACCTGCTCGTGCTCATCCTGCTGCTCCCCGTAGCGCTCATCCGCCATCCTCCTCTTCCTCTTCTCCTCCTCGACGAGGGAGTTGAGGCGGGTCACCTGCTCCTGCAGCTCCTTCAGTTGGCCGCAGGTGGAGGCAAGGGAGTCCTGAGTGGCGCTGCACTGCAGGGCCGTGCTCCTCTTCACCTCCTCCACAGAGAGGAGCTGCTCCTGCGACTGGGACAGCTCAAGCCGGTAGCGGACTAACGCCTCCTCCAGAGAACTGTTCTTAGCGTTGTGGTCCTCAATGTCCTCTTTGAGCAGCCGTAGCTCCTCCTCCAACAGGTCGATCCTGGTGTTACGCATCTACAGGTGGAGAATGAAGGATTAGGGTCAAGTAGAGTGGATAATAATATTTGCAACTTGGCAAATAAACTTGAATCTATAATGAAAGCCCTACTACAAGGTCTAAAACAGGGGTGTCAAACTCAATCAGCACAAGGGCCATCTTGAAAAAACACAACAAATTTGCATCGTGGCACCCTTGCACTTTTTTCAAGTAACTCACAATTTTCACAAAAAATATGTTGAAATTTACCAAAATATTTGGTCTCCACAATTCTGTATTTCCCCGTTAATATTACCAAACTTTTTTTTTTTTTTTTTTAAAGAACTTAATATATCCATTTAAATAAGATAATAAACAGAAATGGCATTGATAAAATTATTGACACCCTAGACTTATATATTATTTGGTAGCACATAGATCTGGACTCATTGCTGGCCACATCAGAACAGTCCAGTGTTTTATCTTGAACCATTCCTGGGTGCTTTTTGAAGTGTGTTTGGGGTCATTGTCCTGCTGGAAGACCTATGACCTTCAATGAGGACCCAGTTTTCTGAAATTGGTTCTGACATTACATCTAAAATGCCTTGTTATTCTCCTGATCCATGCACACGTTCAAGGCCAGAGGCAGCAAAGTAACCCCAAAAACATCACAGATGTTTGACTGTAGGGAAGGTGATATAACATCATAGATGTTTGACTGTAGGGAAGGTGATATAACATCACAGATGTTTGACTGTAGGGAAGGTGATATAACATCACAGATGTTTGACTGTAGGGAAGGTGATATAACATCACAGATGTTTGACTGTAGGGAAGGTGATATAACATCACAGATGTTTGACTGCGGGGAAGGTGATATAACATCACAGATGTTTGACTGTAGGGAAGGTGATATAACATCACAGATGTTTGACTGTAGGGAAGGTGATATAACATCACAGATGTTTGACTGTAGGGAAGGTGATATAACATCACAGATGTTTGACTGTAGGGAAGGTGATATAACATCACAGATGTTTGACTGTAGGGAAGGTGATATAACATCACAGATGTTTGACTGTAGGGAAGGTGATATAACATCACAGATGTTTGACTGCGGGGAAGGTGATATAACATCACAGATGTTTGACTGCGGGGAAGGTGATATAACATCACAGATGTTTGACTGTAGGGAAGGTGATATAACATCACAGATGTTTGACTGTAGGGAAGGTGATATAACATCACAGATGTTTGACTGTAGGGAAGGTGATATAACATCACAGATGTTTGACTGTAGGGAAGGTGATATAACATCACAGATGTTTGACTGTAGGGAAGGTGATATAACATCATAGATGTTTGACTGTAGGAAGGTGATATAACATCACAGATGTTTGACTGTAGGGAAGGTGATATAACATCAGATGTTTGACTGTAGGGAAGGTGATATAACATCACAGATGTTTGACTGTAGGGAAGGTGATATAACATCACAGATGTTTGACTGATATAACATCACAGATGTTTGGGAAGGTGATATAACATCACAGATGTTTGACTGTAGGGAAGGTGATATAACATCACAGATGTTTGACTGTAGGGAAGGTGATATAACATCACAGATGTTTGACTGTAGGGAAGGTGATATAACATCACAGATGTTTGACTGTAGGGAAGGTGATATAACATCACAGATGTTTGACTGTAGGGAAGGTGATATAACATCACAGATGTTTGACTGTAGGGAAGGTGATATAACATCACAGATGTTTGACTGTAGGGAAGGTGATATAACATCACAGATGTTTGACTGTAGGGAAGGTGATATAACATCACAGATGTTTGACTGTAGGGAAGGTGATATAACATCACAGATGTTTGACTGTAGGGAAGGTGATATAACATCACAGATGTTTGACTGTAGGGAAGGTGATATAACATCACAGATGTTTGACTGTAGGGAAGGTGATATAACATCATAGATGTTTGACTGTAGGGAAGGTGATATAACATCACAGATGTTTGACTGTAGGGAAGGTGATATAACATCACAGATGTTTGACTGTAGGGAAGGTGATATAACATCACAGATGTTTGACTGTAGGGAAGGTGATATAACATCACAGATGTTTGACTGTAGGGAAGGTGATATAACATCACAGATGTTTGACTGTAGGGAAGGTGATATAACATCACAGATGTTTGACTGTAGGGAAGGTGATATAACATCACAGATGTTTGACTGTAGGGAAGGTGATATAACATCACAGATGTTTGACTGTAGGAAGGTGATATAACATCACAGATGTTTGACTGTAGGGAAGGTGATATAACATCACAGATGTTTGACTGTAGGGAAGGTGATATAACATCACAGATGTTTGACTGTAGGGAAGGTGATATAACATCACAGATGTTTGACTGTAGGGAAGGTGATATAACATCACAGATGTTTGACTGTAGGGAAGGTGATATAACATCACAGATGTTTGACTGTAGGGAAGGTGATATAACATCACAGATGTTTGACTGTAGGGAAGGTGATATAACATCACAGATGTTTGACTGTAGGGAAGGTGATATAACATCACAGATGTTTGACTGTAGGGAAGGTGATATAACATCATAGATGTTTGACTGTAGGAAGGTGATATAACATCACAGATGTTTGACTGTAGGGAAGGTGATATAACATCACAGATGTTTGACTGTAGGGAAGGTGATATAACATCACAGATGTTTGACTGTAGGGAAGGTGATATAACATCACAGATGTTTGACTGTAGGGAAGGTGATATAACATCACAGATGTTTGACTGTAGGGGAGGTGATATAACATCACAGATGTTTGACTGTAGGGAAGGTGATATAACATCACAGATGTTTGACTGCGGGGAAGGTGATATTTTCTTTGGAGGCTTCATTTTGTTTTCTGTAAACATAGAGATGGTGTGCTTTACCAAAAAGCTCTAATTTGGTCTCATCTATCCACAGGACATTCTCCCAGAATGATTTTGGCATGTTCAGGTGTGTTTTGGCAAATCAGGCTTCCTTAAGTCTCTCTCTCTCTGCAGTGGGATCCTCCTGGGTCTCCTACCATATAACCCCCTTTCATTGAGTTGGCGACGGACGGTGTGAGTTGAAGCTGTCGTACCTTGTGTCTGAAGGTCAGCTTGAATCTGTGTGGCAGTTGATCGAGGTGTTTTCTCCACCAATCCAAACAATCCTTCGCTGCAATATTCCATCAATGTTTCACTTGAGGCCACATCCAGTGAGGTTTGTAACAGTGGCACGGGCCTTAAACATCTTGATAACATTACGTACGGTGGAAACAGGAACATCAAGGACTCTGGAGATGGACTTGTAGCCTTGAGAATGACCATCCTTCGCTGCAATCTTCCATCACGTCCAGGGTGGTTGGCTGGTCCAGGCACAGGCCTTAAACATCTTGATAACATTACACACGGTGGAAATAGGAACATCAAGGACTCTGGAGATGGACTTGTAGCCTTGAGAATGTCCATCCTTGGCTACAATCTTGTGTCGGACCTCCTCAGATAATTCTCTGGTTTTCTTTCTTTTCTCCATGCTCAGTGCGGTACACACGGTGACACAAAACAGGAGAATTAGTCCTTTTCTCTATACAAACTGGTTGAATGAGTGATGTTTATATTGGAGGCACCTGCAACTCACCACAGGTGAGTTCAATTCCAAAGTAAAGATGAATCACTTGCTCGAAATCGAATTATTTTCTAAATACTTCTAGAAGGTGCCAATAATATTTCCCAGGGCATTTTAGGATTTCGTTGCGGAATAAGCTAACATTTAGTCAATTATTCCGATTTGTTTTGTGTTGTTCAACTGCAAACCAAATACATACAGTTGTGGATACCAAAATATGTTTGAATTCAACCGTTTTCTGGAAGAAATGGTGCATTATCAGAAAAAGGCGCACGGGTGCCAATAATTTTGCCTTCATTCACAATTACAATTGATAGCCTGATATTGTCACCCATGGGACTTGTGAATTTAATCTGATCTTTAGACTGCATCTATTGTTGTTGTTATTATTATTATTATTATTATTATTATTATTATTATTATTATTATTATTATTATTATTATTATTATATGTGTGACATTATTTTCAGGATCCTGTGTAACATATTAAAACAAAAGAGATATATTATATTTTCCCTTTTCCTTTGCTGCTATCCTTGCAGATGTGCATAGTATGCTGCGACCCTAACCAAAACAAAGTATTCTTTGCTGCTATCCTTGCAGATGTGCATAGTATGCTGCGACCCTAACCAAAAAAACTATTTGAATAGCTCCAAATAACAAAAACATAGCTAGGTTGTTGTGACATTTAAACTCAAAACATGTTTTTCATTTTTTTTTTTTTGCACTGCATGGATCACTGGTGCGATTGAATGCAGTATTGCTGTATGGCCACTCAAAATGTCTTGTGGCTGAGTAGCCAGCCGAGGCAACTGCTCAAACGTTGCTGTAATGTTGACTCCGCTCGGTAAACGGGACACACTAAAGCAGCACAACTGACCTTGAATTCACCAATGAGAGCACATCAGGCAGTAATTTCATGAAGTAGATCACTCAACTGTTGACTCGTTTATACTCGCTTGTGTATCCTATTGCCCTTTAGTAGTAATTTATACCCGCGTGTAAATCCTTTATCTTATTACGTTTTGACACGCAACATGACATTTTCTGTAGGCTACAGCAATGATCTGTCGGAACCCTGGCATGGTCATTTAGCCTACAACACCTTTAAACTTCCGGTCCGGGTCAGTGCCATTAGTGATGATAAGATACAGTGCACTGGCTGGCTTGTGTGCAGGTGTGTGTGTGTGTTTGGGAGGAGGGGTGTGTGAATGGCAATGCTATTTGGCATGCAGGAGGTTGGCAGTGGTTGCTGTGACATAGTAGTGAGGCTCGGGCTGTATGGAAGCGGACCACCCATATCATTGTGCAGGCCGGATGAGACCCGTGTCACGGGGCGGTGACACGTGGTCTAAAAGCTCATTGTTGTAAAAACACAGAGGAACAGATTGAATCTCCAGTTCCGTGTGGTTCCTCCCAGTACCTTGAGCGTCTCCATGTTATTGTGTAGTTCTCCCAGGTATTTGTTGTAGTCACCAGACAGGGTGAGCAGCTCTATGTAACGGGTCTGCAGCAAAGTAGTCTGGGAAAGAAAGCACCGTTAAATAATGGAGACACACAATGACACAAACCCCTCAGAGACAGAGACATACAGTGCCTTCGGAACGTATTCACACCCCTTGAACTTCACATGGAGACATTAAGATTTTGTGTCACTGTAATATAACAAATCTCCCCGGCGTGAAATCGTTCCCAATCGTTCTGATCGCGTTCTGATCGCGTTCTGATCGTGTTCTGATCGCGTTCTGATCGTGTTCTGATCGCGTTCTGATCGTGTTCTGATCGCGTTCTGATCGTGTTCTGATCGCGTTCTGATCGTGTTCTGATCGCGTTCTGATCGTGTTCTGATCGTGTTCTGATCGCGTTCTGATCGTGTTCTGATCGTGTTCTGATCGTGTTCTGATCGCGTTCTGATCGTGTTCTGATCGCGTTCTGATCGTGTTCTGATCGCGTTCTGATTGTGTTCTGATCGTGACGTCATGCTGAAAAATGTATGCATCAAAGTGCGGAGGGTTGATGTGAGAAGAGATTTTTTGCGGTTGCAAAGACTTGGGCGCTACTTTTTCGATTGACAGTGCATATACTGAATTTGTTAGTTAGTTAGATAGCTAAAACAAGGGCGAGGGAGGGTGTGAGAGAAACATCCGCATGAGCTCAACCATCCACATAAACAGACGCACATGCAATTATTGAACAGGGAACATGTTCACGCTGTGGAAATTTTACAACATGATGTCACTATTTCACTCTGGGAAGATTTTTACTTGACACCCGACACACAATACCCCATTCTGTCAAAGTGGAATTGTTTTTCTTTTGTTTTTCTCAAAGGGTTATGTTTAGGGCAGATCCATACCCAACACATCACCGAGTACCACTCTTCATATTTTCAAGCATGGTAGTGGCTACATCATGTCATGGATATGCTTGTCATTGGCAAGGACTAAGGATTTTTTTAGGATAAAAAATAAACTGAATAGAAAGAACTAAACACACAAAAATCAGTTCAGTCTGCTTTTTAACAGACAGAAAGACAATCCTAGAGGAAACCCTGGTTCAGTCTGCTTTCCACCAGACACTGGAAGACAAATTCCCCTGTCAGCAGGACAATTACCTAAAACACAAGGCCAAACAGACACTGGAAGACAAATTCCCCTGTCAGCAGGACAATTACCTAAAATTACCTAAAACACAAGGCCAAATATACACTGGAGTTGCTTACCAAGAAGACATTGGTTGCATCACCACCTGGTATGGCAACTACTCGGCGTCTGACCGTAAGGCGCTACAGAGGGTAGTGCGTATAGCCCAGTACATCACTGGGGCCAAGCTTCCTGCCTTACAGGACCTATATAATAGGTGGTGTCAGAGGAAAGCCCATAAAATTGTCAGAGACTCCAGTCACCCAAGTCAAAGACTGTTTTCTATGCTACCGTACGAGAGAGAATGATTATCACCACAGCAAGTAAGGTACTTGGAGTCAAACAGACAGGCCTGGATGAGATCTTTAAGGTCAGGACCCTCCGCAAGGCTCACAAAACCATTTTCGACCCAAGCCCCTGTACACGGACTGACTACTCCCCTCTGGGTATAAGGCACCCCTCAGCAGGAAAAACAGGCCACTTTGACGTTACAGAGTATTTTGTTTAGATCGTTAACAAAAAAAGGACAATTCAATCCATTTTAATCCCACCTTGTAACACAACAAAATATGTAAAAAGTCAAGGGGTGTGAATACTTTCTGAAGTCACTGTAGATACTGAGTGGGCTGTGTGTGTAACAGAGATATAAAAATAAACGTCCCTTTTTCAGGACCCTAAGATAATTCATAAAAATCCAAATAACGTCCTTCACAGATCATCATTGTAAAGGGTTTAAACACTGTTTCCCATGCTTGTTCAATGACCCATAAACAATTAATGAACATGCACCTGTGGAACGGTCGTTAAGACACTAACAGCCTACAGATGGTAGGCAATTAAGGTCACAGTTATGAAAACTTAGGACACTAAAGAGGCCTTTCTACGGACTCTGAAAAACACCAAAAGAAATATGCCCAGGGTCCCTGCTCATCTGCGTGAACGTGCCGTAGGCATGCTGCAACGAGGCATGAGAACTGCAGATGTGGCCAGGGCAATAAATTGCAATGTCCGTACTGTGAAACGCCTAAGACAGCGCTACAGGGAGACAGGATGGACAGTTGATCGTCCTCGCAGTGGCAGACCACGTGTAACAACACCTGCACAGGATTGGTACATCCGAACATCACACCTGCGGGACAGGTACAGGATAGTAACAACAACTGCCTGAGTTACACCAGGAACGCACAGTCCCTCCATCAGTGCTCTGACTGTCCTCTATAGGCTGAGAGAGGCTGGATTGAGGGCTTGTAGGCCTGTTGTAAGGCAGGTCCTCACCAGACATCACCGGCACAACGTCGCCTTTGTACACAAACCCACCGTCGCTGGACCAGACAGTAATAGCAAAAAGTGCTCCTCACTGACGAGTCACGGTTTTGTCTCACCAGGCGTGATGGTCGGATTCACGTTTATCGTCGAAGGAATGAGTGTTACACCGAGGCCTGTACTCTGGAGCCGGATCAATTTGGAGGTGGAGGGTCCGTCATGGTCTGGGGCGGTGTGTCACAGTATCATCTAACTGAGCTTGTTGTCATTGCAGGCAATCTCAAAGCTGTGTATTACAGGGAAGACATCCTCCTCCCTCATGTGGTACCCTTCCTGTAGGCTCATCCTTACATGACCCTCCAGCGTGACAATGCCACCAGCCATACTGCTCGTTCTGTGCATGATTTCCTGCAAGACAGGAATGTCAGTGTTCTGCCATGGCCAGCGAAGAGTCTGTGCCCTTTTGGATTGGAGCGTGAGGGCTAGGGCCATTCCCCCCCCAGAAATGTCCGGGAACTTGCAGATTCCTTGGTGGAAGAACGGGGTAACTCTCTAAATCTCACAGCAAGAACTGGCAAATCTGGTGCAGTCCATGAGGAGGAGATGCACTGCAGTATTTAATGCAGCTGGTGGCCACACCAGATACTGACTGTTACTTTTGATTTTGACCCCCCCCCCCCTTTGTTCAGGGACACATTATTCAATTTCTGTTAGTCACATGTCTGTGGAAATTGTTCAGTTATGTCTCAGTTGTTGAATCTTGTTGTGTAAATACAAATATTTACACATGTTAAGTTTGCTGAAAATAAACGCAGTTGACAGTGAGAGGACGTTTCTTTTTTTGCTGAGTTTAGACACACATTTTGTTGACTGGATGTTGTGATTACTGTTTACCTCCTCAGTGAGTTTCGTAGAAGGAGATTGTAGCATGGTCCTCTTCATAGGGATGTTTAGTAGTGTCTCCAGACCAGCACTGTATGAGGCCAACTCCAGCTCATAGTCCTAAAAACATAAAGTCACATTAAAACAAATGTACAATACAAACACATTTTATTACATCACAGAAATGTTAAAACAGACAGGTACTGTTAGATATAGTGTGTCAGAAAGGGTCTGTACCTTGATGGAGTTGACGCAGGCGTCAGTGTCTCCAAGAACACTCACCACACTCTCCCTCTTCCCCTCAGATCTCAGAGTTCAGCACCTAGACAGACACATACATTCAGATGTTGGGTGTTCGTCCAGGGCTGTGATGCTATCTATCTTGGTGGCCTGCAGCGCGTCATGTTTCTGACGAGTAGCACCAATCCACTCACTGAGGACTGAGCTCGTGGTTGTGTACTGCTGGAGCAGATGGAGGTACCCCTCCAGGTCCCGCAGTCTGAGAGAGAGGGGAAGCGAGATACTTTTAAATAATCTATTTACAAAAACTGTATGTCTTTTTAAGTAATCGAAATGTAAAGGAAGGGCGGATAAAATCAGGTGTATTGGTGTGGAGAACAGGAAGTCTGTAAACAAGAATCAGAGGGACGACACACAACAAAACAGATCAAGCTACGGAGTGAGATATACACTATATTTACAAAAGTATGCGGACACCCCTTCAAATTAGTGGATTTGGCTATTTCAGCCACACCCGTTGCTGACAGGTGTATAAAATCTAGCACACACAGCCATGCAATCTCCATAGACAAACATTAGCAGTAGAAATGCCTTACTAAGGAGCTGAGTGACTTTTAACATGGCACCGTCATAGGATGGCACCTTTCCAACAAGTCAGTTCGTAACATTTCTGCCCTGCTAGAGCTGCCCCGGTCAAGTGCTGTTTTTGTGAAGTGGAAACGTCTTGGAGCAACAACGGCTCAGCCGCAAAGTGGTAGGCCACACAAAATCACAGAACGGGACCTTCAAGTGCTGAAGTGTGTAAAAATCGCTTGTCCTCGGTTGCAGCACTCACTACCGAGTTCCAAACTGCCTCTGGAAGCAACGTTAGCACAAAAAACTCATCAAGAGCTTCATGAAATGGGTGTCCATGGCCGAGCAGCCGCACACAATCCTAATGTCACAATGCGCAATGCTAAGTGTTGGCTGGAGGTGTGTAAAGCTCGCCACCATTGGACTCTGGAGCAGTGGAAACGTGGTCTCTGGAGTGATGTATCACGCTTCACCATCTGGCAGTACAACGGACGAATCTGGGTTTGGCGGATGCCGGGAGAACGCTACCTGCCCCAATGCAAAGTGGCAACTGTAAAGTACGGTGGAGGAGGAATAATGGTCTGGGGCTGTTTTTCATGGTTCGGGATGTCTATTGTAGTGAGAATGAGAAAAGGAACCGATAAGGTAAAGACAGGTCCATACCTAGAGTCTAGCTGGCTCTGGATGCGTCTCCAACGGTCAGACAGCTGGTTGACCTGTTCGCTGTATATGGACAGGTCCACGTCGCACCTGTGGAAGGCTCCGCCCACCTGGCCATTCCAGTGGACCGCCTTCCCCAGCTCCGTCTCCATGGAGACCAGGACGGCCCTCTTCCCCTCCAGCTCCGCCCTCATACTCTACATACACACACACGCACACACACAACAGAACAACCTAGATTTTAATCAGAAAGTTAACGGTCCCTTTTAGAGTACATACCGAGAACCCAAATAACCACAAAACTCACAGACTTCAAAACATTTACTAGGGCCCTATAAAATCTATTTTATTTTTTCCCAAATTCCGTTTTCTCAGTTTTGTTTTTCCAAGTTTCAGATTTGTCCCCTTTTCAGGTTTTCACTCTCAAAATGGACACTTACCCTCCTCCATCCCCAATGGACATGTATCATTGCTACAGTTGTAAATGGACCCTTACCCTCCTCCATCCCCAATGGACATGTATCATTGCTACAGTTGTAAATGGACCCTTACCCTCCTCCATCCCCAAGGGACATGTATCATTGCTACAGTTGTAAATGGACCCTTACCCTCCTCCATCCCCAATGGACATTTATCATTGCTACAGTTGTAAATGGACCCTTACCCTCCTCCATCCCCAAGGGACATGTAATCATTGCTACAGTTGTAAATGGACCCTTACCCTCCTCCATCCCCAATAGACATGTATCATTGCTACAGTTGTAAATGGACCCTTACCCTCCTCCATCCCCAATGGACATTTATCATTGCTACAGTTGTAAATGGACCCTTACCCTCCTCCATCCCCAATAGACATGTATCATTGCTACAGTTGTAAATGGACCCTTACCCTCCCCATCCCCAATGGACATTTATCATTGCTACAGTTGTAAATGGACCCTTACCCTCCTCCATCCCCAATGGACATGTATCATTGCTACAGTTGTAAATGGACCCTTACCCTCCCCCATCCCCAATAGACATGTATCATTGCTACAGTTGTAAATGGACCCTTACCCTCCTCCATCCCCAATGGACATTTATCATTGCTACAGTTGTAAATGGACCCTTACCCTCCCCCATCCCCAATAGACATGTATCATTGCTACAGTTGTAAATGGACCCTTACCCTCCCCCATCCCCAATAGACATGTATCATTGCTACAGTTGTAAATGGACCCTTACCCTCCCCCATCCCCAATAGACATGTATCATTGCTACAGTTGTAAATGGACCCTTACCCTCCTCCATCCCCAATGGACATTTATCATTGCTACAGTTGTAAATGGACCCTTACCCTCCCCCATCCCCAATAGACATGTATCATTGCTACAGTTGTAAATGGACCCTTACCCTCCTCCATCCCCAATAGACATGTATCATTGCTACAGTTGTAAATGGACCCTTACCCTCCTCCATCCCCAATAGACATGTATCATTGCTACAGTTGTAAATGGACCCTTACCCTCCTCCATCCCCAATAGACATGTATCATTGCTACAGTTGTAAATGGACCCTTACCCTCCTCCATCCCCAATGGACATTTATCATTACTACAGTTGTAAATGGACCCTTACCCTCCTCCATCCCCAATAGACATGTATCATTGCTACAGTTGTAAATGGACCCTTACCCTCCCCCATCCCCAATGGACATTTATCATTACTACAGTTGTAAATGGACCCTTACCCTCCTCCATCCCCAATAGACATGTATCATTGCTACAGTTGTAAATGGACCCTTACCCTCCTCCATCCCCAATGGACATTTATCATTGCTACAGTTGTAAATGGACCCTTACCCTCCTCCATCCCCAATAGACATGTATCATTGCTACAGTTGTAAATGGACCCTTACCCTCCCCATCCCCAATAGACATGTATCATTGCTACAGTTGTAAATGGACCCTTACCCTCCTCCATCCCCAATAGACATGGTATCATTGCTACAGTTGTAAATGGACCCTTACCCTCCTCCATCCCCAATAGACATGTATCATTGCTACAGTTGTAAATGGACCCTTACCCTCCTCCATCCCCAATAGACATGTATCATTGCTACAGTTGTAAATGGACCCTTACCCTCCTCCATCCCCAATAGACATGTATCATTGCTACAGTTGTAAATGGACCCTTACCCTCCTCCATCCCCAATAGACATGTATCATTGCTACAGTTGTAAATGGACCCTTACCCTCCTCCATCCCCAATAGACATGTATCATTGCTACAGTTGTAAATGGACCCTTACCCTCCTCCATCCCCAAGGGACATGTATCATTGCTACAGTTGTAAATGGACCCTTACCCTCCTCCATCCCCAATGGACATTTATCATTGCTACAGTTGTAAATGGACCCTTACCCTCCTCCATCCCCAATAGACATGTATCATTGCTACAGTTGTAAATGGACCCTTACCCTCCTCCATCCCCAAGGGACATGTATCATTGCTACAGTTGTAAATGGACCCTTACCCTCCTCCATCCCCAAGGGACATGTATCATTGCTACAGTTGTAAATGGACCCTTACCCTCCTCCATCCCCAAGGGACATGTATCATTGCTACAGTTGTAAATGGACCCTTACCCTCCTCCATCCCCAAGGGACATGTATCATTGCTACAGTTGTAAATGGACCCTTACCCTCCTCCATCCCCAATAGACATGTATCATTGCTACAGTTGTAAATGGACCCTTACCCTCCTCCATCCCCAATAGACATGTATCATTGCTACAGTTGTAAATGGACCCTTACCCTCCTCCATCCCCAAGGGACATGTATCATTGCTACAGTTGTAAATGGACCCTTACCCTCCTCCATCCCCAATGGACATGTATCATTGCTACAGTTGTAAATGGACCCTTACCCTCCTCCATCCCCAATAGACATGTATCATTGCTACAGTTGTAAATGGACCCTTACCCTCCTCCATCCCCAAGGGACATGTATCATTGCTACAGTTGTAAATGGACCCTTACCCTCCTCCATCCCCAATAGACATGTATCATTGCTACAGTTGTAAATGGACACTTACCCTCCTCCATCCCCAATAGACATGTATCATTGCTACAGTTGTAAATGGACCCTTACCCTCCTCCATCCCCAAGGGACATGTATCATTGCTACAGTTGTAAATGGACCCTTACCCTCCTCCATCCCCAATAGACATGTATCATTGCTACAGTTGTAAATGGACCCTTACCCTCCTCCATCCCCAAGGGACATGTATCATTGCTACAGTTGTAAATGGACCCTTACCCTCCTCCATCCCCAATAGACATGTATCATTGCTACAGTTGTAAATGGACCCTTACCCTCCTCCATCCCCAATAGACATGTATCATTGCTACAGTTGTAAATGGACCCTTACCCTCCTCCATCCCCAAGGGACATGTATCATTGCTACAGTTGTAAATGGACCCTTACCCTCCCCCATCCCCAATGGACATGTATCATTGCTACAGTTGTAAATGGACCCTTACCCTCCTCCATCCCCAATAGACATGTATCATTGCTACAGTTGTAAATGGACCCTTACCCTCCTCCATCCCCAATAGACATTTATCATTGCTACAGTTGTAAATGGATCCTACAGTTGTAAATACCCTCCTCCATCCCCAATGGACATGTATCATTGCTACAGTTGTAAATGGACCCTTACCCTCCCCCATCCCCAATGGACATGTATCATTGCTACAGTTGTAAATGGACCCTTACCCTCCCCATCCCCAATGGACATGTATCATTGCTACAGTTGTAAATGGACCCTTACCCTCCTCCATCCCCAATAGACATGTATCATTGCTACAGTTGTAAATGGACACTTACCCTCCTCCATCCCCAATAGACATGTATCATTGCTACAGTTGTAAATGGACCCTTACCCTCCTCCATCCCCAATGGACATGTATCATTGCTACAGTTGTAAATGGACCCTTACCCTCCTCCATCCCCAATGGACATGTATCATTGCTACAGTTGTAAATGGACCCTTACCCTCCTCCATCCCCAATGGACATGTATCATTGCTACAGTTGTAAATGGACCCTTACCCTCCCCCATCCCCAATGGACATGTATCATTGCTACAGTTGTAAATGGACCCTTACCCTCCTCCATCCCCAAGGGACATTTATCATTGCTACAGTTGTAAACAGTATACTATTATTATTTTTGACTCATCTTTGTTTTTGTCCTGCACTGTAGGAGCTCAGAGCATAAACATTTCACTTAAGCCGGAGATGACATCAGTGACCCTGTCTGTACATGTGACTAATAAACTCGTCTAATTTAAAAAAATACAACAAATAATCACGTCTTTTCTTTTTTTTTGTTACGGAAAACAATCAAATTGGATGTTCTAAGTTCACAACTTAAAGCTTAAACCACATCAGGAGAGCACGTTTGAGGTGTGGGAAGGATCTAAGAAATTATACCCTTTAATTCAAGTGCACATCAGCAAGAGACTTGCTTGGTTAGCAGTGTTTCTGTAGCACACATGCGAGTGCAGAGTTTGCTAAACAAATCACCACTGGGTCGATGCAAATAATCATGATATCATTCTGCCAGATAGGCATAGACTACTTTGTAATTTACATTTCTTTGAGATCATTTTTTGGAAAGCCTTTCCATCTACCAGAAGACGGTTGTCATTAGCTTCATCGCTTAGGGGCTACATCAATAAAATAAAAAATAAATTGTTCAATTCCGTTTTAATGTCTGGATTCCGTACTCGTTTTCCACATCACGGATTTCATTGGGCCCTAATTTACAAACGGACCGTTTTATCATGGAAGTACCACATACAGCTAACTGACAGGCTGAATAATTGATGTGACAGACACCGAAATCCCCACATTCTTTGGGCTTGTGTGTCATACAGTAACTGTTACCTTCAGAGTGGACCTGTAGTCCCCCACCTCTGCAGGATTCAAGGATGTGGTCTCCTTCTCTGTCAGTCTGGCCTCATGGACCTTAATGATGTCCTCAGCCCTGGACACACTTTGCAGGAGGACCCTTAGAGCCCGTAGCCTGGGAGGGAGAGAGGGGCGGAGGACAGAGGAGAGAGAGAGAAGAAGGGGGAGAGATGCAAAGAATGAGAGAGAGATGGAGAGAGAGAATTTGTCAAAACAAATGAGTTACACTTGAGCAATGAGTGGTGAGTGTGTATGGATGAGTTTGCCTGTTATTAGAGCACCACTATGGGTATACTGGCAAGGTAACTTTTTCAGGCTGTGGGTGTATGCTCATACACTACAGTATAATGTTTACCTCTGTAGGTATGCTGCGAAGCACTCGTCCAGACTGCCCAGTCTCTCGTTGATGAGGCCGAGTTGGCTCTGTAGGAACGTGGCTTTGTCAGAGTCAGTCATGTTCTCCAGTTCCTTCAGAACACGCTCATTTAGACGCAGGTACTCCTCACGAATACAGTCCACGTCCCACTGTACAGACTGGGGAAAACACACACACTCAGTCACATGCACAAACCCAAACCTACATACGCAGTAGTAGTCCTAGTAAAGTACACTCCTAGGTATATTCCATCTATCTGTGTGTGTGTGTGTGTGTGTGTGTGTGTGTGTGTGTGTGTGTGTGTGTGTGTGTGTGTGTGTGTGTGTGTGTGTACCTCTAGCTGTGTGATCCTCAGGCCACAGTCGTGTGCTCCATCCTCTGCCAGACAGATGTGGATGTGCTGAGTAAGCCCCGCCTCTGCCCCCTCCAGTCTCAGTCTGAGCTCGTGCAGCTCCGTCAGGCTCTGTGATGTCACCGACGCCACCTTCTTCTTCACCACTACCTTCTTCACATGATCTTGCTTAGTCCCCACTACCTTGTCTTCCTCTTTCTCGGCCGCCAGTATCCTGGCTTCCTCCTCTGCTTTGATCTTCTCCTCGTTGCCGGTCTGTTGTGCAGCTAGGGACAGAGAGATGAAATGCTGGTGTCATTTACTGTGTGGTACAGATCAAATTTAGGTTATTGACATGCACTCAGAGTAGTCAGGTGTATATCTTCTCACTGTAAACAGGTAGCTGGACCAGCAGGCGGTCGTAGTGAACATGGGCTCCAGTGTACTGGCTCTCGATGCTCCGCTTGTCCTCGTCCTCGAACATCTCGGAGCCATGGCAACAGTGGGTGAACTCTGAGTAGTGTGCCTCCAGACTCTTCAGGATGCTGCGGTACTCCTCGGGACGCATACGGGACAGCTGAAAGGACACAATAATGCAGTTATCGTTCAATTTTTTTTCAAAGGGCATACTTATTTAGGTTATATATTGTTATTACCATTTTTAGGTATTTGTTTTTGTAATCTTAGTATATAGTATAAGTAAACAGTGGGCTGTAAAGCAAAGCGCAACCCTGACACTTGAGCTAAGGAGATGATGGTGGTGACAATGATAGTGGTTACCGCGGTGACTTATAGACTTACCATGGTGACGGTGAGTGAGTTGATACGTGTGAGGTCCTGGACATAGTACTGCCAGGAGATGAGACTCTTGATGTTGATGTAGAGCTGATTCCACACAGACAGGATGGCCTCATAGTACTGCTCATTCCTGATGGACCACACAACACAGATGGTGATTTAAGTCTCACATTGTGTGTGTGTGTGTGTGTGTGTGTGTGTGCGTGTGTGCGTGCGTGCGTGCGTGCATGTGCATGTGTGCGTGCGTGCGTGCGTGCGTACTGCGTGTCTGCATGTGTGTGTTCTTACTTGTTGGCCAGGTTGATGCCAAGGGAGTTGGGTGGTGGCACCAGCAGACAGACAGAGGGCACCAGCATGTCCAGTCCTCCTGGTCCTGTTACCTGCCACTTACTGCGCTGGGAGTTGTCTTTCAGTATGCCCTCGTTGCCCTTCAGAATCACCTTCTATAGAGGGACATGCACAATGTTAGACAGGAGTGTGTGTGTGTGCATTCATGTAAGAGAGAGAGCTTGTGTGTGTGTGTATGTTCATGTCTCGGACCTGGTCTTGTTTGAAGTCACACAGGGCCTGTACCATAACAGGACTACAGCTCTTCTCCTCTTCAGGGTTACGTGGTTTGAGCCTCACGATGCTCTTGGACTTGTTGACCAGGTGCTGCACCTGCCTCTTATTCTCCATGATTCGCTCCTTCTCTTTCTGTTGGAGGTTAAGGGTCAGAGGTCAACATCCCTACCAGAGGAAAGGGGGAGCAATTCTATTCTATCTTCACAAATTACTTCCTATTCCAGACGTAGTGAACTTGTTCTTCACCAGAGTGACTACTATAAACATGTGATATATAGAACCCTAAAGGGTTCTTTAGCTGTCCCCATTGGAGAACTCTTTGAAGAACCCTTTTTGGTTGCAGGTAGAACCTTTTGTTCCAGGAAGAACCCCTTTGGGTTCCATGTAAGAACCCTTTCTACAGAGGGAACCCAAAAATGGTTCTACCTGGAACCAAACATGGTTCTACCTGGAACCAAACATGGTTCTACCTGGAACCAAACATGGTTCTACCTGGAACCAAACATGGTTCTACCTGGAACCAAACATGGTTATCTTATGGGGACAGCCAAAGAACCCTTTTGGAACCCTTTTTTCCAGGAGTGTACAGTGCAGTCTGTAAGTAGTGCTCTATATGCAGAATTGGGTGTTTGAGATATAACATCTTACCTCCAGGCCTTTGAGTAGTTCCAGCAAGTTTTCAAGAGGCGTGTTTCTGCCGCTGGTGAACTTCTTACGGATGTTCTCATGCGCCTTCTGCAGCTTATTGTACATCTCATTGGCCTCCTTGAAGAACTGGCTGTAGTCAGCGTTCTCCTTCAGGTGGACATGGATACACTTGGTGATCTGGAGGAGCCAGCTCCACTGGGTCTGCAGAGTGTCCATGTAGGCCTGGAAGAAATTTTAAAAAAGAAGGATAGAGGGATTAAAGAACGAATAAAAGGGGGATTGAAAGGAAGATGAGAACTCATATCAAATCCCTGCGAATTAGATAGCTAGACATTGCTGGATATCATGGGCCCCAGGAAGAGTGGCTATTGCGACTGTAACAGCTAATGGCGATCCAAATAATCAAGTAGATATTCTTCTAGACAGACATCTCCTAACCTCGATCTTGTCAGAGGCAGGGTGGGGGTTCTTCAGAAGGCTGTCCACTTTCAGCTTCAGTTTATTCAGGTCCTTATCCTTCTCCTCCAGGGCACTCGTCAGTTTCTGACAGAGAAAAACAACACAGTTAGGGGAAAACTGGAGAGATAGAATGACTGTTTGGCCCTGGGGACCCATTGGGACTGAAAAATGATATGTGGTTTCATTGCACAAGTCTCAGAGGTTTGGCAATTGGCATTATACTTCCCCAGGGTACATAATGCAAAACAGATGAACAGCACATAATGATATACAGACACACAATACACGAGACGTCACGGGCCAAACATCACCAATGAACAGGAACAATTACAGCTGGCCTGCGTCCCAAATGGCACCCTATTCCCTACATTAGTGCAGAGCCCTGGTTAAAAGTAGTGCACTAAATATGTCAAATGGCACCCTATTCCCTACATTAGTGCAGAGCCCTGGTTAAAAGTAGTGCACTAAATATGTCAAATGGCACCCTATTCCCTACATTAGTGCAGAGCCCTGGTTAAAAGTAGTGCACTAAATATGTCAAATGGCACCCTATTCCCTACATTAGTGCAGAGCCCTGGTTAAAAGTAGTGCACTAAATATGTCAAATGGCACCCTATTCCCTACATTAGTGCAGAGCCCTGGTTAAAAGTAGTGCACTACATATGTCAAATGGCACCCTATTCCCTACATTAGTGCAGAGCCCTGGTTAAAAGTAGTGCACTAAATATGTCAAATGTCACCCTATTCCCTACATTAGTGCAGAGCCCTGGTTAAAAGTAGTGCACTAAATATGTCAAATGGCACCCTATTCCCTACATTAGTGCAGAGCCCTGGTTAAAAGTAGTGCACTAAATATGTCAAATGGCACCCTATTCCCTACATTAGTGCAGAGCACTGGTTAAAAGTAGTGCACTACATATGTCAAATGTCACCCTATTCCCTACATTAGTGCAGAGCCCTGGTTAAAAAGTAGTGCACTAAATATGTCAAATGGCACCCTATTCCCTACATTAGTGCAGAGCCCTGGTTAAAAGTAGTGCACTACATATGTCAAATGGCACCCTATTCCCTACATTAGTGCAGAGCCCTGGTTAAAAGTAGTGCACTAAATATGTCAAATGGCACCCTATTCCCTACATTAGTGCAGAGCCCTGGTTAAAAGTAGTGCACTAAATATGTCAAATGGCACCCTATTCCCTACATTAGTGCAGAGCCCTGGTTAAAAGTAGTGCACTAAATATGTCAAATGGCACCCTATTCCCTACATTAGTGCAGAGCCCTGGTTAAAAGTAGTGCACTAAATATGTCAAATGTCACCCTATTCCCTACATTAGTGCAGAGCCCTGGTTAAAAGTAGTGCACTAAATATAGGGAATAGGGTTCCATGTGGGATGCCTGTATGTATGTATACAGGCAGCCTGTATTGCCACTATGGGAATCATCAATTAGCCTCTCCACCCTCCCACTGTGACACTTCCCCCTCTGACGCTTGATCTTTAACCCTTGACCCAGTCCTTACCGAGTAGCTCTCCTGCTTCTCGGGGATGTAGAGGTCGATGTTCTTGTCCCCCCCAGTCGAAACACCAGCTCCGCCTCCTCTCTCACGTTCACCCACATGATCTGTCTACTGATCGCCTCAATGATCTGCTGCATCTCCCTCAGCTGGTTGCTACGACCACGAGACATTTTCTGACAGAGCGATAAACATGGTGAGATTCATCAGTAGTTACGTAGGTACAATCAATAAAGTCACAAATCCATTGTGGCAGGACTAACATAGACAGACGAATGAAAACAAAGATGTTCAGTACAACACAAACCTAAAGAAAGATGATATAATGGAACAACAACTGTATTATACAGTAATGCAGGGGTGTGTTTGTGTGTTTTCCCCAGAGCCTCTGTCACCTGCAGCGTGTCCCATTCCTGATCCAGAGCATACTGGTTGGCCTTGTCTCCTTTCTTAATCTGTAGGGAGGAACACACAAAGACTGAGAGAGAATCACACACACACTTAGTCAGAATCACACACAAACACACTCCCAGAAATAGAATGTATGTGAGAGACAGTGTGAAAGTAACTGTGTCTGTGTTTGTGACAGGTGTATGTGTGTGTGTGAGTGTGACAGGTGTATGTGTGTGAGTGTGACAGGTGTATGTGTGTGAGTGTGACAGGTGTATGTGTGTGTGTGTGACAGGTGTATGTGTGTGTGTGTGTGTGACAGGTGTATGTGTGTGTGTGTGTGTGACAGGTGTATGTGTGTGTGTGTGTGTGACAGGTGTATGTGTGTGTGTGTGTGTGACAGGTGTATGTGTGTGTGTGTGTGTGTGTGTGTGTGTGTGTGTGTGTGTGTGTGTGTGTGTGTGTGTGTGTGTGTGTGTGTGTGTGTGTGTGTGTGTGTGTGTGTGTGTGTGTGTGTGTGTGTGTGTGTGACAGGTGTATGTGTGTGTTTGTGTGACAGGTGTATGTGTGTGTGTGTGTGACAGGTGTATGTGTGTGAGTGTGACAGGTGTATGTGTGTGAGTGTGACAGGTGTGTGTGTGTGTGTGCGACAGGTGTATGTGTGTGAGTGTGACAGGTGTATGTGTGTGAGTGTGACAGGTGTGTGTGTGTGTGCGTGCGTGCGTGCGTGTGTGTGTGCGTACCCACCAGTTCAACCTTGGCCTTGTCCACCTCGGGGCTTGTCTGTATCGAGCTGTGGAATACTTGCTGTGGTTAATCAGCTGCTGCTCAGTGTCTGCAGAGTTATCTCCCCACTGAGCGGTCTCTATCAGATTACGATCACATTATAACTGCATCTCAAATACATTATAACAGCATCTCAAATACATTATAACTGCATCTCAAATACATTATAACAGCATCTCAAATACATTATAACTACATCTCAAATACATTATAACAGCATCTCAAATACATTATAACTGCATCTCAAATACATTATAACAGCATCTCAAATACATTATAACTGCATCTCAAATACATTATAACTGCATCTCAAATACATTATAACTGCATCTCAAATACATTATAACAGCATCTCAAATACATTATAACAGCATCTCAAATACATTATAACAGCATCTCAAATACATTATAACAGCATCTCAAATACATTATAACAGCATCTCAAATACATTATAACAGCATCTCAAATACATTATAACAGCATCTCAAATACATTATAACAGCATCTCAAATACATTATAACTGCATCTCAAATACATTATAACTGCATCTCAAATACATTATAACAGCATCTCAAATACATTATAACAGCATCTCAAATACATTATAACTACATCTCAAATACATTATAACAGCATCTCAAATACATTATAACTACATCTCAAATACATTATAACAGCATCTCAAATACATTATAACTACATCTCAAATACATTATAACTGCATCTCAAATACATTATAACTGCATCTCAAATACATTATAACAGCATCTCAAATACATTATAACAGCATCTCAAATACATTATAACTGCATCTCAAATACATTATAACAGCATCTCAAATACATTATAACTGCATCTCAAATACATTATAACAGCATCTCAAATTCATTATAACTGCATCTCAAATACATTATAACAGCATCTCAAATACATTATAACAGCATCTCAAATACATTATAACTGCATCTCAAATACATTATAACAGCATCTCAAATACATTATAACTGCATCTCAAATACATTATAACTGCATCTCAAATACATTATAACTGCATCTCAAATACATTATAACTGCATCTCAAATACATTATAACTGCATCTCAAATACATTATAACAGCATCTCAAATACATTATAACTACATCTCAAATACATTATAACAGCATCTCAAATACATTATAACAGCATCTCAAATACATTATAACAGCATCTCAAATACATTATAACCTCACAACCACAACACACACCTTAACCTTAACACAAATACACATCTTAACCACACACACACACACACACACACACACACACACACACACACACACACACACACACACACACACACACACACACACACACACACACACCTTAATCATAACACAAATACACCCTCGAACACAACACACACTCACACACAGCTCAACCATAGGGAGTAGGCTCCCATGCTAGAACACTAGGTGGTGATAGAGTAGTGTGAAGTACGGTAAACGCTTACCCTCTAAGCCTAACACTAAAACCCAACCAAGAAGAAAATGTGGTGTGTCAGGAATTCACCGATAGACAGGGAGTCTGGGCCACTAACACCAGAACATAGCCTAGCTTTCACCTAGGTTTGTGCAAAGGGGGGTGCATAGCATGAGTGTGTGTGTGTGTGTGTGTGTACAAAGTATTCTACTTGGTACAATGCTTAACATACACTACGTCTAGCCTCTAGCGTGACTTCTGCATGTGAGAACTGTACATTGCAGTGGGAGGGTTAAGGTTACTTTAAGACAATTACAATACTGCGTGTGATTGTGTGTGTGTGTGTGTGTGTGTACCATTTAAGGTGAATTCAGATCTAAATGAAGTTTGAGTGTCAGAGTGTTATCTGCACTGACTTCTCAGACACACACCTGCCCTCCAGGACCAGTTCATGTACAGTGGCAAGAACAAGTACATTTAAGTCACTTCATTTAAGTCACAACAATAGACAAACAGTCTGCTTAAACTAATAACACACAAATGATCAATGGAAAAATGAATTTCCAAGTTTATCAAGACATTTTGCATAATAATGTTATCTGTCTGCCAATTGAAGCTCAACAGAAGTTGGGTGATGCAACAGGACAACGACCCAAAACAAAGAAGTAAATCAACAACAGAATGGCTTCAACAGAAGAAAATACTCCTTCTGGAGTGGCCCAGTCAGTCCTGACCTTCTGGAGTGGCCCAGTCAGAGTCCTGACCTTCTGGAGTGGCCCAGTCAGAGTCCTGACCTTCTGGAGTGGCCCAGTCAGAGTCCTGACCTTCTGGAGTGGCCCAGTCAGAGTCCTGACCTTCTGGAGTGGCCCAGTCAGAGTCCTGACCTTCTGGAGTGGCCCAGTCAGAGTCCTGACCTTCTGGAGTGGCCCAGTCAGAGTCCTGACCTTCTGGAGTGGCCCAGTCAGAGTCCTGACCTTCTGGAGTGGCCCAGTCAGAGTCCTGACCTTCTGGAGTGGCCCAGTCAGAGTCCTGACCTTCTGGAGTGGCCCAGTCAGAGTCCTGACCTTCTGGAGTGGCCCAGTCAGAGCCCTGACCTTCTGGAGTGGCTCAGTCAGAGCCCTGACCTTCTGGAGTGGCTCAGTCAGAGCCCTGACCTTCTGGAGTGGCCCAGTCAGAGTCCTGACCTTCTGGAGTGGCCCAGTCAGAGTCCTGACCTTCTGGAGTGGCCCAGTCAGAGTCCTGACCTTCTGGAGTGGCCCAGTCAGAGTCCTGACCTTCTGGAGTGGCCCAGTCAGAGTCCTGACCTTCTGGAGTGGCCCAGTCAGAGCCCTGACCTTCTGGAGTGGCCCAGTCAGAGCCCTGACCTTCTGGAGTGGTCCAGTCAGAGCCCTGACCTTCTGGAGTGGTCCAGTCAGAGCCCTGACCTTCTGGAGTGGCCCAGTCAGAGCCCTGACCTTCTGGAGTGGCCCAGTCAGAGCCCTGACCTTCTGGAGTGGCCCAGTCAGAGTCCTGACCTTCTGGAGTGGCCCAGTCAGAGTCCTGACCTTCTGGAGTGGCTCAGTCAGAGTCCTGACCTTCTGGAGTGGCCCAGTCAGAGTCCTGACCTTCTGGAGTGGCCCAGTCAGAGTCCTGACCTTCTGGAGTGGCCCAGTCAGAGTCCTGACCTTCTGGAGTGGCCCAGTCAGAGTCCTGACCTTCTGGAGTGGCCCAGTCAGAGTCCTGACCTTCTGGAGTGGCCCAGTCAGAGTCCTGACCTTCTGGAGTGGCCCAGTCAGAGTCCCGACCTTCTGGAGTGGTCCAGTCAGAGTCCCGACCTTCTGGAGTGGCCCAGTCAGAGTCCCGACCTTCTGGAGTGGCCCAGTCAGAGTCCTGACCTTCTGGAGTGGTCCAGTCAGAGTCCTGACCTTCTGGAGTGGCCCAGTCAGAGTCCTGACCTTCCGGAGTGGCCCAGTCAGAGTCCTGACCTTCCGGAGTGGCCCAGTCAGAGTCCTGACCTTCTGGAGTGGCCCAGTCAGAGTCCTGACCTTCTGGAGTGGCCCAGTCAGAGTCCTGACCTTCTGGAGTGGTCCAGTCAGAGTCCTGACCTTCTGGAGTGGCCCAGTCAGAGTCCTGACCTTCTGGAGTGGCCCAGTCAGAGTCCTGACCTCAATCTGGAGTGGCCCAGTCAGAGCCCTGACCTTCTGGAGTGGCCCAGTCAGAGTCCTGACCTCAACCTAATTGAGATGCTGTGACCTCAAGAGAGCAGTTCACACCAGACATCCCAAGAATATTGCTGAACTGAAACAGTTTTGTAAAGAGGAATGGTCCAAGATTCCCCCTGACCATTGGGCAGGTCTTATCCGCAACTACAGAAAACATTTGGTTGAGGCTATTGCTGCCAAAGGAAGGTCAACCAGTTATTAAATCCAAGGGTTCACATACTTTTCCCACCCTGCACTGTGAATGTTTACACTGTGTGTTCAATAAAGACACGAAAACGTATAATTGTTTGTGTTATTAGTTTAAGCAGACTGTGTTTGTCTATTGTTGTGACTTAAATGACGATCAGAACAAAATTTTATGACCAATTTATGCAGAAGTCCCGGTAATTCCAAAGGGTTCACATACTTTTTCTTGCCACTGTAAGTGTGGGGGAATGGAGAAGATTCCCAAAAGTGTCAAAGGTTCAAGTGTTTCCAAAATGATGACTTTAATACTATATGAACTGGGGGTGTTTTGCAACACATTGTCAGAACCAATTTTGTCTCACACTAAAAAAATATAAATATATAATATATATATCTACCAGTAAATACAACATGTAATATGTTAATGTCCATATAGAGTATTGAAAAATACTAAAAACAAATATATGACATCTTTCTGGCAGGTTGCTGGTACACAACATTGACGTTGTGCAAATCATATGTAACTCATATGGATCATACGCTTTCCTGCACTGGCATTACACAGATGACTGCAGGCAGTTCATCTGAAGGGGAACAGGTGGTAGCAATAATATTATGCAATCCTGTAGCATATGCCTTCCTACACATCTGTCCTGTGGTGGGTGGTTCTCCTTACCTTCTGGTGTCCAATCCAGACTATGGCCTCATTGAAGCGCCACCCAGCTTCCTCCCAAGCGCCACTCCCTCTGCTCCCCCGGCTCCGCCTCTGCATGGTTCCGTTTATGGCCATGTGGACTCCCGTCAACTGGTCCCTACACATCTCCACACTATGGAGGGGGTAGGGGGAGCGGGGGGAGAAGGGGGAATGGGAGGAGAAGGGGGAGTGGGAGGAGAAGGGGGAGTGGGTGGAGAAGGGGGAGAAGGAGGAGAAGGGGGAGTGGGGGAGAAGGGGGAGTGGGAGGAGAAGGGGGAGTGGGAGGAGAAGGGGGAGTGGGAGGAGAAGGGGGAGCGGGTGGAGAAGGGGGAGAGGGAGGAGAAGGGGGAGAAGGGGGAGAAGGGGGAGCTGGTGGAGAAGGGGAGCGGGTGGAGAATGGGGAACGGGGGAGAAGGGGAGTGGGTGGAGAAGGGGAGCGGGTGGAGAAGGGGAGCGGGTGGAGAAGAACGGGGGGGAGGGGAGCGGGTGGAGAAGGGGAGCGGAGGGGAGAAGCGGGAACAGGGGGGGAGAAGGGGGAGCAGGAGGAGAAGGGGAGCGGGAGGAGAAGGGGAGCAGGAGGAGAAGGGGGAGAAGGGGGAGCGGGTGGAGAAGGGGGAGCGGGTGGAGAAGGGGGAACGGGGGAGAAGGGGGATTAGGAGGAGAAGGGGGAGCGGGAGGAGAAGGGGGAGCAGGAGGAGAAGGGGAGCGGGGGAGAAGGGGAGCGGGAGAAGAAGGGGGAACAGGGGAGAAAATGGCTGCCTAAATATGGTTCCCAATCAGAGACAACGATAATCACCTGACTCTGATTGAGAACCGCCTCAGGCAGCCATAGACTATGCTAGACACCCTGCAAAATCCCAAGACAAAACGCACCACAAAAACCCATGTCACACCCTGGCCTGACCAAATAAATGACGACAAACGTACTATACTTCGACCAGGGCGTGACAACTCTTCCCGAAACTCTTCCCCAGGTCGTTGCTGTAAAATATAATTTGTCCTCAACTTACCTGGTAAAATAAGATGACATAAATAATAAACGAACACCTGACAGTGTAGAGGAATAATAAACGAACACCAGACAGTGTAGAGGAATAATAAACAAACACCTGACAGTGTAGAGGAATAATAAACGAACACCTAACAGTGTAGAGGAATAATAAACGAACACCTGACAGTGTAGAGGAATAATAAACGAACACCTGACAGTGTAGAGGAATAATAAACAAACACCTGACAGTGTAGAGGAATAATAAACGAACACCTGACAGTGTAGAGGAATAATAAACAAACACCAGACAGTGTAGAGGAATAATAAACAAACACCTAACAGTGTAGAGGAATAATAAACAAACACCTGACAGTGTAGAGGAATAATAAACAAACACCTGACAGTGTAGAGGAATAATAAACGAACACCTGACAGTGTAGAGGAATAATAAACGAACACCTGACAGTGTAGAGGAATAATAAACAAACACCTGACAGTGTAGAGGAATAATAAACGAACACCTGACAGTGTAGAGGAATAATAAACAAACACCTGACAGTGTAGAGGAATAATAAACGAACACCTGACAGTGTAGAGGAATAATAAACGAACACCTGACAGTGTAGAGGAATAATAAACGAACACCTGACAGTGTAGAGGAATAATAAACGAACACCTGACAGTGTAGAGGAATAATAAACGAACACCTGACAGTGTAGAGGAATAATAAACGAACACCTGACAGTGTAGAGGAATAATAAACGAACACCTGACAGTATAGAGGAATAATAAACGAACACCTAACAGTGTAGAGGAATAATAAACGAACACCTGACAGTGTAGAGGAATAATAAACGAACACCTAACAGTGTAGAGGAATAATAAACGAACACCTGACAGTGTAGAGGAATAATAAACGAACACCAGACAGTGTAGAGGAATAATAAACAAACACCTGACAGTGTAGAGGAATAATAAACGAACACCTGACAGTGTAGAGGAATAATAAACGAACACCTAACAGTGTAGAGGAATAATAAACGAACACCTGACAGTGTAGAGGAATAATAAACGAACACCTAACAGTGTAGAGGAATAATAAACGAACACCTGACAGTATAGAGGAATAATAAACGAACACCTGACAGTGTAGAGGAATAATAAACGAACACCTAACAGTGTAGAGGAATAATAAACGAACACCAGACAGTGTAGAGGAATAATAAACAAACACCTGACAGTGTAGAGGAATAATAAACGAACACCTAACAGTGTAGAGGAATAATAAACTAACACCAGACAGTGTAGAGGAATAATAAACTAACACCTAACAGTGTAGAGGAATAATAAACGAACACCTGACAGTGTAGAGGAATAATAAACGAACACCTAACAGTCTAGAGGAATAATAAACGAACACCTAACAGTGTAGAGGAATAATAAACGAACACCTAACAGTGTAGAGGAATAATAAACGAACACCTGACAGTGTAGAGGAATAATAAACGAACACCTGACAGTGTATAGGAATAATAAACAAACACCAGACAGTGTAGAGGAATAATAAACGAACACCTGACAGTGTATAGGAATAATAAACAAACACCTGACAGTGTAGAGGAATAATAAACGAACACCAGACAGTGTAGAGGAATAATAAACAAACACCTGACAGTGTAGAGGAATAATAAACGAACACCTGACAGTGTAGAGGAATAATAAACGAACACCTAACAGTGTAGAGGAATAATAAACGAACACCTGACAGTATAGAGGAATAATAAACGAACACCTGACAGTGTAGAGGAATAATAAACGAACACCTGACAGTGTAGAGGAATAATAAACGAACACCTGACAGTATAGAGGAATAATAAACGAACACCAGACAGTGTAGAGGAATAATAAACGAACACCTAACAGTGTAGAGGAATAATAAACGAACACCTGACAGTATAGAGGAATAATAAACGAACACCTGACAGTGTAGAGGAATAATAAACGAACACCTAACAGTATAGAGGAATAATAAACGAACACCTAACAGTGTAGAGGAATAATAAAAGAACACCTAACAGTATAGAGGAATAATAAACGAACACCTGACAGTATAGAGGAATAAACGAACACCTGACAGTATAGAGGAATAATAAACGAACACCTGACAGTATAGAGGAATAATAAACGAACACCTAACAGTGTAGATGAATAATAAACGAACACCTGACAGTGTAGAGGAATAATAAACAAACACCTAACAGTGTAGAGGAATAATAAACAAACACCTGACAGTGTAGAGGAATAATAAACGAACACCTAACAGTGTAGAGGAATAATAAACTAACACCAGACAGTGTAGAGGAATAATAAACTAACACCTAACAGTGTAGAGGAATAATAAACGAACACCTGACAGTGTAGAGGAATAATAAACGAACACCTGACAGTGTAGAGGAATAATAAACGAACACCTGACAGTGTAGAGGAATAATAAACGAACACCTGACAGTATAGAGGAATAATAAACGAACACCTAACAGTGTAGAAGAATAATAAACGAACACCTGACAGTGTAGAGGAATAATAAACGAACACCTAACAGTGTAGAGGAATAATAAACGAACACCTGACAGTGTAGAGGAATAATAAACGAACACCAGACAGTGTAGAGGAATAATAAACGAACACCTGACAGTGTAGAGGAATAATAAACGAACACCAGACAGTGTAGAGGAATAATAAACAAACACCTGACAGTATAGAGGAATAATAAACAAACACCTGACAGTGTAGAGGAATAATAAACGAACACCTAACAGTGTAGAGGAATAATAAACTAACACCAGACAGTGTAGAGGAATAATAAACTAACACCTAACAGTGTAGAGGAATAATAAACGAACACCTGACAGTGTAGAGGAATAATAAACGAACACCTAACAGTCTAGAGGAATAATAAAGAACACCTAACAGTGTAGAGGAATAATAAACGAACACCTAACAGTGTAGAGGAATAATAAACGAACACCTGACAGTGTAGAGGAATAATAAACGAACACCTGACAGTGTATAGGAATAATAAACAAACACCAGACAGTGTAGAGGAATAATAAACGAACACCTGACAGTGTATAGGAATAATAAACGAACACCTGACAGTATAGAGGAATAATAAACGAACACCTAACAGTGTAGAGGAATAATAAACGAACACCTGACAGTGTAGAGGAATAATAAACGAACACCTAACAGTGTAGAGGAATAATAAACGAACACCAGACAGTGTAGAGGAATAATAAACGAACACCAGACAGTGTAGAGGAATAATAAACAAACACCTGACAGTGTAGAGGAATAATAAACGAACACCTAACAGTGTAGAGGAATAATAAACGAACACCTAACAGTGTAGAGGAATAATAAACGAACACCTGACAGTGTAGAGGAATAATAAACAAACACCTAACAGTGTAGAGGAATAATAAACAAACACCTGACAGTGTAGAGGAATAATAAACGAACACCTGACAGTGTAGAGGAATAATAAACAAACACCTAACAGTGTAGAGGAATAATAAACGAACACCAGACAGTGTAGAGGAATAATAAACAAACACCTGACAGTGTAGAGGAATAATAAACGAACACCTAACAGTGTAGAGGAATAATAAACTAACACCAGACAGTGTAGAGGAATAATAAACTAACACCTAACAGTGTAGAGGAATAATAAACGAACACCTAGAGGAATAATAAACACACCTAACAGTCTAGAGGAATAATAAACGAACACCTAACAGTGTAGAGGAATAATAAACGAACACCTAACAGTGTAGAGGAATAATAAACGAACACCTGACAGTGTAGAGGAATAATAAACGAACACCTGACAGTGTATAGGAATAATAAACAAACACCAGACAGTGTAGAGGAATAATAAACGAACACCTGACAGTGTATAGGAATAATAAACAAACACCTGACAGTGTAGAGGAATAATAAACGAACACCAGACAGTGTAGAGGAATAATAAACAAACACCTGACAGTGTAGAGGAATAATAAACGAACACCTGACAGTGTAGAGGAATAATAAACGAACACCTAACAGTGTAGAGGAATAATAAACGAACACCTGACAGTATAGAGGAATAATAAACGAACACCTGACAGTGTAGAGGAATAATAAACGAACACCTGACAGTGTAGAGGAATAATAAACGAACACCTGACAGTATAGAGGAATAATAAACGAACACCAGACAGTGTAGAGGAATAATAAACGAACACCTAACAGTGTAGAGGAATAATAAACGAACACCTGACAGTATAGAGGAATAATAAACGAACACCTGACAGTGTAGAGGAATAATAAACGAACACCTAACAGTATAGAGGAATAATAAACGAACACCTAACAGTGTAGAGGAATAATAAACGAACACCTAACAGTATAGAGGAATAATAAACGAACACCTGACAGTATAGAGGAATAAACGAACACCTGACAGTATAGAGGAATAATAAACGAACACCTGACAGTATAGAGGAATAATAAACGAACACCTAACAGTGTAGATGAATAATAAACGAACACCTGACAGTGTAGAGGAATAATAAACAAACACCTAACAGTGTAGAGGAATAATAAACAAACACCTGACAGTGTAGAGGAATAATAAACGAACACCTGACAGTGTAGAGGAATAATAAACAAACACCTAACAGTGTAGAGGAATAATAAACTAACACCTAACAGTGTAGAGGAATAATAAACGAACACCTGACAGTGTAGAGGAATAATAAACGAACACCTGACAGTGTAGAGGAATAATAAACGAACACCAGACAGTGTAGAGGAATAATAAACAAACACCTGACAGTGTAGAGGAATAATAAACGAACACCTGACAGTATAGAGGAATAATAAACGAACACCTAACAGTGTAGAAGAATAATAAACGAACACCTGACAGTGTAGAGGAATAATAAACGAACACCTAACAGTGTAGAGGAATAATAAACGAACACCTGACAGTGTAGAGGAATAATAAACGAACACCAGACAGTGTAGAGGAATAATAAACGAACACCTGACAGTGTAGAGGAATAATAAACGAACACCAGACAGTGTAGAGGAATAATAAACAAACACCTGACAGTATAGAGGAATAATAAACAAACACCTGACAGTGTAGAGGAATAATAAACGAACACCTAACAGTGTAGAGGAATAATAAACTAACACCAGACAGTGTAGAGGAATAATAAACTAACACCTAACAGTGTAGAGGAATAATAAACGAACACCTGACAGTGTAGAGGAATAATAAACGAACACCTAACAGTCTAGAGGAATAATAAACGAACACCTAACAGTGTAGAGGAATAATAAACGAACACCTAACAGTGTAGAGGAATAATAAACGAACACCTGACAGTGTAGAGGAATAATAAACGAACACCTGACAGTGTATAGGAATAATAAACAAACACCAGACAGTGTAGAGGAATAATAAACGAACACCTGACAGTGTATAGGAATAATAAACAAACACCTAACAGTATAGAGGAATAATAAACAAACACCTAACAGTATAGAGGAATAATAAACAAACACCTAACAGTATAGAGGAATAATAAACAAACACCAGACAGTGTAGAGGAATAATAAACAAACACCTAACAGTATAGAGGAATAATAAACAAACACCTGACAGTGTAGAGGAATAATAAACGAACACCTAACAGTGTAGAGGAATAATAAACTAACACCAGACAGTGTAGAGGAATAATAAACTAACACCTAACAGTGTAGAGGAATAATAAACGAACACCTGACAGTGTAGAGGAATAATAAACGAACACCTAACAGTCTAGAGGAATAATAAACGAACACCTAACAGTGTAGAGGAATAATAAACGAACACCTAACAGTGTAGAGGAATAATAAACGAACACCTGACAGTGTAGAGGAATAATAAACGAACACCTGACAGTGTATAGGAATAATAAACAAACACCAGACAGTGTAGAGGAATAATAAACGAACACCTGACAGTGTATAGGAATAATAAACAAACACCTGACAGTGTAGAGGAATAATAAACGAACACCAGACAGTGTAGAGGAATAATAAACAAACACCTAACAGTGTAGAGGAATAATAAACGAACACCTGACAGTATAGAGGAATAATAAACGAACACCTAACAGTGTAGAGGAATAATAAACGAACACCAGACAGTGTAGAGGAATAATAAACGAACACCAGACAGTGTAGAGGAATAATAAACGAACACCTGACAGTGTAGAGGAATAATAAACGAACACTAGACAGTGTAGAGGAATAATAAACGAACACCTGACAGTGTAGAGGAATAATAAACGAACACCTGACAGTATAGAGGAATAATAAACGAACACCTAACAGTGTAGAGGAATAATAAACGAACACCAGACAGTGTAGAGGAATAATAAACAAACACCTGACAGTGTAGAGGAATAATAAACAAACACCTAACAGTGTAGAGGAATAATAAACAAACACCTGACAGTGTAGAGGAATAATAAACAAACACCTGACAGTGTAGAGGAATAATAAACGAACACCTGACAGTGTAGAGGAATAATAAACGAACACCTGACAGTGTAGAGGAATAATAAACAAACACCTGACAGTGTAGAGGAATAATAAACGAACACCTGACAGTGTAGAGGAATAATAAACAAACACCAGACAGTGTAGAGGAATAATAAACAAACACCTAACAGTGTAGAGGAATAATAAACAAACACCTGACAGTGTAGAGGAATAATAAACAAACACCTAACAGTGTAGAGGAATAATAAACAAACACCTGACAGTGTAGAGGAATAATAAACAAACACCTGACAGTGTAGAGGAATAATAAACAAACACCTAACAGTGTAGAGGAATAATAAACAAACACCTGACAGTGTAGAGGAATAATAAACAAACACCTGACAGTGTAGAGGAATAATAAACTAACACCAGACAGTGTAGAGGAATAATAAACTAACACCTAACAGTGTAGAGGAATAATAAACGAACACCTGACAGTGTAGAGGAATAATAAACGAACACCTGACAGTGTAGAGGAATAATAAACGAACACCTGACAGTATAGAGGAATAATAAACGAACACCTAACAGTGTAGAGGAATAATAAACGAACACCTGACAGTGTAGAGGAATAATAAACGAACACCTAACAGTGTAGAGGAATAATAAACGAACACCTGACAGTGTAGAGGAATAATAAACGAACACCAGACAGTGTAGAGGAATAATAAACGAACACCTGACAGTGTAGAGGAATAATAAACGAACACCAGACAGTGTAGAGGAATAATAAACAAACACCTGACAGTGTAGAGGAATAATAAACGAACACCTAACAGTGTAGAGGAATAATAAACTAACACCAGACAGTGTAGAGGAATAATAAACTAACACCTAACAGTGTAGAGGAATAATAAACGAACACCTGACAGTGTAGAGGAATAATAAACGAACACCTAACAGTGTAGATGAATAATAAACGAACACCTGACAGTGTAGAGGAATAATAAACGAACACCTGACAGTGTATAGGAATAATAAACAAACACCAGACAGTGTAGAGGAATAATAAACGAACACCTGACAGTGTATAGGAATAATAAACAAACACCTGACAGTGTAGAGGAATAATAAACGAACACCAGACAGTGTAGAGGAATAATAAACAAACACCTAACAGTGTAGAGGAATAATAAACGAACACCTGACAGTATAGAGGAATAATAAACGAACACCTAACAGTGTAGAGGAATAATAAACGAACACCTGACAGTGTAGAGGAATAATAAACGAACACCTGACAGTATAGAGGAATAATAAACAAACACCTAACAGTGTAGAGGAATAATAAACAAACACCTGACAGTGTAGAGGAATAATAAACAAACACCTGACAGTGTAGAGGAATAATAAACGAACACCTGACAGTGTAGAGGAATAATAAACGAACACCTGACAGTGTAGAGGAATAATAAACAAACACCTGACAGTGTAGAGGAATAATAAACGAACACCTGACAGTGTAGAGGAATAATAAACGAACACCTGACAGTGTAGAGGAATAATAAACAAACACCTGACAGTGTAGAGGAATAATAAACGAACACCTAACAGTGTAGAGGAATAATAAACGAACACCTGACAGTGTAGAGGAATAATAAACAAACACCTAACAGTGTAGAGGAATAATAAACAAACACCTAACAGTGTAGAGGAATAATAAACGAACACCTGACAGTGTAGAGGAATAATAAACAAACACCTAACAGTGTAGAGGAATAATAAACAAACACCTAACAGTGTAGAGGAATAATAAACAAACACCTGACAGTGTAGAGGAATAATAAACGAACACCTGACAGTGTAGAGGAATAATAAACAAACACCTAACAGTGTAGAGGAATAATAAACTAACACCTAACAGTGTAGAGGAATAATAAACGAACACCTGACAGTGTAGAGGAATAATAAACGAACACCTGACAGTGTAGCGGAATAATAAACGAACACCTGACAGTATAGAGGAATAATAAACGAACACCAGACAGTGTAGAGGAATAATAAACGAACACCTAACAGTGTAGAGGAATAATAAACGAACACCTGACAGTATAGAGGAATAATAAACGAACACCTGACAGTGTAGAGGAATAATAAACGAACACCTAACAGTATAGAGGAATAATAAACGAACACCTAACAGTGTAGAGGAATAATAAACGAACACCTAACAGTATAGAGGAATAATAAACGAACACCTGACAGTATAGAGGAATAATAAACGAACACCTGACAGTATAGAGGAATAATAAACGAACACCTGACAGTATAGAGGAATAATAAACGAACACCTAACAGTGTAGATGAATAATAAACGAACACCTGACAGTGTAGAGGAATAATAAACGAACACCTGACAGTGTAGAGGAATAATAAACAAACACCTGACAGTGTAGAGGAATAATAAACGAACACCTAACAGTGTAGAGGAATAATAAACGAACACCTGACAGTGTAGAGGAATAATAAACGAACACCTGACAGTGTAGAGGAATAATAAACGAACACCTGACAGTGTAGAGGAATAATAAACAAACACCTGACAGTGTAGAGGAATAATAAACAAACACCTGACAGTGTAGAGGAATAATAAACTAACACCTGACAGTGTAGAGGAATAATAAACAAACACCTGACAGTGTAGAGGAATAATAAACGAACACCTAACAGTGTAGAGGAATAATAAACGAACACCTAACAGTGTAGAGGAATAATAAACGAACACCTGACAGTGTAGAGGAATAATAAACAAACACCTAACAGTGTAGAGGAATAATAAACAAACACCTGACAGTGTAGAGGAATAATAAACGAACACCTGACAGTGTAGAGGAATAATAAACGAACACCTGACAGTGTAGAGCACATATGTCAGAGTCAAGGCCCGCGGGCCACATCCGGCCAGCGAGAAGATTTTTACGGCCCCTGGGATGATCTTGATTTATTATTAGAACCGGCCCGCAGACCGCAGCAAGCCGGCAGCCCGCAGATCTTTTACACGCACCAATACTACATTTCCCACAATGCAACGGTGACGCACCGAGCAGTAGGCTGCTTCATTTCAATATTTATTGGCACAGCAGTTGTCAGCATCACAGTAAAATTAACTTTCAGATACCCATCAAAAATGGCAAAACGGAAGGTGGACACTGAGAACCGGGGTTTCAAACAAGGTGGGAGTCGGAGTATTTGTTCACGGAGGTAGCTGGAAAACCTGTGTGTCTTCTGTGTGGAGAAAGTGTGGCGGTACTGAAAGAGTATAATCTGAGACGACATTATGAAACGAAACACGCGGACAAAAACAAGAATATGGACATGGAACAAAGGCTACAAAAGGCAGAGGAATTAAAACGAGGCCTCAAATCTCGACAGGCTCTGTTCAAAAAAGCCAAATCACAAGGCCAGGCTGCTGTCAAGGCCAGTTTTATTTTGGCAGAAGAGATCGCTAAATTAGCCCGGCCATTTACGGAGGGGATTTCATCAAAAACTGCATGATTAAAGTTTGTGACGAAGTTTGCCCAGAAAAAAGGCAACTCTTTTTAAATGTGAGTCTGAGCAGAAACACCATTGCCGAGAGAGTAGACCAGTTGTCCATCAATCTAAAAGAGCAGCTTGTGAAAAAGGGAAAAGATTTCATTGCATATTCCTTGGCTGTGGATGAGAGCACCGACATTTCTGACATTGCCCAGTTGTCAATTTTCATCCGCGGAGTGGACTCCAGCCTAAGCGTGACAGAGGAGTTTTTGGCTTTACGTCCTATGCATGGCACAACTACGGGGCATGATTTGTATGAAGAGGTGTCAAGATGTGTAAATGAGATGGAGCTGCCTTGGGAAAAACTCGTGGGTTTGACAACCGACGGAGCACCTGCGATGTGTGGACACAGGAGCGGACTGGTGGCGAAGATACGGGAAAAGATGCAAGAGGAAAACGCGACAGGTGAGCTGACAGCTTATCATTGTATCATACACCAGGAAGCGTTGTGCGGTAAAGCCTTGAAAATGGAGCATGTAATGAGCATCATCACGCGCACAGTTAACTTTATCAGAGCCAAAGGTTTGAATCACCGCCAGTTCAAGGCATTTCTGACGGAGTTAGAAACGGAGCATGGTGATTTGCCTTATCACACAGAGGTGCGATGGCTAAGCCAGGGAAAGGTGCTTCAAAGATGTTTCGAGCTTCGTGAGGAGATTTGTCTGTTCTTGGACAGCAAAGGGAAAGACACAACACAACTCCGAGACGAAATGTTTCTGTGTGAAATGGCTTTTCTGTGTGACATTACGAGTCATCTGAATGCAATGAACTTGCAGCTGCAGGGTCGGGATCGTGTCATCTCTGATATGTACAGTACAGTGAAGGCATTTAAAACCAAACTGACTCTGTGGGAGACGCAGATGCGGAAAGAAAATTTGAGCCACTTTCCCAGCTGCCAGACCATGAAAGAGAAGCTCTCTACCAGTGCGTTCCCGAGCGCACAGTTGGCTGATAAAATAGGTATGCTTGCCGCTGACTTTCGACGCCGATTTGCTGACTTTGAAGCACAAAAAAGCAGGTTGGAACTGCTCGGTAACCCATTTGCTGTTGACGTGGAAAGCTCACCACCAAACCTCCAAATGGAGTTGATTGACCTCCAATGCAATGATGCACTGAGGGCAAAATATGCGGCAGTGGGTGCTGCGGAGTTCGCCCGTTTCCTCCCGACACAATGCCCCAGCTGCGCATCCAGGCTGCTCAAACGTTGTCTATGTTTGGCAGCACATACCTGTGTGAACAACTGTTTTCTTTGATGAACTTGAACAAAACATCACACAGAAGTCGACTTACTGCTGAACACCTCCACTCAATTCTGAGGATTTCCTCAGCTCAGAGCCTTACCCCGAACATTGATGAACTTGTGGAAAAGATGGGACACCACCAAGTATCACCCTCAACCTCAAACAAGTGAACATTACTGTGCAATCACATATTTAGAGTTTTTACTCAGTTCAAGTTTAAAAGTTAAAGTTTAATATTTGTTTTCACTGCATGTTACTTCTCCTTAAACAAAGTGTTGTTTTTGATTAATAGATTTTTGCACTTTATTTTATTGTATTTCAATCCAATTATATTTTAAAAATATTTCAGTTGAGTGGATGATAGAAAATTGCTATTATTGTTTTTTTCTTTGAAGTAAATTTAGCCCACTTTTGCTAAAATAGAAAATATAGGCTACTGATGGTGCCTTGAATACCGGTTTCTTTCATTTAATGTTCATGTTATGGGGATTTTTATATAAAGGAAATTTGTCTTTTGTGTCTGTTGAAAATTAAAGATTACTGACAGAGCCATAAGAAAATATTGCTTTATTTATCTGATCATATTGGAATATATTTGTTAGGTTTTCAGTAGGTTCAATTAGGTTCACTAGACTATATGCGTCATTTAAAAATTTTTCAATGAACATTCGAACAGTCCGGCCCTCGGCTTGTAGCTAAATTTTTTATTTGGCCCTCCGTCCATTTGACTTTGACACCCCTGGTTTAGAGGAATAATAAACGAACACCTAACAGTGTAGAGGAATAATAAACGAACACCAGACAGTGTAGAGGAATAATAAACAAACACCTGACAGTGTAGAGGAATAATAAACGAACACCTGACAGTGTAGAGGAATAATAAACAAACACCTAACAGTGTAGAGGAATAATAAACGAACACCTGACAGTGTAGAGGAATAATAAACAAACACCTGACAGTGTAGAGGAATAATAAACGAACACCTGACAGTGTAGAGGAATAATAAACAAACACCTGACAGTGTAGAGGAATAATAAACAAACACCTGACAGTGTAGAGGAATAATAAACTAACACCTGACAGTGTAGAGGAATAATAAACAAACACCTGACAGTGTAGAGGAATAATAAACGAACACCTGACAGTGTAGAGGAATAATAAACGAACACCTGACAGTGTAGAGGAATAATAAACGAACACCTGACAGTGTAGAGGAATAATAAACGAACACCTGACAGTGTAGAGGAATAATAAACAAACACCTGACAGTGTAGAGGAATAATAAACAAACACCTGACAGTGTAGAGGAATAATAAACGAACACCTGACAGTGTAGAGGAATAATAAACAAACACCTGACAGTGTAGAGGAATAATAAACAAACACCTGACAGTATAGAGGAATAATAAACGAACACCTAACAGTGTAGAGGAATAATAAACGAACACCTAACAGTATAGAGGAATAATAAACGAACACCTAACAGTGTAGAGGAATAATAAACGAACACCTAACAGTGTAGAGGAATAATAAACGAACACCAGACAGTGTAGAGGAATAATAAACGAACACCTGACAGTGTAGAGGAATAATAAACGAACACCTAACAGTGTAGAGGAATAATAAACGAACACCTGACAGTATAGAGGAATAATAAACGAACACCTGACAGTATAGAGGAATAATAAACGAACACCTGACAGTGTAGAGGAATAATAAACGAACACCTGACAGTATAGAGGAATAATAAACGAACACCTGACAGTATAGAGGAATAATAAACGAACACCTGACAGTATAGAGGAATAATAAACGAACACCTGACAGTATAGAGGAATAATAAACGAACACCTGACAGTATAGAGGAATAATAAACGAACACCTGACAGTATAGAGGAATAATAAACGAACACCTGACAGTATAGAGGAATAATAAACAAACACCTGACAGTGTAGAGGAATAATAAACGAACACCTGACAGTATAGAGGAATAATAAACGAACACCTGACAGTATAGAGGAATAATAAACGAACACCTGACAATATAGAGGAATAATAAACGAACACCTGACAGTATAGAGGAATAATAAACGAACACCTGACAGTATAGAGGAAAATAAACGAACACCTGACAGTATAGAGGAATAATAAACGAACACCAGACAGTGTAGAGGAATAATAAACGAACACCAGACAGTGTAGAGGAATAATAAACGAACACCAGACAGTGTAGAGGAATAATAAACGAACACCAGACAGTGTAGAGGAATAATAAACGAACACCTGACAGTGTAGAGGAATAATAAACGAACACCTGACAGTGTAGAGGAATAATAAACGAACACCTAACAGTGTAGAGGAATAATAAACGAACACCTAACAGTATAGAGGAATAATAAACGAACACCAGACAGTGTAGAGGAATAATAAACGAACACCAGACAGTATAGAGGAATAATAAACGAACACCTGACAGTATAGAGGAATAATAAACGAACACCAGACAGTATAGAGGAATAATAAACGAACACCTAACAGTGTAGAGGAATAATAAACGAACACCTGACAGTATAGAGGAATAATAAACGAACACCTGACAGTGTAGAGGAATAATAAACTAACACCAGACAGTGTAGAGGAATAATAAACAAACACCTAACAGTGTAGAGGAATAATAAACGAACACCTAACAGTGTAGAGGAATAATAAACAAACACCTGACAGTGTAGAGGAATAATAAACGAACACCTGACAGTGTAGAGGAATAATAAACAAACACCTGACAGTGTAGAGGAATAATAAACGAACACCAGACAGTGTAGAGGAATAATAAACGAACACCTAACAGTGTAGAGGAATAATAAACGAACACCTGACAGTGTAGAGGAATAATAAACAAACACCTGACAGTGTAGAGGAATAATAAACGAACACCTGACAGTGTAGAGGAATAATAAACGAACACCTGACAGTGTAGAGGAATAATAAACAAACACCTAACAGTGTAGAGGAATAATAAACAAACACCTAACAGTGTAGAGGAATAATAAACGAACACCTGACAGTGTAGAGGAATAATAAACGAACACCTGACAGTGTAGAGGAATAATAAACGAACACCTGACAGTATAGAGGAATAATAAACGAACACCTGACAGTGTAGAGGAATAATAATCTAACACCTGACAGTGTAGAGGAATAATAAACAAACACCTGACAGTGTAGAGGAATAATAAACGAACACCTGACAGTGTAGAGGAATAATAAACAAACACCTGACAGTGTAGAGGAATAATAAACGAACACCTGACAGTATAGAGGAATAATAAACGAACACCTAACAGTGTAGAGGAATAATAAACGAACACCTAACAGTATAGAGGAATAATAAACGAACACCTAACAGTGTAGAGGAATAATAAACGAACACCTAACAGTGTAGAGGAATAATAAACGAACACCAGACAGTGTAGAGGAATAATAAACGAACACCTGACAGTGTAGAGGAATAATAAACGAACACCTGACAGTGTAGAGGAATAATAAACGAACACCTAACAGTGTAGAGGAATAATAAACGAACACCTGACAGTGTAGAGGAATAATAAACGAACACCTAACAGTGTAGAGGAATAATAAACGAACACCTGACAGTATAGAGGAATAATAAACGAACACCTGACAGTATAGAGGAATAATAAACGAACACCTGACAGTGTAGAGGAATAATAAACGAACACCTGACAGTATAGAGGAATAATAAACGAACACCTGACAGTATAGAGGAATAATAAACGAACACCTGACAGTATAGAGGAATAATAAACGAACACCTGACAGTATAGAGGAATAATAAACGAACACCTGACAGTATAGAGGAATAATAAACAAACACCTGACAGTGTAGAGGAATAATAAACGAACACCTGACAGTATAGAGGAATAATAAACGAACACCTGACAGTATAGAGGAATAATAAACGAACACCTGACAATATAGAGGAATAATAAACGAACACCTGACAGTATAGAGGAATAATAAACGAACACCTGACAGTATAGAGGAATAATAAACGAACACCTGACAGTATAGAGGAATAATAAACGAACACCAGACAGTGTAGAGGAATAATAAACGAACACCAGACAGTGTAGAGGAATAATAAACGAACACCAGACAGTGTAGAGGAATAATAAACGAACACCAGACAGTGTAGAGGAATAATAAACGAACACCTGACAGTGTAGAGGAATAATAAACGAACACCTGACAGTGTAGAGGAATAATAAACGAACACCTAACAGTGTAGAGGAATAATAAACGAACACCTAACAGTATAGAGGAATAATAAACGAACACCAGACAGTGTAGAGGAATAATAAACGAACACCAGACAGTATAGAGGAATAATAAACGAACACCTGACAGTATAGAGGAATAATAAACGAACACCAGACAGTATAGAGGAATAATAAACGAACACCTAACAGTGTAGAGGAATAATAAACGAACACCTGACAGTATAGAGGAATAATAAACGAACACCTGACAGTGTAGAGGAATAATAAACGAACACCTGACAGTGTAGAGGAATAATAAACAAACACCTGACAGTGTAGAGGAATAATAAACGAACACCTAACAGTATAGAGGAATAATAAACGAACACCTGACAGTGTAGAGGAATAATAAACAAACACCTGACAGTGTAGAGGAATAATAAACAAACACCTGACAGTGTAGAGGAATAATAAACAAACACCTGACAGTATAGAGGAATAATAAACGAACACCTGACAGTGTAGAGGAATAATAAACAAACACCTGACAGTGTAGAGGAATAATAAAAAACACCTAACAGTATAGAGGAATAATAAACAAACACCTGACAGTGTAGAGGAATAATAAACGAACACCTGACAGTATAGAGGAATAATAAACGAACACCTGACAGTATAGAGGAATAATAAACGAACACCTGACAGTATAGAGGAATAATAAACGAACACCTGACAGTATAGAGGAATAATAAACGAACACCTGACAGTATAGAGGAATAATAACGAACACCTGACAGTATAGAGGAATAATAAACGAACACCTGACAGTGTAGAGGAATAATAAACGAACACCTGACAGTATAGAGGAATAATAAACGAACACCTGACAGTATAGAGGAATAATAAACGAACACCTGACAGTATAGAGGAATAATAAACGAACACCTGACAGTATAGAGGAATAATAAACGAACACCTGACAGTATAGAGGAATAATAAACAAACACCTGACAGTGTAGAGGAATAATAAACGAACACCTGACAGTATAGAGGAATAATAAACAAACACCTGACAGTATAGAGGAATAATAAACGAACACCTGACAGTATAGAGGAATAATAAACGAACACCTGACAGTATAGAGGAATAATAAACGAACACCTGACAGTATAGAGGAATAATAAACAAACACCTGACAGTATAGAGGAATAATAAACGAACACCTGACAGTATAGAGGAATAATAAACGAACACCTGACAGTATAGAGGAATAATAAACGAACACCTGACAGTATAGAGGAATAATAAACGAACACCTGACAGTATAGAGGAATAATAAACGAACACCTGACAGTATAGAGGAATAATAAACGAACACCTGACAGTATAGAGGAATAATAAACGAACACCTGACAGTATAGAGGAATAATAAACAAACACCTGACAGTGTAGAGGAATAATAAACGAACACCTGACAGTATAGAGGAATAATAAACGAACACCTGACAGTATAGAGGAATAATAAACGAACACCTGGCAGTGTAGAGGAATAATAAACAAACACCAGACAGTGTAGAGGAATAATAAACGAACACCAGACAGTGTAGAGGAATAATAAACGAACACCAGACAGTGTAGAGGAATAATAAACAAACACCAGACAGTGTAGAGGAATAATAAACGAACACCAGACAGTGTAGAGGAATAATAAACAAACACCAGACAGTGTAGAGGAATAATAAACGAACACCAGACAGTGTAGAGGAATAATAAACGAACACCTGACAGTGTAGAGGAATAATAAACAAACACCAGACAGTGTAGAGGAATAATAAACGAACACCTGACAGTGTAGAGGAATAATAAACTAACACCTAACAGTATAGAGGAATAATAAACGAACACCTGACAGTGTAGAGGAATAATAAACTAACACCTGACAGTGTAGAGGAATAATAAACGAACACCAGACAGTATAGAGGAATAATAAACGAACACCTAACAGTATAGAGGAATAATAAACGAACACCTGACAGTATAGAGGAATAATAAACGAACACCTAACAGTATAGAGGAATAATAAACGAACACCTGGCAGTGTAGAGGAATAATAAACGAACACCTGACAGTATAGAGGAATAATAAACGAACACCTAACAGTGTAGAGGAATAATAAACGAACACCTGACAGTGTAGAGGAATAATAAACGAACACCTAACAGTGTAGAGGAATAATAAACGAACACCTAACAGTATAGAGGAATAATAAACGAACACCTGACAGTGTAGAGGAATAATAAACGAACACCTAACAGTGTAGAGGAATAATAAACGAACACCTGACAGTATAGAGGAATAATAAACGAACACCTAACAGTATAGAGGAATAATAAACGAACACCAGACAGTGTAGAGGAATAATAAACGAACACCTGACAGTGTAGAGGAATAATAAACGAACACCAGACAGTGTAGAGGAATAATAAACGAACACCTGACAGTATAGAGGAATAATAAACGAACACCTGACAGTGTAGAGGAATAATAAACGAACACCTGGCAGTGTAGAGGAATAATAAACGAACACCTGACAGTATAGAGGAATAATAAACGAACACCTAACAGTGTAGAGGAATAATAAACGAACACCTGACAGTGTAGAGGAATAATAAACGAACACCTGACAGTGTAGAGGAATAATAAACGAACACCAGACAGTGTAGAGGAATAATAAACGAACACCTTACAGTATAGAGGAATAATAAACGAACACCTGACAGTGTAGAGGAATAATAAACGAACACCTAACAGTGTAGAGGAATAATAAACGAACACCTGACAGTGTAGAGGAATAATAAACTAACACCTAACAGTGTAGAGGAATAATAAACGAACACCTGACAGTGTAGAGGAATAATAAACGAACACCTTACAGTATAGAGGAATAATAAACGAACACCTGACAGTATAGAGGAATAATAAACGAACACCAGACAGTGTAGAGGAATAATAAACGAACACCTAACAGTGTAGAGGAATAATAAACGAACACCTGACAGTGTAGAGGAATAATAAACGAACACCAGACAGTGTAGAGGAATAATAAACAAACACCAGACAGTGTAGAGGAATAATAAACAAACACCTGACAGTATAGAGGAATAATAAACGAACACCTGACAGTGTAGAGGAATAATAAACGAACACCTGACAGTGTAGAGGAATAATAAACGAAAACCAGACAGTGTAGAGGAATAATAAACGAACACCTGACAGTATAGAGGAATAATAAACAAACACCTGACAGTGTAGCGGAATAATAAACGAACACCAGACAGTGTAGAGGAATAATAAACAAACACCTGACAGTGTAGAGGAATAATAAACGAACACCTGACAGTGTAGAGGAATAATAAACAAACACCTGCGTAACCCTAACAGTGTAGAGGAAAAAGGGAAAGAGAGGTATATTGTACGGAGCAATATTAGTCATCTGTTTTGCGTGTCTGACCTCAAACAGTGAGAGGGAATGGGGAATAGAGAGAGAAACAAGGAGAATGGATATTGGTTTATCTGTATGCGGTAGTGGTGGTCATCTCATAGTGTGTCTAACCTTCGGACCACGCTGTCATTGGGTTGTCCCATCTGTCTGAGGTCCAGAGCACATGCCTTCAGCTGCTCTATGGTCTCTCTGGCCAGGGCCATGTAGTGACCTGCCTCTACTGTGCCGCGCCCAGAATCGCTGCCCTGCAGGACACACGGGGAAATGTCAGACACACGTTATGACTTTGTACATCAGGTTCAGTCTCGCCTCAACTTGCCGCTCTGGGTTTCTCAAACGGGAATACTGTAGACCATATTCAGTCAGGTAAATCCTTCAGTTCAAGACCCAGTCAAAGATAGAACCGTGATGCATAGATCATGAGGATGATCTTTCCGTCCAGATAGCTTCTATCTGTAGGCTAACTGACTGTTGGTACAGTGGTGTACTTTAATAGTTAAAAGACTACATTCTGTGACAGGTCACGGCCAAATGAACACTTTCCCTGGGTTTGTTTTCATTGTTGGTGTGTGTTTAAAGATAATTCCTGGGTTTACTGCTGACTGTGTGCCAGACACACGCTGAGATGCACTTCTTGTTTTCACTTCACGCGTGACCAAAACGCACACACATGCTGAGTCGACATGTAACGAACATGCTGAACATGCCAAATACGGTAGAGACAGGTGAGGAATATAATCTGACAAGACGTGGCTTGACAGGCTGAACGTATTTAAAAGCTGTTTTAAGATCTTCTGCGCGCATGAAGCGGAAGGGCGGAGTCAGAGCCTGACAGAGCATATTTCACAAATGCCTCAGCCAACCACAGACACACAGTTGTGAGGACTCGTCATCAGCGTGGGTGTGTCCCAGTCTAATGACCTGTTATGGATCATCTCATTATTTTTATTTTTTTTTTATTTTATTTAACCGGGCAAGTCAGTTAAGAACACATTCTTATTTTCAATGACGGTCTAGGAACAGTGGGTTAACTGCCTGTTCAGGTGGCAGAACGACAGATTTGTACCTTGTCAGCTCGGGGGTTTGAACTCGCAACCTTCCGGTTACTAGTCCAACGCTCTAACCACTAGGCTACGCTGCCACCCAAATTATAAGATAATAGACCTGACATTTAAAGGGATAGTGCGAGACTTTGGCCATACGAGCTGTACCGGTAGACTTCCCAGTCATTTCGCTAACTCTAGTTAGCTTTAGCTCACAAAACAACCTGTAACTTCTTTCAACGCTGCACGTAGAGACATGAAAAATAACATCCTCGAGTTCATCTGATCCTGGGTAACGAGGCAAATGCTGAAGTGGAAAATGTCGCAGTATCCCTTGAAGAAACGTAACAGTCATGTTTATTTGTTGATTAAATGCATAGGCCTATGTGTACTAACACACCACAATTCCCCTAAAGCAAGTCAAGGGGGAGCTTGGTTGCAGGACTGGTATAGTAATCTCAGCGTTCATACCTCAGTCTACAGGTGCAGTACATGTCTTAGAGTGTCTGATTACATTTACTGTTGCCAGACATGAGACGAAGTGTACTTAGACTAACATCATGACCAAAGCCAGTATCTCAAAGCAGACAGGACATGAAGTGACTCACAGCCTGTAGGTAGTACAGAATGAAACAGAATGTTGTTATATATCTAAGGTGGGTAGTGACTCACAGCCTGTAGGTAGTGTTCTGCGTTCCTCAGGTTGTCCTGACACTGGCCCTGCAGGATGTACGCTTTCTGGTGGAGGCCACTGAGGGGGAACTGTCTGTAGGAGACATGGAGGGGAGGGTTATAATCAACATCTTCCTGTAATCCAACCGGTCCATGCAGAGTTCACATTCAACAGGCTTCCACCAAAATCGATCAAATAATATTTTGCAAACCGGTTGTGTTGTTGCTGTTGCGTTATAGGCTACCTGAGGCCGAGGACCTGCATGTAACAGGGTTTAGCCTGGAGCAGTTTAAGTCAGAGGTAGACACATATCAAATATGTCCGTTTCTGTTGCATTCTCAGATACTGCTCCCCTCATTCTCAGATACTGCTCCCCTCATTCTCAGATACTGCTCCCCTCATTCTCAGATACTGCTCCCCTCATTCTCAGATACTGGTCCCCTCATTCTCAGATACTGCTTCCCCTCATTCTCAGATACTGCTCCCCTCATTCTCAGATACTGCTCCCCTCATTCTCAGATACTGCTCCCCTCATTCTCAGATACTGCTCCCCTCATTCTCAGATACTGCTCCCCTCATTCTCAGATACTGCTCCCCTCATTCTCAGATACTGGTCCCCTCATTCTCAGATACTGCTTCCCCTCATTCTCAGATACTGCTCCCCTCATTCTCAGATACTGGTCCCCTCATTCTCAGATACTGCTCCCCTCATTCTCAGATACTGCTCCCCTCATTCTCAGATACTGCTCCCCTCATTCTCAGATACTGCTCCCCTCATTCTCAGATACTGCTCCCCTCATTCTCAGATACTGGTCCCCTCATTCTCAGATACTGGTCCCCTCATTCTCAGATACTGCTCCCCTCATTCTCAGATACTGGTCCCCTCATTCTCAGATACTGGTCCCCTCATTCTCAGATACTGCTCCCCTCATTCTCAGATACTGGTCCCCTCATTCTCAGATACTGGTCCCCTCATTCTCAGATACTGGTCCCCTCATTCTCAGATACTGGTCCCCTCATTCTCAGATACTGCTCCCCTCATTCTCAGATACTGGTCCCCTCATTCTCAGATACTGGTCCCCTCATTCTCAGATACTGGTCCCCTCATTCTCAGATACTGGTCCCCTCATTCTCAGATACTGCTCCCCTCATTCTCAGACACTGCTCCCCTCATTCTCAGATACTGCTCCCCTCATTCTCAGATACTGGTCCCCTCATTCTCAGATACTGCTCCCCTCATTCTCAGATACTGGTCCCCTCATTCTCAGATACTGCTTCCCCTCATTCTCAGATACTGCTCCCCTCATTCTCAGATACTGCTCCCCTCATTCTCAGATACTGCTCCCCTCATTCTCAGATACTGCTCCCCTCATTCTCAGATACTGCTCCCCTCATTCTCAGATACTGCTCCCCTCATTCTCAGATACTGCTCCCCTCATTCTCAGATACTGCTCCCCTCATTCTCAGATACTGCTCCCCTCATTCTCAGATACTGCTCCCCTCATTCTCAGATACTGCTCCCCTCATTCTCAGATACTGCTCCCCTCATTCTCAGATACTGCTCCCCTCATTCTCAGATACTGGTCCCCTCATTCTCAGATACTGCTCCCCTCATTCTCAGATACTGGTCCCCTCATTCTCAGATACTGCTCCCCTCATTCTCAGATACTGCTCCCCTCATTCTCAGATACTGCTCCCCTCATTCTCAGATACTGCTCCCCTCATTCTCAGATACTGCTCCCCTCATTCTCAGATACTGCTCCCCTCATTCTCAGATACTGCTCCCCTCATTCTCAGATACTGCTCCCCTCATTCTCAGATACTGCTCCCCTCATTCTCAGATACTGCTCCCCTCATTCTCAGATACTGGTCCCCTCATTCTCAGATACTGTTCCCCTCATTCTCAGATACTGCTCCCCTCATTCTCAGATACTGCTCCCCTCATTCTCAGATACTGCTCCCCTCATTCTCAGATACTGCTCCCCTCATTCTCAGATACTGCTCCCCTCATTCTCAGATACTGGTCCCCTCATTCTCAGATACTGCTCCCCTCATTCTAAGATACTGCTCCCCTCATTCTCAGATACTGCTCCCCTCATTCTCAGATACTGGTCCCCTCATTCTCAGATACTGCTCCCCTCATTCTCAGATACTGCTCCCCTCATTCTCAGATACTGGTCCCCTCATTCTCAGATACTGCTCCCCTCATTCTCAGATACTGGTCCCCTCATTCTCAGATACTGCTCCCCTCATTCTAAGATACTGCTCCCCTCATTCTCAGATACTGCTCCCCTCATTCTCAGATACTGGTCCCCTCATTCTCAGATACTGCTCCCCTCATTCTCAGATACTGCTCCCCTCATTCTCAGATACTGCTCCCCTCATTCTCAGATACTGCTCCCCTCATTCTCAGATACTGGTCCCCTCATTCTCAGATACTGCTCCCCTCATTCTCAGATACTGCTCCCCTCATTCTCAGATACTGCTCCCCTCATTCTCAGATACTGCTCCCCTCATTCTCAGATACTGCTTCCCCTCATTCTCAGATACTGCTCCCCTTAGGTGTTTTTAAAACAAAAACTTTGTTAACTGTTACTTGTTATCTTGGCATTTAAAGTAGTTTCATGACTATCACTGTTGTTCTCAGTATATATGTCAACATCATCGATAATATAAACATCGTTATCATGATCATCTTCATCCTCAAACAACAACATTGTAGTCAGCATCATCATCATCAATATCCCCATCATCAATTACACTTTCTGCTATGTACATCAATGATCCCAAAGGTTTACTGTAATGAGTTATCTTAGTGTAGCAATTAGCAAGTCGTTAGTTATCCGAGGATGATTCCGCTATGCCCTAGTTGAATTGAGAATGAGTGCAGGGATAGACAAAGAGGAAATGTGAGTCAAGAGAACTGTCACATTTTCCCTATGCCATTTGCAACACAACAACACAGAGGCTGCATTTACAAAGGGAGCCCAATTCTGATCTTTTTTCCCCCCACTAATTGGTCTTTTGACCAATCAGATGAGCTCTGAAAAATATCTGATGTGAAAAGAGCTGATGTGACTGTCAAAAAGACCAATTAGTGTGGGAAAATATCAGAATTGTCATCACAGACATATGCAACTGTAACCATGACCTCCATACTGTAGACTCTATAGAATTGTATATGTTGATATCAATAAAACGTCACAATACGATGCAGAGCGTTCAATTTGGCTGCTGGGGGAGCAAGGAGACGACCCCCTAGGTCCACTAAAACCATTGCCCTTCCTCTTCCTGTAGTTCTTTACATCAAGCCCCTCTTCTTGTAGTCCTCCAGGTTGAGAGACCTACGTGGAGCACCGTCCTTCACTGCCAGGGTGTTGGCGCCATTTGGCTGCTGGGGGAGCAAGGAGACGACCCCCTAGGTCCACTAAAACCATTGCCCTTCCTCTTCCTGTAGTTCTTTACATCAAGCCCCTCCTCTTCTTGTAGTCCTCCAGGTTGAGAGACCTACGTGGAGCACCGTCCTTCACTGCCAGGGTGTTGGCGCCATTTGGCTGCTGGGGGAGCAAGGAGACGACCCCCTAGGTCCACTAAAACCATTGCCCTTCCTCTTCCTGTAGTTCTTTACATCAAGCCCCTCCTCTTCTTGTAGTCCTCCAGGTTGAGAGACCTACGTGGAGCACCGTCCTTCACTGCCAGGGTGTTGGCGCCATTTGGCTGCTGGGGGAGCAAGGAGACGACCCCCTAGGTCCACTAAAACCATTGCCCTTCCTCTTCCTGTAGTTCTTTACATCAAGCCCCTCCTCTTCTTGTAGTCCTCCAGGTTGAGAGACCTACGTGGAGCACCGTCCTTCACTGCCAGGGTGTTGGCGCCATTTGGCTGCTGGGGGAGCAAGGAGACGACCCCCTAGGTCCACTAAAAACATTGACAACTACTTGGTTTAATATCATCACCTCTTGAAGAGCATAGTCAAAAACACATTACCGATTATTCCACATTTAGCTCTGTCATCAGAGTTATTCAGCAAGTAACTGCACGCTGTTTATGATCATAGCCCGTTAACTAGCCACATTGACGTGATCTGTTATTCGTTTGCGAGCCAATTTGACATGCAATATGTATGCATTAGTTCTAACATTATATGACATGTATATTTATTTCATGGGTGATATTTCAGTCCATAGGACTGGAAATGTATGGATTCAACAAGCATGTCTCTGTGTCACTAACAAATACAGTCAATTCACTCCAAAAGGCAAGGCACACCGGGGAAATTATATTGGAGCTGTGGCTTGGTGGGGATGTGGCTTTCAATTCATTGTTTTTGGCCACATGCAAGTCGAAGTGTTGTAGCAGTTGAAGGCCTCTTTGGTTATGCTAATTCAAGTTTGAGCATGTCCGCTACCAGTTCTGGAGTCTTTGTACATGCTTATATAAGAGCATGCGACACTAAAGACTCGCAAACATTATTGTAATGTCCTTAATCCAACACGGGTTGTCAAGAGATACAGACCTACCTTATCTTTAGAAGGTATTCATATCCTGGGATTTATTCCACATTTTGTTGTGTTACAGCCGGAGTAAAAATAAATATTAAATCTGTTTTGTCTCACCCATCTTTCACACAGTACCCAATAATGACAAAGTGAAAACATGTTTTTAGAAATGTACGCTCATTTATTCAAAATTAAGTACAGAGGTATCTAATTTGCATACGGTACCAGTCAAAAGTTTGGACACATACTCGTTCAAGGGTTTTTCTTTGTTTTTACTAAGACATCACAATTATGTCATAACACATATGCAATCAATTAGTAACCAAAAAAAAGTGTTAAACAAATCAAAAAATGATTTATTTATTTTTATATTTGAGATTCTACAAAGCAGCCACCCTTTGCCTTGATGACAGCTTTGGACATTCTTCACATTCTCTCAACCAGCTTCACCTGGAATGCATTTCCAACAGTCTTGAAGGAGTTCCCACATATGCTGAGCACTTGTTGGCTGCTTTTCCTTCACTCTGCAGTCCAACTCTTCCCAAACCATCTCAATTGGGTGGTCAGGTGATTGTGGAGGCCAGGTAATCTGATGCAGCACTCCATCACTCTCCTTCTTGGTAAATCTGCCCTTACACAGCCTGGAGGTGCATTGGGTCATTGTCCTGTTGAAAAACAAATGATAGTCCCACTAAGCCCAAACTAGATGGGATAGATGGGATATCGCTGCAAAATGTTGTGGTAGCCATGCTGCTTAAGTGTGCCTTGAATTCTAAATACATCACAGACAGTGTTACCAGTAAAGCACCCCCACACCATCACACCTCCTCCTCCATGCTTCACGGTGGTAACCCTACTCTGCGTCTCACAAAGAGCAGACCAAAGGACAGATTTCCACCGGGTCTAATGTTCATTGCACGTGTATCTTGGCCAAAACAAGTCTCTTCTTCCTATGGATGTCGTTTAGTAGAGGTTTCTTTGAAGCAATTCGACCATGAAGGCCTGATTCACGCAGTCTCCTCTGAACAGTTGATGTTGAGATGTGTATGTTACTTGAACTCTGTGAAGCATTTATTTGGTGTGCAATATTCTGAGGCTGGTAACTCTAATGAACTTACCCTCTGCAGCAGAGGTAACTCTGGGCCTTCCTTTCCTGTGGCGGCCCTCATGAGAGCCAGTTTCATCATAGCGCTTAATGGTTTTTGCTACTGCAAATGTCGGCTTTTGGCGCCGACAGAGATTGCCGCCTCGCTTCGCGTTCCTAGGAAACTATGCAGTATTTTGTTTTTTTACGTGTTATTTCTTACATTAGTACCCCAGGTCATCTTAGGTTTTATTACATACAGTCGAGAAGAACTACTGAATATAAGAGCAGCGTCAACTCACCATCAGTACGACCAGGAATATGACTTTCCCGAAGCGGATCCTGTGTTCTGCCTTTCACCCAGGACAACAGACCCAGCCGGCGACCCAAAACAACGACTTCGTAAGAGGCAAACGAAGCGGTCTTCTGGTCAGGCTCCGGAGACGGGCACATCGCGCGCCACTCCCAACGAGGGCTGGTAAAACCTTGGATCATTGCTATTCTAACTTCCGCTTTGATGCATATAAGGCCCTCCCCCGCCATCCTTTCGGAAAAGCTGACCACGACTCCATTTTGTTGCTCCCTGCCTACAGACAGAAGCTAAAACAAGAAGCTCCCACGCTGAGGTCTGTTCAACGCTGGTCTGACCAATCTGATTCCACGCTCCAAGACTGCTTCCATCACGTGGACTGGGATATGTTTCGTATTGCATCAGACAACAACATTGACGAATACGCTGATTCGGTGAGCGAGTTCATTAGAACGTGCGTTGAAGATGTCATTCCCATAGCAACGATTAAAACATTCCCAAACCAGAAACCGTGGATTGATGGCAGCATTCACGTGAAACTGAAAGTGCGAACCACTGCTTTTAATCAGGGCAAGGTGACCGGAAACATGACCGAATACAAACAGTGTAACTATTCCCTCCGCAAGGCAGTCAAACAAGCTAAGCGTCAGTATAGAGACAAAGTAGAATCGCAATTCAATGGCTCAGACACAAGAGGTCTTGTGACGGCCGGCCGCCCAACAACCTGCCCGCTTGACCCTATCCCCTCCTCTCTTCTCCAGACCATTTCCGGAGACCTTCTCCCTTACCTCACCTCGCTCATCAACTCATCCCTGACCGCTGGCTACGTCCCTTCCGTCTTCAAGAGAGCGAGAGTTGCACCCCTTCTGAAAAAACCTACACTCGATCCCTCCGATGTCAACAACTACAGACCAGTATCCCTTCTCTCTTTTCTCTCCAAAACTCTTGAGCGTGCCGTCCTTGGCCAGCTCTACCGCTATCTCTCTCAGAATGACCTCCTTGATCCAAATCAGTCAGGTTTCAAGACTAGTCATTCAACTGAGACTGCTCTTCTCTGTATCACGGAGGCGCTCCGCACTGCTAAAGCTAACTCTCTCTCCTCTGCTCTCATCCTTCTAGACCTATCGGCTGCCTTCGATACTGTGAACCATCAGATCCTCCTCTCCACCCTCTCCGAGTTGGGCATCTCCGGCGCGGCCCACGCTTGGATTGCGTCCTACCTGACAGGTCGCTCCTACCAGGTGGCGTGGCGAGAATCTGTCTCCTCACCACGCGCTCTCACCACTGGTGTCCCCCAGGGCTCTGTTCTAGGCCCTCTCCTATTCTCGCTATACACCAAGTCACTTGGCTCTGTCATAACCTCACATGGTCTCTCCTATCATTGCTATGCAGACGACACACAATTAATCTTCTCCTTTCCCCCTTCTGATGACCAGGTGGCGAATCGCATCTCTGCATGTCTGGCAGACATATCAGTGTGGATGACGGATCACCACCTCAAGCTGAACCTCAGCAAGACGGAGCTCCTCTTCCTCCCGGGAAGGACTGCCCGTTCCATGATCTCGCCATCACGGTTGACAACTCCATTGTGTCCTCCTCCCAGAGCGCTAAGAACCTTGGCGTGATCCTGGACAACACCCTGTCGTTCTCAACTAACATCAAGGCGGTGTCCCGTTCCTGTAGGTTCATGCTCTACAACATCCGCAGAGTACGACCCTGCCTCACACAGGAAGCGGCGCAGGTCCTAATCCAGGCACTTGTCATCTCCCGTCTTGATTACTGCAACTCGCTGTTGGCTGGGCTCCCTGCCTGTGCCATTAAACCCCTACAACTCATCCAGAACGCCGCAGCCCGTCTGGTGTTCAACCTTCCCAAGTTCTCTCACGTCACCCCACTCCTCCGCTCTCTCCACTGGCTTCCAGTTGAAGCTCGCATCCGCTACAAGACCATGGTGCTTGCCTACGGAGCTGTGAGGGGAACAGCACCTCAGTACCTCCAGGCTCTGATCAGGCCCTACACCCAAACAAGGGCACTGCGTTCATCCACCTCTGGCCTGCTCGCCTCCCTACCACTGAGGAAGTACAGTTCCCGCTCAGCCCAGTCAAAACTGTTCGCTGCTCTGGCCCCCCAATGGTGGAACAAACTCCCTCACGACGCCAGGACAGCGGAGTCAATCACCACCTTCCGGAGACACCTGAAACCCCACATCTTCAAGGAATACCTAGGATAGGGTAAGTAATCCTTCTCACCCCCCCCCCCCTAAAAAGATTTAGATGCACTATTGTAAAGTGGCTGTTCCACTGGATGTCATAAGGTGTATGCACCAATTTGTAAGTCGCTCTGGATAAGAGCGTCTGCTAAATGACTTAAATGTAATGATGTAATGTAAGAGGTATGTGGCAGGGTCTCCAGTCAATCACGGATTACAAAAAGAAAACCAGCCCAGTCACGGACCAGGATGCCTTGCTCCCAGGCAGACTAAATAACTTTTTTGCCCGCTTTGAAGACAATACAGTGCCACTGACACGGCCCGCAACCAAAACATGCGGACTCTCCTTCACTGCAGCCGAGGTGAGTAAAACATTTAAACGTGTTAACCCTCGCAAGGCTGCAGGCCCAGACGGCATCCCCAGCCGCGCCCTCAGAGCATGCGCAGACCAGCTGGCTGGTGTGTTTACGGACATATTCAATCGATCCCTATACCAGTCTGCTGTTCCCACATGCTTCAAGAGGGCCATCATTGTTCCTGTTCCCAAGGAAGCTAAGGTAACTGAGCTAAACGACTACCGCCCCGTAGCACTCACCTCCGTCATCATGAAGTGCTTTGAGAGACTAGTCAAGGACCATATCACCTCCACCCTACCTGACACCCTAGACCCACTCCAATTTTCTTACCGCCCAAATAGGTCCACAGACGATGCAATCTCAACCACACTGCACACTGCACACTGCACCTAACCCATCTGGACAAGAGGAATACCTATGTGAGAATGCTGTTCATCGACTACAGCTCAGCATTTAACACCATAGTACCCTCCAAACTCGTCATCAAGCTCGAGACCCTGGGTCTCGACCCCGCCCTGTGCAACTGGGTAGTGGACTTCCTGACGGGCCGCCCCCAGGTGGTGAGGGTAGGAAACAACATCTCCACCCCGCTGATCCTCAACACTGGGGCCCCACAAGGGTGCGTTCTGAGCCCTCTCCTGTACTCCCTTTTCACCCACGACTGCGTGGCCACGCACGACTCCAACTCAATCATCAAGTTTGCGGATGACACAACAGTGGCTGGCTTGATTACCAACAATGACGAGATGGCCTACAGGGAGGAGGTGAGGGCCCTCGGAGTGTGGTGTCAGGAAAATAACCTCACACTCAACGTCAACAAAACTAAGGAGATGATTGTGGACTTCAGGAAACAGCAGAGGGAACACTCCCCAATCCACATCGATGGAACAGTAGTGGAGAGGGTAGTAAGTTTTAAGTTGCTCGGCGTACACATCACAGACAAACTGAATTGGTCCACCCACACAGACAGCATCGTGAAGAAGGCGCAGCAGTGCCTCTTCGACCTCAGGAGGCTGAAGAAATTCGGCTTGTCACCAAAAGCACTCACAAACTTCTACAGATGCACAATCGAGAGCATCCTGTCAGGCTGTATCACCGCCTGGTACAGCAAATGCTCCGCCCACAACCGTAAGGCTCTCCAGAGGGTAGTGAGGTCTGCACAACGCATCACCGGGGACAAACTACCTGCCCTCCAGGACACCTACACCACCCGATGTCACAGGAAGGCCAAAAAGATCATCAAGGACAACAACCACCCGAGCCACTGCCTGTTCACCCCGCTATCATCCAGAAGGCGAGGTCAGTACAGGTGCATCAAAGCTGGGACCGGGAGACTGAAAAACAGCTTCTATCTCAAGGCCATCAGACTGTTAAACAGCCACCACTAACATTGTGTGGCTGCTGCCAACACACTGACTCAACTCCAGCCACTTTAATAATGGGAATTGATGTAAAATATATCACTAGCCACTAAGCAATGCTACCTAATATAATGTTTACATACCCTACATTATTTATCTCATACTGTACTCTATATCATCTACTGCATCTTTATGTAATACATATACTAGCCACTTTGAACTATGCCACTTTGTTTACATACTCATCTCATATGTATATCTACTGATACCATCTACTGCATCTTGCCTATGCTGCTCTGTACCATCACTCATTCATATATCTTTATGTACATATTCCTTATCCCTTTACACTTGTGTGTATAAGGTAGTAGTTTTGGAATTGTTAGCTAGATTACTCGTTGGTTGTTACTGCATTGTCGGAACTAGAAGCACAAGCATTTCGCTACACTCGCATTAACATCTGCTAACCATGTGTATGTGACAAATAAAACTTGATTTGATTTGAAGAAACGTTCAAAGTTCTTGAAATTTTCTGCATAGAATTTTCACCTCCGGATGAAAAGCGTGCCCAAAGTAAACTGCCTGTTTCTCAGGTCCAGAACCTAAGATATGCATATATTTGGTAGATTTGGATAGAAAACACTCTAAAGTTTCCAAAACGGTTACAATAATGTCTGTGAGTATAACATAACTGATATGGCAGGTGAAAACCTTAGAAAAATCCATCCAGGATCTGTAGTTTTCCATTGACTGCCTATACATATTCCATTGATTTAGGACTCAAGTTGCACTTCCTATGGCTTCCACTAGATTCCATTAAATTGTTTCAGGCTTGTATTCTGAAAAATTAGGGAGTAAGACCTCTCTGAGTAAGTGGACCCTGCAGTGTCCCAGAGGTTTTTCACGACCGAGGATGCGCCTTTCTTGTTTACCTTTTATATTGACGAAACTTTTGTCCGGTTTAAATATTATTATTATGACTAAAAAACAACCTGAGGATTGATTATAAACATTGTTTGACATGTTTCTTCAAACTTTACTGATACTTTTTGGATTTTTCATCTGCCTGTTGTGACTGCCTTTGAGCCTGTGGATTACTGAACAAAACTCGCAAACAAAACTGAGGTTTTTGGATATAAAGAGGGACTTTAAACAAACAAAACAAACATTTATTGAGTAAATGGGAGTCTTGTGAGTGCAACCATATGAATATCATCAAAGGTAAGTGAGTAATTGTATTGCTATTTCTGACTTGTGTAAACTCCTCTACTTGGCTGGTAACTGTTTGTAATTTTTTGTCTGCTGGGCGCTGTTCTCAGATAATCGCATGGTATGCTTTCGCCGTAAAGCCTTTTTGAAATCTGACACCATGGTTGGATTAACAAGAAGTTCATCTTTAAACCGATGTATAACACTTTATTTTTGCTTATTTGAGCTGTTCTTGCCATAATAAGGACTTGGTCTTTTACCAAATAGGGCTATTTGCTGTATACCACCCCTACCTTGTCACAACACATCTGATTGGCTCAACAACAACAAAAATCCAGAAATGTACATTTTACAAGGCACACCTGTTCATTTAAATGCATTCCAGATGACTACCTCATGAAGCTGGTTAAGAGAATGCCAAGAGTGTGCAAAGCTGTCATCGAGGCAAAGGGTGGCTTCTTTGAAGAATCTCAAATATAAAGTATATTTAATTTTCTTGGTTACTACATGATTTAATATTTTTTTGATTTCCTACTTGGCTTCTTCACTATTATTCTACAATGTATAAAATTGTGAAAATAAAGAAAAACCCTGGAATGAGTAGGTGTGTCCAAACTTTTCACTGGTACTGTAAGTATTCACACCCCCGAGTCAATACATCTTAGAATCACCTTGCAGCGATTACAGCTGTGAGTCTTTCTGGTAAAGTCTCTAAGAGCTTTGCACACCTGGACTGTACAATATTTCCACTTTATTATTTTTTAAATTCTTCAAGCTCTGTCAAGTTGATAGTTTATCATTGCTAGACAGACTTTTTCAGGTCTTGCCATAGATTTGAGCAGATTTAAGTCAAAACTGTAACTAGGCCACTCAGGAACATTCAGTGTTGTCTTGATGAGCAACTCAGTGTTTATTTGGCCTTGAGTTTAAGGTTATTGCCCTGCTAAAATGTGAATTTGTCTCCCACTGTCTGTTGGAAAGCAGACCACCACGATTTCCTCCAGGATTTTGCCTGTGCTTAACTTGATTCTGTTTATTTTCATCCTAAACAAACAACCTAGTCCTTACCGATGACAAGCATACCCATAACATGATGCAGCCACCACCATGCTTGAAAATATGAAGAGCGGTATTCAGTGATGTGTTGTGTTGGATTTGCTCCCAACATAACACATTGTATTCAGGACATTAAGCTCATTTCTTCGTCACATTTGTTGTACTTTTACTTCAGTGCCTTGTTGCAAACAGGATGGATGATTTGGAAAAAATATATTCTGTACAGACTTCCTTCTGTTCACTCTGTCCTTGAGGTTAGTATTGTGGAGTAACTTCAATGTTGTTGATCCATCCTGAGTTTTCTCCTATAACAGCCATTCAAATCTGCATGTCTCAACATGCAATTGGCCTCCTCTCCGGCAACTGAGTTAGGAAGTGTGCCTGTATCTTTGTAGTGATTAGGTGTATTGATACACCATCCCAAGTGTAATGAATAACTTCACCATGCTCAAAGGGATATTAAATGTCTGCTTTTTTTTATGTGGGAAAAGTCAAGGGGTACTTTCTGAAGGCACTGCATTTGCATAATGGTTCAAATCCTATGAGGTGGTATTGCACAACACCATTGGTGCAAACTATATACACTTCCTAGTGTTAAAAATACTATATGAGGTGGTATTGCATAACACCATTTGGTGTAAACTATATACACTTCCTAGTGTTAAAAATACTATATGAGGTGGTATTGGACAACACCATTTGGTGTAAACTATATACACTTCCTAGTGTTAAAAATACTATATGAGGTGGTATTGCATAACACCATTTGGTGTAAACTATATACACTTCCTAGTGTTAAAAATACTATATGAGGTGGTATTGCATAACACCATTTGGTGCAAACTATATACACTTCCTAGTGTTAAAAATACTATATGAGGTGGTATTGGACAACACCATTTGGTGTAAACTATATACACTTCCTAGTGTTAAAAATACTATATGAGGTGGTATTGGACAACACCATTTGGTGTAAACTATATACACTTCCTAGTGTTAAAAATACTATATGAGGTGGTATTGGACAACACCATTTGGTGTAAACTATATACACTTCCTAGTGTTAAAAATACTATATGAGGTGGTATTGGACAACACCATTTGGTGTAAACTATATACACTTCCTAGTGTTAAAAATACTATATGAGGTGGTATTGCAAAACACCATTTGGTGTAAACTATATACACTTCCTAGTGTTAAAAATACTATATGAGGTGGTATTGCACAACCCTAAAAGTGTTCATTCCTTAACACTGAAAAAGTGTAACAGCTCTAAGCACAGTTTTAATTTAACACTGAAAAGGGTGGACCCATTTAGACACTGGCCCATAGTTACATGTAACACTAAATGTCAGTGTTGATTTAACGCTGAAGAATTTGCTGTGTGGTTCATTTTCTGTATATTTTGGGGGTTGTCACATGGTTAAAGACAGCAGGTCGTTATTCTTGGAAACAAAGACCTCTCAATGATGCCTAATAGCCTAGGCTATATATATATATACGACAACGACACATAGGCCTATAATTATCCCCCCGACAAAATCAAGACCTTGACATAAAAAAATAATGAACTAGATTGAAATAATGTGTTAGATGACACGGTTATATAGTGCATTGTATTTATCTTCAGTGGCAATGGAGTTGTAGCCTAGTTCAAATGTATACGGGCAAGTGAACGCAATCGTGTAACACAGTACCCTACAGCAGAATAGGGGCCTTTTGAAGAAAAACAATTCTTACCCCTGTCCTCCACCACCACCTCGCAAGGAATCCTTTGAGGAGCTGTAAGTATTATCGTCCATGTACTCCTGTCCGTATCCACTACCACCGTGCACTTCGCTCTGGGCATATTGTCCAGTTCTGCCGCTCAGGTCGGGCCTGGACCCGATACTGCGGCTGACATAAAGCACCCTCTGGGACCCGTATAGACTCATCTCTGGATCCAAAAAGTTATAAAACTCCGCTGGAGAAAAATGGTGGACGAAGAGTTTGCAATCCTGGCTGCAGTGCGCAAAAGCTGCCAGAGGAGACTGTCTGAAGCGGTTGATGTGATCCCTCCTGCACCTGTCTGCGGAGCAGAGTCCCGAGGCAGCACCGACTTGATCTGCAACACGGGAAAGTATCGTTTTTGGCCAAACAAAACAGACCACACCTTTCATCAACCTACTTGCCTAGAAAAATATTTTAATTTTGTGTTTTTTTCTTTCCACGTCCCCGGCCCTCTTCTATCTCAACCTGTACTCAGGGGGAGATGTATCATAGTAAACGTAAATCTGTTCTCTTCCATTTAGTATGATATGTATGTTCCATAGCCCAGCCTAGGTGGATAAGTGGTGTGGTGTTTGGTTTGGTTCTTCAATCCTTGTGGGCACCTAAAATCCCCCAAAGTCCCCACAAGGATAGTAAAAACAAGGAAAAATCTACCTCGTGGGGACATGTCCCCATGAGGACAAAGCATATTTGAAATTTATGGATTAGGGTTACAATTAGGGTTGGGGTTGGGGTAAGGGGTTAGCAATTAGGAGTTAGGTTTAGGGTTTGGGTTAGAGTTAAGGTTAGGGTAAGGGTTAGGGAAATACGATTTTGAATGTCGACACGAGGATAGAAGAACAAAATGTGTGTGTGTGTGTGTGTGTGTGTGTGTGTGTGTGTGTGTGTGTGTGTGTGTGTGTGTGTGTGTGTGTGTGTGTGTGTGTGTGCCTGTGTTTTCCGTGGGAGGGTAGGCTAATTATCTCTCAGTGTTTCAGTCTGTTGTTGAAGGTCAAACTGAAGAAGTCCTGACACTGAAATGTTTACTGTTTCTTTCCAACAGATCACTATTGAGGAAATGAATGGAGTAAAAGACAGAATAGGAAAGGCCCCCTGGCTAAAGAACATATCGAAGGCGATCCAACGTTAGTCATCTTTAAAAAAACACTTATGTATGTTGCAGACAATTGTGACAGTTAATCTCTAATGAGACATTCATTACAACAGCGTTCATAACACTATTCATTATAACAGTTTTTGGTTAACACTTTACTTGATACACAGATATAACTATGTCATAACAACTGACATAACGTGTCATAACCTGTCGTAATATATTCATGTGACACTGTTATGACATGTTATGACAGCTGTTATGACTATATTATGACATGTTATGTCAGCTGTTATGACTATATTATGACATGTTATGACAGCTGTTATGACTATATTATGGCATGTTATGTCAGCTGTTATGACTATATTATGACATGTTATGACAGCTGTTATGACTATATTATGACATGTTATGTCAGCTGTTATGACTATATTATGACATGTTATGTCAGCTGTTATGACTATATTATGACATGTTATGACTATATTATGACATGTTATGTCAGCTGTTATGACTATATTATGACATGTTATGACAGCTGTTATGACTATATTATGACATGTTATGTCAGCTGTTATGACTATATTATGACAGGTTATGTCAGCTGTTATGACTATATTATGACATGTTATGACAGCTGTTATGACTATATTATGACATGTTATGACAGCTGTTATGACTATATTATGACATGTTATGACAGCTGTTATGACTATATTATGACATGTTATGACAGCTGTTATGACTATATTATGACATGTTATGTCAGCTGTTATGACTATATTATGACAGGTTATGTCAGCTGTTATGACTATATTATGACATGTTATGTCAGCTGTTATGACTATATTATGACATGTTATGACAGCTGTTATGACTATATTATGACATGTTATGTCAGCTGTTATGACTATATTATGACATGTTATGACAGCTGTTATGACTATATTATGACATGTTATGTCAGCTGTTATGACTATATTATGACATGTTATGTCAGCTGTTATGACTATATTATGACATGTTATGACAGCTGTTATGACTATATTATGACATGTTATGACAGCTGTTATGACTATATTATGACATGTTATGTCAGCTGTTATGACTATATTATGACATGTTATGACAGCTGTTATGACTATATTATGACATGGCTATGAGCATGACAATGTGTTAAAGGCTCTGGGTGTCAAGTAAAGTGTTACCTAGTTTGGTAAATACTTTTTATCACTGTAACACACATGCCTTGACACTAAAAATATGCAGATCCCTCATCCAAGACAATGGGTGGTGTCCACAGGAAAAACACGTTTGACAGCACTCTGTCACTTGTAGAGAGAACCTGGAAGTCAATCGTACTGATTTGAATCAGCACAATAAAGAATGAGTTATACCTATTTGCATCTTATCATGTTACAGTATCTTTAAAGCGGCACAATAACAAGGTGTTTCCCTGCCCCCTGGTTCAGTAGAATCAAATCAAATTTATTTATATAGCCCTTCGTACATCAGCTGATATCTCAAAGTGCTGTACAGAAACCCAGCCTAAAACCCCAAACAGCAAGCAATGCAGGTGTAGAAGCACCTAGAAAGCTGAGGGATGGGGCTGGAGAAATGTACACTCTCTCAAATTCATAGACAAAGCTTTGGATGCAAGGACTGACCATCCATGATGTCACAATTATAGTTGTAACCATGTTTTAAGACTATATAGTGTTTGTTAACATTTTATTTGTTTACAAAAAGTGTTGGAGTAAGACAAGCTTATATTTCGGGTTCTGATGGTGTCTGGTGTCTGTATGTAGCCTCGCTACTGTTTTTCACTGTTGTTTTTATTTCTTTACTTACCTATTGTTCACCTAATACTTGTTTTGCACTATTGGTTAGAGTAACGGTTTTCAGGTGGTGAAGGAGAGTCAGACCAAAATGCAGCGTGTAGATTGCGATCCATGTTAAATCAAACAAACGTAACACGAATCAATACAAAATGAATAAACGTAACGAAAACAGCCTATACTCGTGTCAACTAACACAGACCAAGGACATCATGACACTAAGGACAATCACCCACAACACAACCAAAGAATATGGCTGCCTAAATATGGTTCCCAATCAGAGACAACGATAAACACCTGCCTCTGATTGTGAACCACTCCAGACAGCCATAGACTCTCCTAGAACACCCCACTAAGCTACAATCCCACTAAGCTACACAACACATACAAAAACCCATGTCACACCCTGGCCTGACCAAATAAATGAAGATAAACACAAAATACTTTGACCAGGGCGTGACAGTTAAGAGCCTGTACGTACGCATTTCACTGTTGTATTCGGCGTACCTGGCAAATAAACTTTGATTTGATGGAGTAAGACAGTTTAACTAAGTTCATTAGGCATTTATATGTTGTGTTCTTCAAGAATCAATGGGTAATTATCATTCATTTACAAGTCCAAAAATGGATGTAGCAACTGCTGAATGCCCCCTTTAAAGATAATATAAAGATAATATGAAGACATTCAATCTTCACCACTAGGCACGAGCTCGTCTAAAAGGTTAACTGCAATGTGTCTTGGTCTCAAATGTTGTCAATTCTGAATATAATGTTGCAGTAATCCTGTACACTGTACACAGACTGAACAGCCTTGGCCTCTGTACTTGACATTGACCAGAACGAACTCAGCAGGCTCTGAGGAATCTCACAGTTCTTTCTGTGTGTGTGTGTGTGTCTGTGTGTGTGTTAGTGAGTGTGTGCATTAGAGCGTGCGTGTGTGCTTGTTTGCATAAGTGAGTGTTTATGAAGATAGCCTGTCAGAGTACAGCGTGTGTGCATAATTCATTTATTGCAAGAATGTGTGTATCACATTAGCTCAAACATGTAACTGCAGAATGTTGCTCCTATGTGTGTGAGGTAGGCTTATTGTTGGAGACTGGGTTATGACCCCGATGCTTGTTGTCATGGAAATGCAGAGCAACATACGCATAAACCACCCTTTCTTTATCAACCCGAATCCTTCCTTCCATTTCCAGAAGTGTCACATGTTTAATAGCAGCAGCGTGGGTGGATTGATTCGCTATATCGAGTCTTGGAGTTTTTTCATGTAGAAGACCGATTCAGTACCGCCCTTATAATCACTAGGCTATAGAAAGGGTTGGTTGTTAAGCAGCGAAACCAAAACGTGTGCAACTATCAGGTAAAACAGACGGGGTTGGCTTAGATTGTTGACTACATGTAAACTATATTTCATCTCCAATGTTTATTGAAAACATACAGTGGGGCAAAAAAGTATTTAGTCAGCCACCAATTGTGCAAGTTCTCCCACTTAAAAAGATGAGAGAGGCCTGTAATTTTCATCATAGGTACACTTCAACTATGACAGACAAAATGAGAAAAAAAATCCAGAAAGTCACATTGTAGGATTTTTTATGAATTGATTTGCAAATTATGGTAGAAAATAAGTATTTAAAATATATAAAAATAAAAATAAATTACAGGCCTCTCTCATGGAGAGCGCTTGGAAAGATGATACCCCAAATTATTATTTTCGGAAACAAAGACTACACTATATCAACAAAATCAGATTGCAACTTGCAAAACATGCTGGAAGAAAATTAACTTTGTTCGACATTTGAAGCTGCACAAAGAAAGGTAAGTCGTGGCTAATATAGCTGACAGCTATAACATTCATAACTTTGCATGTGAAAGTTTAGGACTTGAGACTTGACTTGAGACTTGTTGGTCTTGACTTGAGACTTGACTTAGACTTGCCTGTCTTGACTTGGGACTTGAGTGCTAAGACTTGAGACTTGTTGGTCTTGACTTGAGACTTGACTGCTAAGACTTGAGACTTACTTGTAAAACAATGACTTGGTCCCACCTCTGCTTGGTATACACTCTCTGACTACAAAACCGCAAGCTTTTGCATGTGTGTCATGGTAAGTTTTCTGTCCTGCTTGCTTAGCCTGCACCTTACTCTTTAGGTCTGGATGTATCAAGACTAACGTGCACCTCAACTTCATCATCTCAAGCCGGTGAAATCTCAGCCGGTGAAAGTCCGGTGGTTGACTATAGCGTGACACGATAGCTAAACAAGGCTCTACTCAATTTTGTCTCCAAACAGTCGTCTGCACTCTTTTCATTGGCTCTTTGATCGTCTGAACGGATCTCTCTGCCAAACCATTCGGCGCAGGATGGTATGGTGCCCAGGTGACATGTGTGATTCCAATCTTTGCCATGAACTCCTTACTTTTCTCACAAGCAAAATCCTGAGCGTTGTCCGAAACAATAATCTCTGGAATTCCATGAATACTGAAACTGTTCCTGAGGCACAGATGTAGCTGAGCTCACTGGATATACATCCAGCCATTTTGAGTGAGCGTCTATAATCACCAAAAGGATCTTCCCCATGAAAGGAACTGCATAGTCTATGTGTAGCCTTCTCCAGGGCTTACTGGGCCACTCCCATGGATGGAGTGGTGCACTAGCAGGTGCTTTCCTTTGCTCTTGACATGTGGTGCATGACTTTACCTTCCTTTCAATGTCAGAGTCCATATTAGGCCACCACATGTAGCTCCTGGCCAAACCGTTCGTTCTGGTCATGCCGGGATGACTCTGATGTAGCTGCTCCATCATCGCTGTGTGTCCTCTCTCTGGAACAATGACATGGGCTGCCCACAGCACACAGCCGTCCTGGACACTGAGCTCGTGCTGTCTCTGTTTGTATGGCGCAAACTCAGGTCCGACATTGTGATCTGGCCACCTCCTCAGTGTGTACTTACGGACCCTCGATAGGACTGGATACTTCGCTGTCCAGCTCTGGATTTGCTGGGAGGTCATCAGTGGGCTGTTTTCCTAGTCCAACATCAGCACTCGTTCCTCCGGTGGCGGACTGCTTGGACACTCTATGAGAGGGAGGCAGCTGAGAGCATCTGCAGTACCATTGTCCTTGCCTGCTCTGTAAGTAATAACGTACTCATATGCTCGTAGTGTTACTGCCCATCTCATTATTCTAGGAGAAGCCATCTGTGGCACTGCTTTCATTTCATTTAACAAGAGTGATACGATTTCAGTTCTGTGACTGTGGTGCGTCCTGCAAGTAGCGTCCACCCTGTGTCCTAGGAATTGTCACTTCCTTGTCCATGAAGCTGCACTTACTCCGTTTCAAGCATAGCCCAGTCTCCTCCAGTTGCTGTACCACTCTGTCCAGTGTTCGGATGAGGTCCTGATCATTTTTTCCTGTCAGGAGAATATCATCAAGATACACTGTAGAATCTCCTCCATAGTGCGCTGGAAGATGGCGGGACTGGAGCTGACGCCGAAGGGTAACCTGGCATAGGTGAACAGTCCCTTGTGTGTGTGTGTTCACTGTGACATATATTTTTAATCTTCATCTAGCACAGTCTGCTGGTAAGCATGACTCATGTCTAGTTGGCTGAATTTTTCTCCTCCAGCTAAGGACATGAACATGTCCTCCATTTTAGGAATGGGGTACTGTTCTAGTGATAAGACTCTGTTTACAGTTACTTTATAGTCACCACACACTCAGACTGGGTGCTGCACAGTCTTGAGAACTTCACTGGTTCCATCATTTTGTTGTCTTGGCAACAATCTAACTCAGCCTCTATCTTAGTTTTCATTGGGTGTGACATCACTTGATACATGTATCTTTGCTGTGAATCCTTTCAACCTGCCCAACTCATCCTTGACCACTTCCTCATTTTTCTTTAAATCAAATCAAATCAAATCAAATTAATTTATATAGCCCTTCGTACATCAGCTGATATCTCAAAGTGCTGTACAGAAACCCAGCCTAAAACCCCAAACAGCAAGCAATGCAGGTGTAGAAGCACGGTGGCTAGGAAAAACTCCCTAGAAAGGCCAGAACCTAGGAAGAAACCTAGAGAGGAACCGGGCTATGTGGGGTGGCCAGTCCTCTTCTGGCTGTGCCGGGTGGAGATTATAACAGAACATGGCCAAGATGTTCAAATGTTCATAAATGACCAGCATGGTCAAATAATAGTAAGGCAGAACAGTTGAAACTGGAGCAGCAGCATAGCCAGGTGGACTGGGGACAGCAAGGAGTCATCATGTCAGGTAGTCCTGGGGCATGGTCCTAGGGCTCAGGTCCTCCGAGAGAGAGAAAGAAAGAAGGAGAGAATTAGAGAACGCACACTTAGATTCACACAGGACACCGAATAGGACAGGAGAAGTACTCCAGATATAACAAACTGACCCTAGCCCCCAGACACAAACTACTGCAGAATAAATACTGGAGGCTGAGACAGGAGGGGTCAGGAGACACTTTAACACTTCCTGTAGAGCATATTTGCTGTCATGCATCTTATTCATGGTATGCCAGTCCACATCCAACATGGTGATCCACCCTCGCCCCAGCAGGTTTGGTCCTGACCCCGCTACAACTACAACTGGTAGCTCTTTGACTATTCCTCTGTATTCAACTTTCACATTAGCTGATCCTACAATGTCCACTTTCTGTCCGGTATATGTTTTCAGACTGATAAAACATGTACCTAGCTCTGGAACCTTTGCTTTCTTCCCTAGCCTAGCATATACTCTGACTGTGGTATTATTGTTACACTACAGCCAGTATCTATCTCATATTTCACTTCACATCGCTGTACAGTTAAATACTGTCAAAGCAGAGGTACCTTAGTAATGGTAGTATCCATATTGTGAATAGTAAACACATCCTCACTACACTCTTCCTCTTCCTGTATGAAATGTGCCCTTTCGAATGTCTCCCCCCTCCCCTTGAGTTGTTTTATGAGCCTGCGTGCTCATTTTGTCTGCGATTGTAATTCTGCAGGCCCTCTTTATGTTCCCCCTCTTACCCCAGTTGTGACACTTTTCTCTCCTTGAACCTGCACTAATTTGCCCAGTGGTTGCGTTCACCACATCTGTAGCATTTTCCCTCCTGCTGCTTCTTCACGCGCTCGTCCACTTTGTAAACTGTCCCTGTCGCCAGTCGCCCCCCCTTCGCTCAGGCAGTTCAAATCCTTCACGTTCTTGTCGGCTGCTTCAATGGCCAGCGCTTTCCTCAGAGCCGTGTCAAATGTCAAAAACTCCTCAGTTAAAAGGCTCCGTTGTATCTTATCATCATCTACCCCACAATACCAATCTGTCACGTAGCATCGCTGTGAGGGTGTCTCCATAGTTTACAGTCCTGTGCTAGCTTCCTTAGCTCCGCCACATATTTAATAACACTTTCCTCTGGTTTCCTATTTAATTTCCAGCTTTGTACTATTTCACTCGGTGTAGGATTGACATTTTGTATTCAGTACACTCACCAAGTCCTCAAATTATTTCTCTCCTGGCTTTTCCCGGGCTCAGTAAGTTCCTCATCAAGGTGTAGGTTTGCACGCCCACACAGCTCAGTAGAATGGCCCTTTGCTTTTGCTGCGTTGGCGATCTCATTTGCAACAACAACAAAAAAAATGGTTGAAAACTTCGCAATATTCTTCCCACAACTGTGTCTTGTTGTCAAAATGGTGCCACCAATCCTACTGTGCCTGCCATCCTTTCTGTCGTCCAGTCACTGCTTCCAAAAAGAAGGCAAAAGTATTTGCTAGCTTCCCCGTGTCGCTAGCTCTCACTCGCTTAGCCTTTCCTAGCTAACTAGCATGCTAATATTCACTCACGGTAGTTTCACCGTTCACAACTCATAAAACTCTGTAGTCTCACCGAAAACTTCTTTCCCGATTTTGTCTCGTCGCCAAATGTAGTATATCGAATAGACCAACATATAATTGGAGGACACAGGATGTAATCTTTACTTGTAATTTATTAGGAACTGATTTACACCAATATCTATCATGGAGACCAATACTCAACAAACTAACTCTATTGCTCACAGAACAGTTACCAACCTAGGACCGGTGATAGCGCTGCCTATTGGTTAGATGAGCATAAGTTTTCACTCTAACAAAAACTATACTATACTTCATCTATATGTAACAGTATAACTTTAGACCGTCCCCTCGCCCATACCCGGGCACGAACCAGGACCCTCTGCACACATCAACAACAGTCACCCACGAAGCATCGTTACCCATCGCTTCACAAAAGCCACGGCTCTTGTAGAGCAAGGGGAACTACTACTTCAAGGTCTCAGCGCAAGTGACGTCACCGATTGAAACGCTATTTAGCGCGCACCACCGCTAACTAGCTAGCTATTTCACATCCGTTACATATATCTGCCGACTTTTTGTCTGTGCAGCGTTTAAGGTGATGTGAGCTGTGGCTGTTGTGAAGGAAGTTGTCAATTGAGATTTGTTTTATACAGGACCTCCCGCCCCCTCCTACCAGTCATGTCAATGTGGAGCTATACGGCGCTATATGGAGACCTCCGCATTGTTACACATTTGGGAGGCGTACAGCGATGTGGTACGGAGCTCAATTTGGCCTCCGCATGCCGACAGGGGCTCCGCCATTGCGTCACACCCTCCATAGGCGCCTGCGACCACATTTCCAAGCAAGCATAAATTGGCTTTAAACGTGGGTCAATAGGACCTGCCTGCTGTCAAACATTAGGCAATGCATTATACCAGAGAGGAAGAGGCGAAGAGAAAGGTTTCACTCTTGCCAAAATATGTCAAATATAAGCCCAATTCGGTTTCTATCGGTTTATTTTGGACCTAAACGTTTCGCCTACCTTCCCGCCTTTAGAAAAACGACTCCCATTGTTAGGGCGGAGACACGAGTATCTCGTTATTATGTACTGATCTCTGATTTCACTCGCCCTTAGTTTGTGATCATTTGGCGCCCTCTGGCGTCATACTATCCACACATCACCTGCAACCCACCTGAGTGACAGGCTATTGTCATCTCCAGAAATGCAAACGTTATTATCTATTTATGAGTCAGACATTCTGACATGGATATTACAATCAACTGAGCCATATGGGGGGCTTGGTAGACTGTGATTTGGAGCCCCTCGCTCGCTTTAGTTGAGACAAATCATTATAGCTTCCAACACATCTTCAGTTAATCTACCCTCATCGACAAAATACACAGTAATTGTAGTATTTCGCATAAACTCATTTTATTATTTTATGGGAAATGGGACATGGGCTAAACAAAGGAGATGTTTGTTGCCGTTTGGTAGGCCTGGGTTACGGCACCGATGCCCAATTGCGCGTGAGTGGTGCAATCGCCCCGTAAACACTGACCAATCACAGCGCGGTGCACGACCAGGGCGGGCGGGGCTTGATTCTATCTCAGAGACTGGGTGTGGGATTGTTCAGGACTAGAGACCCAGAAGAATAGAGAAATAGGTTACCTGTTCATGGAAATCATACGGGGATCTCTTATTGTTTGAGATCCGGACGAGATGTAGGATAACGGTTGGCTTTGTCTGTAAACTGGAGCAATGACTACCACCACCACAATACCTGCGAAGGGTCAAGGATTGGACAGGTGTGTTACCTGTGGAGCGCGTGGAGGGGCTAGCAGATGTGCAGCCTCGAGTTTAGACTGATCGGTCACCCACACCTCTTTGCCTGTGTGTTAGCCCCACATGGATGCTATACCTGGTTGGAACACAAAGCACATGGTAAGCATGCCTGCCTCTCCGAGCCACCACCTTGCCTGTGTCCTCACCTCGGCTTCCCCCTGAGACCCAGGCACCACCTGAAACTGTTGTTCGGTCGGCCCATTCTAACCGGAGCACCATGGTGAGATGACCAACCGCTCGGTAATCTGCCAGACCTCATTCTATGCGTCTTTGTTGGACACACAAGATTGGTCTGCCTGCGCTCGGGGTTTCCTTTGTAACAAAGGGTTTACGCAGAGCGGTGTGGACAGGGCAGCAGAGCGCCCGGAGTTTGGCTGTGGGGTTAGGCACCTCTTTGTTGTATAGATGGCAGCGGGACCAGAGCGGCCGGTGGCGGAGGCGCAGCCGCAGGACCGGGAACAACCGCCACCGGAGAACGGCTTCATGCCGCTGGAGCAGACACAGGCACCTAGGCTCCTGCCGCACGTCGACGGCTCGGTACTACCGTCTCTCGGGGGATTTGGGAAACACCAAAAACAGCTCGTTGTTCTGACGTGGATACCGGCTTTATTTATCGGATTTAGCCAGTTTTCGGATTATTTCCTTTTGGCGCAACCAAAAGGCACGTGCGTGCAGCCTCTTGTTAACGGAAGTAATTGGACCGTTGGTTCTTCAAAGTTACCGGTGACCGCCACGAACGGAGACATTGGTAAGCCCGTGCCTTACAGCGGCGGCATGGAGTGCGAGTGCAAGGAGTGGAAACTCGAGCTGCAGACGGGACTCAGTCAGAACGTGGTTACCAAGGTAACGTGTGCTCCATATACCATTACCTTCCTTCTGATGATTTCTGCGTCTGAAAATACATAATTAGGCCTAATCATCAGAATCAGCAACACCGCATCCTATGCAACTATAGGGCGGATGTATAGGAAATGTATTCTACCCAGCACCATGGACAGCGCATATGCACTCTGTCCAGTGTTCCATTCTGTGCCATGGGCCTACTGTAAAACAGATCACAGTTTGCTCTCAGAGCACACAGTAACTCATTTTCAAACCACTTTAATTTATCCCGTGACCTGAATTGGCATGATCAAAAACACACTGCACTCTGGAGTATAATTATCCATGCAAGCTAATTTAGTTATTCAGTGTTTAATGTGATACATGTGACAGTGTAGCCTCTGCGGTGCTAATGAGAGCAGGGAATGTGATTATGCTGTGAGCCATCATAGAAGAAGAGTAGGTGTACGCTGTCTCTTGTTACCCCAACACATGAACCAGCATATGAGCAGGTTTGACAAACAACCAATTGCATCTTAAACTTCTATGAGATAAGGTTTCAGTGTGTGTGTGTGTTGTTAGTGTGTGTGATCCTTTATGAGTGTTTTACTGTGTGTGTGTGTGTGTGTGTGTGTGTGTGTGTGTGTGTGTACAGTGCCAGACATCTGCTTTCTCTGATAATGCTGAGTTTAAATAGCCATTAGATACACCTATTACAGACTGTGTCTTTCTTTATCTCACAATGCCCAGGCCACTGCAGACTTATCACTCATACCCAATAATCATCTCTCTTTCCTTCTTATCCTCTTTCCCCCTCTCTCTCTCTCTCTCTCTCTCTCATTCCCTCCCACTCTCTCCTCTCTTTCCTCTCCCCCTCCATCTATCTCCATCTCTCTCTTTCTCTTCATCTCTCTCAATCCCTGTATCGCTCTTTATCATCCCTCTCTCTACTCCCTCTCCCATCCTGCTCTCTCTCTCTCTTCCATTTCTCCCTCCAACTCGCTATCCCTCTCTTCTCTCTCTCTGTCCCTCCCTCCCTCCCTCCCTCTATCTTTCCCTCCATTCCTCTCCCCCTCCTCTTCTCCCACTCCCTCTGCTCTGGAACAAAGCTGGGGGCTCAGCAGGGTGTGAGTCACTGTTAAACAGCCATACTCTTTTACTAACAGCTGCTTGACATCACACACACACCAAAATGCACACATTGATAGTAAGCACAGACACAGACACACACCACATACCACCCCCCCCACACACACACACACCTTCACAGGCCACTGTTCCCAAAATCTGTTTTAAATTAACTATACCATTGTGTGCATTGACACAAAACATAGATGTTCTTAATATCTGATACTCATGAACACAGACTGGCTCTTTGTGACTTCAAACAAGACCAGGTCCGAGACATGGATATACACACTAAAGCTCTCTCACTCTCAATCTATAATTTCATATATCATTCTCCCTCACACGCACACAAACTCACGCGCACACACACACAATCTCTGGTTTCCTTCTGTGGCATGTTTGAATGGTACACATGAGATTACAACATGTTTGTACACTCAAAACTCCAAATCGCCCTTCATGAATAATCAACACATTCAGAGCATAACAGAGGGAAAGAAAAAAAGAGAGGGAGGGAGAGAGAGAGAGAGCAAGGGATAGGAAGAGATAGAGAAAGAGTGTGTGAGAGACAAAGGGAGAATTTAGAGAGAGAGAGAGAGAGATAGAGTGAGGAAGAAAGAGAGACAGACAGTGTTGATAAATCACACCACTCTGTGCTGTCTGTGCCTTCCATCTGCACACAGGTTCTCAGGGTAAAAAAACTCCAACCAAATTGTGCATAGGGATCTTTAATTTTTTTCTCTCTCTATTCTCTAACGAATGACTCGTTACTCTTCCTGTTGTGGTGTTTGCTGTAGGATATAATGCTGTTGATAGATATATGGTGTATGTTTGTCCCTCTCTTTCTTTCACCACCAAATACATTTACCATGAAAATGTAGATTTATGTTGCATTAGGAACGAGTGGCATTATAAGAGGGGTTGGGGGTAAAAGGTGCCAAATACTCATAACCAATAATGATGTTTGAGGTATTATTTCATACTGTTAACAATATATTTAATTTCCTCTCTCTCTCTCTCTCTCTCTCTCTCTCTCTCTCTCTCTCTCTCTCTCTCTCTCTCTCTCTCTCTCTCTCTCTCTCTCTCTCTCCTCTGTCTCTCTCTCTCTCTCTCTCTCTCTCTCTCTCTCTCTCTCTCTCTCTCTGTCCTCTGTCTCTCTCTCTCTCTCTCTCTCTCTCTCTCTCTCTCTCTCTCTCTCTCTCTCTCTCTCTCTCTCTCTCTCTCTCTCTGCAGTGGAACTTGGTGTGTGATTCAGCCTGGAAAGTTCACATCGCTAAGTTCTCTTTCCTAGTGGGATCTATCTTCGGCTACCTGGTGATGGGAGTCGTAGCCGACTGGTACACTACTCTGCACTGTCCCCTTCTTTCATTTCACATCTGTGGCTGCATCCATCCCCTTCTCCCATACATCTCAGAATAGAGCATCGTCTCGTGTTGAAACACCCACTGCTCTCGATGTTGTGGTTGTCTGTAGGCAACAGAGGCTATAGAATAACTGGTTCACAACTCTGACCCAATGACCTGCTGACCTCTGAACCAAACAGACTGTAGAGGATCGGAATGTTCTCTTCCAGACCAAAATACTAATTTCTTCCTCTCCATTTCCATTTCACACCATTTCTCTCACTTTCGCTCTGTTTCTCTGTCTGCCCCCCCCTCTCTCTCTCTCCCGCCGTCTCCCCCCTCTCTCTCAGGTTCGGTCGTCAACCTGTTCTGATCGTCTCGGTGCTGTTCATGTTGGTGTTTGGTTTGAGCGTAGCGTTCTCCTTCAACGTGACTATGTTCAGCACACTGCGTTTCTTTGAGGGTTTCTGTCTAGCTGGCCTCACTCTCTCCCTCTACATACTGAGTAAGTAGGGCACCTCCACTTCCTGGTATCTACTTCATACTTCCTGCTCTAGACGTTCTGCTTCCTGTTTCCTACCTGTATCAGAGAAGTCATCAACAATGTTTAATTTGATTAAATACACAGCATGAATAAGATGATTAGCATGAACTATCACTCAATGGTCTTTGATGGGAGGGGACCTTGACAAAGTCTGGCATACTGACACCCCACCCCTTGATGGGGACATCAGTGTTGTCTATCTTGTCCTTTATCTCCAGCGATGCCTGGGATTCTATCCTACTACCCCCTACACCATATACCACCTAAACTCCAACCCCCCACTCATCGCCCTTGCCCCCTAGGCCTTTTATCACCAGAGAGATTAGTCAGTCAGTCAGAGGTTGGGGCTAGGGGGGGTGGTCTTGGGAAGATGGTTTTGAATAAAGGGTTTCTAGTTGATGTCATTTTGTTGTGTACTATGTGTTTGTGAATGTGTAGAGCCTCGCATTCGCAAAGTGGATGCTGTCTTTAGATTGGTGTTGTTTGTGCGTGTGTGTGTGTGTGTGTGTGTGTGTGTGTGTGTGTGTGTGTGTGTGTGTGTGTGTGTGTGTGTGTGTGTGTGTGTGTGTGTGTGTGAGGTCATTGATACCAGGCCATACTAGAAGGGAGGCTGACAAAGCGTTTTTTTCCCCCTCCATCATGACTTCTGCTAAAAACTCTGCCATGACATTTTTTCACCTGATCAGGTTCTTTCTCTAATATCAGCATTTCTTAACCTTTTAAACTCTTGTTTGGGCAAGAAGATAGAAAGTTACATATAATTTGAAAGCTTTTACAGCCCTTGTCTTTTTTGGAAATATTATTCAAATCCTAGAGTTAGCAACTTCTCAACATCATGTGATCTCCTACTGATATCTAGTGGACAAACTGTGAATTGGACAAGGAGAGACAAAAAAAATGAAGGCATGGCAAGTTGCAAAAAGGTAAAAAATCTAACTTTTTTATGAACAGTAAAATGGGGATAAAAAAAAGAAGTACATTTTAGGTTTCTTTGGACCGGCTGTAATCTCAGACTCTTATCAGCGGCTCCACGGTTCTTCTAACAGTACTAAGCATGTGTTTGTAGGACATACAGTGCCTTATCAGCGGCTCCACAGTTCTTCTAACAGTACTAAGCATGTGTTTGTAGGACATACAGTGTCTTATCAGCGGCTCCACAGTTCTTCTAACAGTACTAAGTGTTTGTAGGACATACAGTGCCTTATCAGCGGCTCCACAGTTCTTCTAACAGTACTAAGTGTTTGTAGGACATACAGTGCCTTATCAGCAGCTCCACAGTTCTTCTAACAGTACTAAGTGTTTGTAGGACATACAGTGCCTTATCAGCGGCTCCACAGTTCTTCTAACAGTACTATGTGTTTGTAGGACATACAGTGCCTTATCAGCAGCTCCACAGTTCTTCTAACAGTACTAAGTGTTTGTAGGACATACAGTGCCTTATCAGCGGCTCCACGGTTCTTCTAACAGTACTAAGTGTTTGTAGGACATACAGTGCCTTATCAGCGGCTCCACAGTTCTTCTAACAGTACTAAGTGTTTGTAGGACATACAGTGCCTTATCAGCGGCTCCACAGTTCTTCTAACAGTACTATGTGTTTGTAGGACATACAGTGCCTTATCAGCGGCTCCACAGTTCTTCTAACAGTACTATGTGTTTGTAGGACATACAGTGCCTTATCAGCGGCTCCACAGTTCTTCTAACAGTACTAAGTGTTTGTAGGACATACAGTGCCTTATCAGCGGCTCCACAGTTCTTCTAACAGTACTAAGCATGTGTTTGTAGGACATACAGTGCCTTATCAGCGGCTCCACAGTTCTTCTAACAGTACTATGTGTTTGTAGGACATACAGTGCCTTATCAGCGGCTCCACAGTTCTTCTAACAGTACTAAGTGTTTGTAGGACATACAGTGCCTTATCAGCGGCTCCACAGTTCTTCTAACAGTACTAAGCATGTGTTTGTAGGACATACAGTGCCTTATCAGCGGCTCCACAGTTCTTCTAACAGTACTAAGCATGTGTTTGTAGGACATACAGTGCCTTATCAGCGGCTCCACAGTTCTTCTAACAGTACTAAGTGTTTGTAGGACATACAGTGCCTTATCAGCGGCTCCACAGTTCTTCTAACAGTACTAAGTGTTTGTAGGACATACAGTGCCTTATCAGCGGCTCCACAGTTCTTCTAACAGTACTATGTGTTTGTAGGACATACAGTGCCTTATCAGCGGCTCCACAGTTCTTCTAACAGTACTAAGTGTTTGTAGGACATACAGTGCCTTATCAGCGGCTCCACAGTTCTTCTAACAGTACTAAGTGTTTGTAGGACATACAGTGCCTTATCAGCGGCTCCACAGTTCTTCTAACAGTACTAAGTGTTTGTAGGACATACAGTGCCTTATCAGCAGCTCCACAGTTCTTCTAACAGTACTAAGCATGTGTTTGTAGGACATACAGTGCCTTATCAGCGGCTCCACAGTTCTTCTAACAGTACTAAGCATGTGTTTGTAGGACATACAGTGCCTTATCAGCGGCTCCACAGTTCTTCTAACAGTACTAAGTGTTTGTAGGACATACAGTGCCTTATCAGCGGCTCCACAGTTCTTCTAACAGTACTATGTGTTTGTAGGACATACAGTGCCTTATCAGCGGCTCCACAGTTCTTCTAACAGTACTAAGTGTTTGTAGGACATACAGTGCCTTATCAGCGGCTCCACAGTTCTTCTAACAGTACTATGTGTTTGTAGGACATACAGTGCCTTATCAGCGGCTCCACAGTTCTTCTAACAGTACTATGTGTTTGTAGGACATACAGTGCCTTATCAGCGGCTCCACAGTTCTTCTAACAGTACTAAGTGTTTGTAGGACATACAGTGCCTTATCAGCGGCTCCACAGTTCTTCTAACAGTACTAAGTGTTTGTAGGACATACAGTGCCTTATCAGCGGCTCCACAGTTCTTCTAACAGTACTATGTGTTTGTAGGACATACAGTGCCTTATCAGCGGCTCCACAGTTCTTCTAACAGTACTAAGCATGTGTTTGTAGGACATACAGTGCCTTATCAGCGGCTCCACAGTTCTTCTAACAGTACTAAGTGTTTGTAGGACATACAGTGCCTTATCAGCGGCTCCACAGCTCTTCTAACAGTACTAAGCATGTGTTTGTAGGACATACAGTGCCTTATCAGCGGCTCCACAGTTCTTAACAGTACTAAGTGTTTGTAGGACATACAGTGCCTTATCAGTGGCTCCACAGTTCTTATAACAGTACTAAGTGTTTGTAGGACATACAGTGCCTTCGGGGGAAAGTATTCAGACACATGGACTTTTTCCCACATTTTGTTACGTTACAGCCTTATTCTAAAATTGATTTAAAAAATGTCCCCCTTCGTTAATGTACACACAATACCCCATAATGACAAAGCAAAAATATTTTTTAGAAGTGTTTGCAAATGTATATAAAACTCCCCAGAAATATGATATTTATATAAGTATTCAGACCCTTTACTCAGTGCTTTGTTGAAGCACCTTCGGCAGCGATTACAGCCTGGAGTAAAAATAATATTTACATACAATAATGACATGGCAAAAACAGTTATATTGACATTTTTACAGAAGTATTACAGATAATTAACAGAAATAACCTAGTTCAAAAAGTATTCAGACCCTTTGCTATGAGACTCAAAATGAACTAATGCGCATCCTGTTTCCATTGATCATCTTTTAGATGTTCCTGCAACTTGCAGTCCACCTGTGGTAAATTCAATTGATTGGACATGATTTGGAAAAGCACAGACCTGTCTATATAAGGTCCCACAGTTGACAGTGCATGTCAGAGCAAAAACCAAGCCATGAAGTCGAAGGAATTGCCCTTAGAGCTCCGAGACAGGATTGTGTCGAGGCACATATCTGGGGAAGGGTACCAAAACATTTCTGCAGCATTGAAGGTCCCCAACAACACAGTGGCCTCCATCATTCTTAAATGGAAGAAGTTTGGAACCACCGAGACTCTTCCTAGAGCTGGCCACCGGGTCAAATTGAGCAATTGGGTGAGAAAGGCCTTGGTAAGGGAGGTGACCAAGAACCCGATGGTCACTCTGACAGAGCTCAAGAGTTCCTCTGTGGAGATGGGAGAACCTTCCAGAAGGACAACCATTTCTGCAGCTCTCCACCAATCAGGCCTTTATGGTAGAGTGGCCAAACGGAAGCCATTCCTCAGTAAAAGGCACATAACAGCCCGCTTGGAGTTTGCCAAAAGGCACCTAAAGGAATCTCAAACCATGAGATACAAGAAAAAGGAGCCTTTTTTGGTCCGAGACTTGGCGCTCCGGTACGGCTTGCCTTGCGGTGGCAGAGAAAACAGTCTATGACTTGGGTGACTGGAGTCTCTGACAATTCTATGGGCTTTCCTCTGACTCCGTATATTAAATAGGTTCTGGATTGCGGGAAGCTTGGCCCCAGTGATGTACTCTATAACAGCTTACGGTCAGATGCCGAGCAGCTGCCATACCAGGCGGTGATGGAACCAGTCAGTATGCTCTCAATGGTGCAGCTGTAGAACTTTTTGATGATTTGGGGATCCATGCCAAATCTTTTCAGTCTCCTGAGGAGTAAAAATGTTTTGTCGTGCCCTCGTCACGACTGTCTTTAGTGTGTTTGGACCATGATAGTTTGTTGGTGACGTGAACACCAAGGAACTTGAAAACTCTCGACCCGCTCCACTACAGCCCCATTGATGTTAATTGGGGCCTATTCGGCCCGCCTTTTCATGTAGTCTACGATCGGCACCTTTGTCTTGCTCACATTGAGTGAGAGGTTGTGGTCCTGGCACCACACTGACAGTTCTCTGACTTCCTCCCTATAGGCTGTCTCGTCGTTGACAGTGATCAGGCCTACCACCGTGGTGTCATGGGCAAACGTAATGATCGTATTGGAGTCATGCTTGGCCGCGAAGTCGTTGATGACAGGGAGGCGACTAAGCACGCACCCGAGGAGCCCCCGTGTTGATGATCAGTGTGGCAGATGTGTTGTTGCCCACCCTTACCACCTGGGGGTGGCCCGTCAGGAAGTCCAGGGTCCAGTTGCAGAGGGAGGTGTTTAGTCCCAAGGTCCTTAGCTTAGTGATGAGCTTTGAGGGCACTATGGTGTTGAACGCAGAGCTGTAGTCAATGAACAGCATTTTTACATAGGTGTTCCTTTTGTCCAGGTGGGAAAGGGCAGTGTGGAGCGCAATTTAGATTGCATCATCTGTGGATCTGTTGGGGCGGTATGTGAATTTGAGTGGGTCTAGGGTTTCCGGGAGGATGCTGTTGATGTGAGCCATGACCAGCCTTTTAAAGCACTTCATGCCTACAGATGTGAGTGCTACTGGCGGTAGTCATTTGGGCAGGTTACCTTGGTGTTCTTGGGCACAGGGACTATGGGGTCTGCTTGAAGCATGTAGGTATTACAGCCTCGTTTCAGGGAGAGGTTGAAAATGTCAGTGAAGACACTTATCAGCTGGTCCGCGCATGCGGAGTACACGTCCTGCTAATCCGTCTGTCCCCGCGACCTTGTGAATGTTGACCTGTTTAAAGGTCTTACTCACATAGGCTACATGAGCACACAGTCTTCCGGAGCAGCTGGTGCTCTCATGCATACTTCAGTGTTGCTGGCCTCGAAGCGAGCATAGAAGGCATTTAGCTCGTCTGGTAGGATTGCGTCACTGGGCAGCTCACGGCTGTGTTTCCCTTTGTAATCCTTAATTAGTAAGTCAATCTTAGTCCTGTATTGACGCTTTGCCTGTTTGATGGTTTGTTTGAGGGCATAGCGGGATTTCTTATAAGCGTCTGGATTAGTGTCCCGCTCCTTGAAAGCGACAGCTCCAGCCTTTAGCTCAATGCGAATGTTGACAGTAATCCATGGCTTTTGGTTAGGATATGTACATATGGTCTGTGGGGACGACGTCATCGATGCACTTATTGATGAAGCCGGTAACTGATGTGATATACTCCAGTGCCATCGGATGAATCCTGGAACATATTCCAGTCTGTAGCTTAGCATCTGTGTCACCTGACCACTTCCGTATTGAGCGAATCACTGGTACTTCCTGCTATAGTTTTTGCTTGTAGGAATCAGGAATCAGGAGGATAGAATTATGGTCAGATTTGCCAAATGGAGGGCTAGGCAGAGCTTTGTATGCATTTCTGTATGGAGTAAAGGTGGTCTAGAGTTTTCCTGTGTTAAATTCTCCGGCTTCAAGGAGTGCCGCTTCTGGATGAGCATTTTCTTCTTTGCTTATGGCCTTATGCAGCTCGTTGAGTGCGGTCTTAGTGCCAGCATCGGTTTATGGTGGTAAATAGACAGCTACGAAAAATATAGATATTGTGGTCTACAGCTTATCATGAGCTAATCTACCTCGGGTGAGCAAAACCTCAAGACTTCCTTAGTATTAGAGATTGCGCACCAGCTGTTATTGACAAATAGACACACACCACCATCCCTCGCCTTACCGGAGGTAGCTGTTCTGTCTTATCGATGCACAGAAAACCCAGCGAGCTGAATATTATCATGTCGTCATTCAGCCACGACTAGGTGAAACATAAGATATTACAGTTATTAATGTCCCGTTGGTAGGATAGTCTCAAACGGCGCTCATCCAGTTTATTCTCCAGTGATTGCACGTTGGTCAATAGGACAGATGGTAGAGGCGGGTTACCCATTCGCCAACAAATTCTCTAAAGGCACCTGGATCTGCTGGGATTTGGGCCTGGTCCGCGAGCAGCAGTACATTCATAGCGTCAGACTTAATGAAAAAATCTTTGTCCGGGTGAGTAATCACTGTTCTGATATCCAGTCATAAGAGACGGTAGCAGAAACATTATTTACTAAACAAGTCATTCATTTGAAAGTTTTTGCTTTAGAGCTTTGACTAAGATGTTTGGTGCAGTATTTTTCACAAAAAAAAATGTGCATGAAAACAAGTCGTCTGTCAACAAAGACTCCAAAAAAACAAGAAAAATCCCTACTTTTGACCAATTACCGACGGAGGGGCAAACACTTCGGCTCCGAACTTCAGCTTTGCCTCCAGAAAAACATGTGTGTACCCGAACAACCCAAAGACAACCTCTCCGGAGTCTAATATATGCAACTGTTTCGGCTGGGAAGCATGCAGATGTCTTTAGGGCCTAGGCGAAGGTGAACACTGCTGCTTTGTAGAGGAGGACCTGGTCATAAAGGCTGTGCCTTTATGAGCATAAAGGCTCTCTCTCTCCATGGTTGAGTGGTGGGCCAGGTAGACGTTGGGTTTTTGAGGCACAGTCATGGGAATGCTTGCATTTACCCGCTGTATGGTAGCAGGGTGGAAGTCTTTTCATAGGTCTCTCTCTCTCTCTCTCTCTCTCTCTCTCTCTCTTCTCTCTGCAGGTGATCAATTTCCGCCTTAGTCAGAGGTCTGCCTCCTTGTGAAAGGAGTAGGAGGGGAACAAGGCCAGGGGGTGGGGGAAGAGGACAGGGCGGGAGTGGGAGCTTTTGAGGGTAGAGCCACTTCAGCTGAGAAGAGAGAAGTGTGGGAGGGAGGGAGAGCAGAGGAGATTAGGAGAGGAGGGAGGAGAGGAAGGGGGGTCAGTGAGGTAATCGACACAAGAGGAGTCTTTCTCCCTTTAAGCTGGAACAAAAGTCCCTGCCTGACTCACAGTGCTGTGTGTTTGTGTGTGTGTTTGTGCCATATTAAATTGTATTTGTCACATGCTTCGTGAAAAACAGTGAAATGCTTACTTATGGGTCCTTTTCCAACAATAAACCTTTAAAGATAAATATTTTTTTTTAAATAAATACAAATTGAAATAATGACACCTCCCTAAGGGGTTACATTTTTGGGGAGGCAGCAGGGGTTACTGCTATATTTAGCAAGTAATTATATACCAGGCTCTTCTAGAGACATCTTTATTGTGAGCAGTACATGAAACTAGTGTCATACAGACTGCTACAGTATCTGTAATGAGGAGGTGGTTTGGACTTGGGCTCTGGGTCTGATTCTGTTTGAACAGAGGGGGCTGTGCTGAGTGGGCAGACTTTCATCACACACACACACAGAAAGAGAGAGCGAGAGAGAGAACTTTGTGTTTGGGCTCCAGGGGAGAGGAGTGGGTGTTCTCAATCTTCAGGTATCAGCTGACTCCTAGCTCTCCTCCCTAGTGTAGTTAGAGAGACAAAATGACAGGGGGAGGAGGAAGAGGAGATATTCCCCTGCTGCAATACACTTCTCCCCCCTTTTCAGTCTCTATAGCATTTTCTCAATTAAACTCCTGGGGTCCACTCTCGCCTCCTTTTGAAAAGGTCAAAGGTAATCGATGAGAGGTGACAAGGAGAGTGAACATGGACGAAAATGCTCTTGTATGAAATGAGAAGCTTCGTCTCCACTTTACAGGGGTGGATCCCAAAACAAATATGTAATGTGATAAAAAAAAGTAGCAGCTGGTTCAAAGAGGGTGTGGATCAAAACACTTCCACGGTAGGATACACTTGTGCTTTCTCTGTCTCTCTCTCTCTCTCTCTCTCTCTCTCTCTCTCTCTCTCTCTCTCTCTCTCTCTCTCTGTCTCTCCCTCTGTCTCTCTCTCTCTCTGTCTCTCTCTGTCTCTCTCTGTCTCTCTCTCTCTCTGTCTCTCTCTCTCTCTCTCTCTCTCTCTCTCGTCTCTCTCTCTCTCTCTCTCTCTCTCTCTCTCTCTCTCTCTCTCTCTCTCTCTCTCTCTCTCTCTCTCTCTCTCTCTCTCTCTCTCTCTCTCTCTCTCTCTCTCTCATTATTCAACCAGTTATTGAGCTGATGAATGGAGGAAGTTCTCCTCTTAAGAGAGGGGCTTATTTGTGTTCTGCAACCTCTGCATTCTTTCCTTTCTCCCTCCTCTCTGTCATCTCTGCTATGGGAAGTGACATTACATGGGCCCTGGTTAGTGAGCATACAGCATAGAGCCCCTCCCCCCCTCTCCTAAACACCCCTACTGGGCGCATTTAAATAGACCTTGCCATCTGGAGTGGACCATCTGGTCTGTACCACAGGGTAGCCGGTAGAGGGATGAGATGACAGCCCAATCAGGGAAGAGATGGGCGGTGACTGTGAAATGGCTCACGGACTGAACCCTTGAGAATGGCCATAGTGTGGATTTCTGACAGAAAGGCGAGCTCATGGTTCACTGGTTCTTAACTGGTTGTTAACGGTTGCTTAACTGACGGCTTCTGAGGGAATTTTGTGACACAGATAGGTATTCAATTATTAATTGAGGGAATGAGCTGTAGGTTGAACACCTAAGCTACATCAGAGAGCTACAGCACTATACCTCAGTAATGTATGCCATTATACCCTACCCCTTTCACACTATCGTGGCTAACAGAACTGTTCTGATCCCCCCCACATTGTCCTTTTCAGCACTGTTTCAGCAACAATGGTGGACTTGTAACCAGGACAGCTCAGTACAGTTTGAATTGGGCTCAGCTAGGTTGAAAAGCCCTTCATAGCAAAAACATGCAAAAAGCTCCGAGACTGAACTCACTGAACCCGCCCAATTTATCTGGCTGTAACTTCTGTCCCGCTCCCTCTCTCTCTCTATGGAGATTGGGCTGTGCCTGCCAAGCTGGCATTTCTCCATGGCCATGGTGGCTATATCTCTAACTTCTCTCCCCTCTCTCTCTCTATGGAGATTGGGCTGTGCCTGCCAAGCTGGCATTTCTCCATGGCCATGGTGGCTATATATCTAACTTCTCTCCCCTCTCTCTCTCCTCACCCCCTCCCCCACAGGGATTGAGCTGTGCCTGCCAGGCTGGCGTTTTTCCATGACCATGGTGGCCAGTTTCCTCATGGTGGGCGGTCAGCTGGTGATGCCCGGGGTGGCGGCTCTGTGTCGTGATTGGCCGGACCAGGATGACTGGCAGGTCCTGCAGATCATGATCATCTGCCCCTTCATCCTGATGCTGCCCTACGTCTGGTAAAGAGCCCCGCCCAAATGTCTTATATGTTACCACCATTCTGTTGAGACAATCATCCTAGAGGTTGAAATTAGATGTACCATGGAGTCCTTCCCACTGAGGGGATTGCCACACCCACTTAGGGAGTGGCTCCTCCCACTCATGAAGTAGCTCAGCACACTGAGGGGTCTTTTATCAATTAGATTTGCTTACCTCATGCATCCTCTCTCCTCCGTCCCCTCTCGAACTCCTTTTTAAAAAAAATCTAAGTTGAATGTGGAAAGTGAATGTGGTTGGAAATGCGTTTTCTTCAAATGAGACTGTTCCACTCCACTCTCACGTCATTAAGCAAATTACCTAAAAATAAATGTGTAAAGTGCTTAAAAACATTATTTGTTGGTAATGCAAGACAGTTCATAGATAAAACAATAAGTTGCATATTGTTTTTAAATGTGTGCATGTTTTTCTCCTTTGACAAAACCAAAGCTGATTCAGAGGGGGTGTGGCAGATTTCCAAACTATTCATTGGTATGATACACATGAGTAGTCTATCCTCGATGGAAGGTGGCTATCGAGGAGGGGAGGACCCTCTTCTGTTTGCCTACTAACTAATTGACACTCTCCTCGACCACTCAGAAGAGGGAGGAGAGGACGAAGCAAAGAGGACGGAGGACAGACTTTTGCTCAAACGAGAAAATCCCAGGGATTCCACCATGCTGTGGGGTTAGAGGATAATTAATAGGCTAGTGGCCAGTCCTCAAAAAGGATAGAAGGTAGAACAAAACACAACCATGTTTTCTTATGTCTCCATTTATAAAATGGATGGTTGTGTAAATTTCTTTGACTGCTAAAGTGGTTAAATTGATAGATATTGTGACACACCCCTTAAACTCAAACAGTGCAGAATAATGCCTGGCTGGAGGGGGGATTGGCCTCATAAGCTCATGTAACCCAATATTGCAAGCTCTGACATTGCTCAAATGTGAAATACAATACACTACATTAACAAAAAACAGCATTAGGATATCTTAATGCATCTTGGAAATATAGACCTGTAAACACAGAGATATAATAGGCGTAAATATCTATCTATGAATATTTATGATGAATGCAAGCTTTACTTTTTGGTAGCAGATTAATAGGCAACATTCCAAGTTAAAGTTGCTCTCATTCACTGTTGTATGGTCCTGACAAAAATACGTAAGTTTACGTTTTCTTAAAGTTGTGGCTATTGTGATCAATTTTTAATTTAATTTTTTTTTTTTACCTTTATTTAACTAGGCAAGTCAGTTAAGAACAAATTCTTATTCACAATGACGGCCTACCAAAAGGCAAAAGGCTTCCTGCAGGAGTTTGCGGACACTTAGAAATGACATTGTTTTCCATGAAAACAGACATGAAATGAGTTGCAAAATATAATCAAGACATTGACAAGGTTTTTAATAAAGATTTTTAATTGAAAAAATAATTGTGTCCTTCAAACTTTGCTTTCGTCAAAGAATCCTCCATTTGCAGCAATTACAGCCTTGCAGACCTTTGGCATTCTAGTTGTCAATTTGTTGAGATAATGTGAAGAGATTTCACCCCATGCTTCCTGAAGCACCTCTCACCAGTTGGATTGGCTTGATGGGCACTTCTTACGTACCATACAGTCAAGCTGCTCCCACAACAGCTCAATAGGGTTGAGATCCGGTGACTGTGCTGGTTATAGACAGAATACCAGCTGACTGCTTCTTCCTTAAATAGTTCTTGCATAGTTTGGTGCTGTGATTTGGGTCATTGTCCTGTTGTAGGAGGAAATTGGCTCCAATTAAGCGCCGTCCACAGGGTATGGTATGGCGTTGCAAAATGGAGTGACAGCTCAAGATCCCTTTTACCCTGAACAAATCTCCCACTTTACCGCCACCAAAGCACCCCCAGATCATCCCATCAAGCACTCCTCCAGCATCTTTTCTTTTCTTCTGCGCCTCACAAATGTTCTTCTTTGTGATCCGAACACCTCAAACTTAGATTAGTCTGTCCATAACACTTTCTTCCAATTTTTCTCTGTCCAGTGTCTGTGTTCTTTTGCCCATCTTAATATTTTATTTTTATTGGCCAGTCTGAGACTTGGATTTTTCTTTGCAGCTCTGCCTAGAAGGCCAGCATCCTGAAGTCGCCTCTTTACTGTTGACGTTGATACTGGTGTTTTGGGGGTACTATTTAATGAAGCTGCCAGTTGACGACTTATGAGGCGTCTGTTTCTCAAACTAGACCCTCTAATGTACTTGTCCTCTTGCTCAGTTGTGCACCGGGGCCTCCCACTCCCTTTTCTATTCCGGCAAGAGACAGTTTGCGATGTTCTGTGAAGAGAGTAGTCAAATCAAATCAAATCTTATTTGTCACATACACATGGTTAGCAGATGTTAATGGTCCTCATACACATGGTTAGCAGATGTTAATGCGAGTGTAGCGAAATGCTTGTGCTTCTAGTTCCGGCCATGCAGTAATATCTAACAAGTAATCTAACAATTTCACAACAACTACCTTATACACACAAGTGTAAAGGAATTCATAAGAATATGTACATAAAGATTAATGAATGAGCGATGGCCGAACGGCATAGGCAAGATGCAGTAGATGGTATAGAGTACAGAATATACATATGAGATGAGTAATGTAGTGTATGTAAACAAGATGCAGTAGATGGTAGAGAGTACAGTACATACATATGAGATGAGTAATGTAGGGTATGTAAACATTATATAAAGTGGCATTGTTTAAAGTGGCTAGTGACACATTTATTACATACATTTTTCATTGTAAAAAGTGGCTAGAGATAAGTCAGTATGTTGGCAGCAGCCACTCAAAGTTAGTGATGGAACAGTCTGATGGCCAGTCTGATAGAAGCTGTTTTTCAGTCTCTCTGTCCCCACTTTGATGCACCTGTACTGACCTCGCCTTCTGGATGATAGCGGGGTGAACAGGCAGTGGCTCGGGATGTAAAATGTGTGCACAAAATTTGAGAGAAATAAGCTTTTTGTGTGTATGGAACATTTCTGGGATCTTTTATTTCAGCTCATGAAACATGGGACCAACACTTTACATGTTGCGTTTATATTTTTGTTCAGGGAAGAAAGGGCAACAGACTGCTTGGCATGGCAACATTCATTTGTCAAAGTTAATAGCCTCTTTGGGGATCAATGAGGCAACTCAGAGGCTCCAGCGTAAGGAGAGCAAATCCAACCCTGGACTCTTGACACCCTCTCCCTAACTTTACATCTTTCCCCCACTGTGGTATAACTTGTGCCTCCAGCATTGAGCTCTCAAGTCACCTCCTTATCATTTAGAAGGGAGCTTTGATTCACGACTAGTCCATTACAGCTTCCTGAATCCAACATGACTTTCCGCTGGCTCACTGCATTAGTGGTCCACATTGGGATGTTCGGGGGGCACTCTTATGCTATTCAGGTTGAGCTGGCACATTGCTGTTTCCAGAAAACCATGTCCCCCATCCTGTCTGTCTGCCATGGAGGTGCTGTATGTTAACTTGGTGACATTATGGAGTTTGTGCAGAATGCAACCACACATGATGAGAAGCACATAAGGCAGGTAGGTGTTCAGTATAATGAACCAACACAACCTGACAAGAAATGCCATCGACTTACGAGGCTTTCACATATTATGGTAGGAATTGAACCTCTGTCAACGCCTGAATCTCCCAGAACTGTTCTCGATAGGCCCACTCAACCTCTGGCAGTTACTAATGACAGAGACACCGTGGAACTGGACTGCCAAAGGTCGGGAGGCCATTCGACCCTGACTAAATTACAAGAGTAGGAATAACAAAATCCTTCAACCCACACTTGTTGAATCAATGTTGTTTCCACGTCATTTCAATGAAATGACGTTGAACCTACGTGGAATACACGTTGAATTGACGTCTGTGCCCACTGGGAAGGAAACTTGAATCCCCCAAAAATCTAATTACGATGTCTGAACCCACTTGATTTCCTTATAGCAGATTACCATAGCCACAACATCAAAAAACATGTGTAACTGTATGTATTCTTGTCAGGCAGGACCACACAGCAGTGAATGAGAGCAAATCTTACTTGGAAGGTTGTCTATTAACCATTCAACAAAAAGTAAAGCATACATTCATCTTAAATATTCATAGTTGACATTTCCGCCTGTTGTGTCTGTGGGGGGACAGGCCTATGCATTGAGATAACCTAATGCTGTTTGTTTGTGTATGTAGGTTACATTAGCTTTTGGTGTCCTTCCCCCCCTCCAGCCAGGCATTATTCTGCACCAATATCTATCAATTTAACCACTTTTTGCAGTAAAATATTTGTACACAACCATCCATTTCATAAATGGGAGACATTGGGGATGTGAAAATACATGGTTCTGTATTGTTCTACTTCTACTGGACCTTGGCCACCAGCCTATAAAGACTTGCTCATCAGGACCAGGTTTTGACTTGAACAGTACACTGCACACTGCAGTCTCAGATAATACCATTTTTCTCTCACTTTCCTTCTGTCATTCTCTCTCTCTTTCTCATGTTTACTCCCCCCCCCTCTTCCTCTTCTCTCTGTAGGATCTTCCCAGAGTCCCTGCGTTGGCTCCTGGCCACCCAGCACTACGGCTGCTCTAAAGCCATGATGCTCCGCATCGCCAGGAAGAACCAGGTGGACATGACAACTGAACCCAGCGGTATTCTAGCAGGTGAGGAAGATGGAGAGACGGGGAAATGTAGACAGACATCGAAAAAGAAGAGAGATGGAGAGATAGAGATGTGGTAGGTGATGATACACAGATGGGAGAGGTGGAGAAAACGAGGGCATATGGAGAAGTAGAGAGAAAGAAGAGAGATGGAGAGATAGACGTGGTAGGTGATGATACACAGATGGGAGAGGTGGAGAAAACGAGGGGATATGGAGAAGTAGAGAGAAAGAAGAGAGATGGAGAGGCAGGAAAACCCTGAGTTAAACAGAACCACACTTATTCCATCAGTGTCTACAACCTAACCTCTGGTTTGTAGCTGGCCATGCAGAATATACAGTTGAAGTCGGAAGTATACACTTAGGTTGGGGTCATAAAAACTTGTTTTTCAACCACTCCACAAATTTCTTGTTAACAAACTATAGTTTTGGCAAGTCGGTTAGGAAATCTACTTTGTGCATGACACAAGTCATTTTTCCTACAATTGTTTACAGACAGATTATTTCACTTACAATTCACTGTATCACAATTCCAGTGGGTCAGAAGTTTACATACACTAAGTTGACTGTGCCTTTAAACAGCTTGGAAAATTCCAGAAAATGATGTCATGGCTTTAGAAGCTTCTAATTTAAGTCAATTGGAGGTGTACCTGTGGATGTATTTCAAGGCCTACTTTCAAACTCAGTGCCTCTTTGCTTGACATCATGGGAAAATCAAAAGAAATCAGCCAAGACCTCAGAACAAAAACAATGTAGACCTCCACAAGTCTGGTTCATCCTTTGGAGCAATTTCCAAACATTGATCTGTACAAACAATAGTACGCAAGTATAAACACCATGAGACCACGCAGCCGTCATATCGCTCAGGAAGGAGACGCGTTCTGTCTCCATGAATGTACTTTGGTGCGAAAAGTGCAAATCAATCCCAGAACGGCAGCAAAGGACCTTGTGAACATGCTGGAGGAAACAGGTACAAAAGTATCTATAGCCACAGTAAAACGAGACCTATATCGACATAACCTGAAAGGCCGCTCAGCAAGGAAAAAGCCACTGCTCCAAAACCGCCACAAAAAAGCCAGACTAAGGTTTGCAACTGCACATGGGGACAAAGATCGTACTTTTTGGAGAAATGTCTGGTCTGATGAAACAAAAATAGAACTGTTTGGCCATAATGACCATCGTTATGTTTGGAGGGAAAAGGGGGAGGCTTGCAAGCCGAAGAACACCATCCCAACCGTGAAGCACAGGGGTGGCAGCATCATGTTGTGGGGGTGCTTTGCTGCAGGAGGAACTGGTGCACATCACAAAATAGATGGCTTCATGAGGATGGAAAATGATGTGCATATATTGAAGCAACATCTCAAGACATCAGTCGGGAAGTTAAAGCTTGGTCGCAAATGGGTCTTCCAAATTGACAATGCCCCCAAGCATACTTCCAAAGTTGTGGCAAAATGGCTTAAGGACAACAAAGTCAAGGTAGTCAAGGTATTGGAGTGGCCATCACAAAGCCCTGACCTCAATCCCATAGAAAATTTGTGGGCAGAACTGAAAAAGCGTGTGCGAGCAAGGAGGCCTACAAACCTGACTCAGTTACACCAGCTCTGTCAGGAGGAATGGGACAAAATTCACCCAACTTATTGTGGGAAGGTTGTGGAAGGCTACCCGAAACGTTTGACCCAAATTAAACAATTAAAGGTAATGCTACCAAATAAAAATTGAGTGTATGTAAACTTCTGACCCACTGGGAATGTGATGTGAAGCTTAAATAAATAATTTTCTCTGCTATTATTCTGACATTTCACATTTTTTAAATAAACTGCTGATCCTAACTGACTTTAAACAGGTCATTTTTTACTTGGATTAAATGTCAGGAATTGTGAAAAACTGAGTTTAAATGTATTTGGCTAAGGTGAATGTAAACTTCCGACTTCAACCGTACGTATGGGATGTCACACGTAGACTCACAACAACACATTGTCAATTGCATTTGCACGGATTGTATTGTGGTTATACACAACATGCAGCAGCAGGCCTCTGATTTCAGTTATGAAACGTGTAATGGATTCAGTCATTCAGGCACAGTGACACATTCATTTTAACATGTGCAACTGCAGGACTGATGAAATATCTGCACAGCTTAATCCCAGACACACACACGGATATAAAATCTGAGAAAATATTTAAAAGCTGGGAGCAGATTAATAGGTCCTGCTAGATAAAATAAAATAAAGTGTTTTATTTCAGATCTCATACACACACATCCATCCACAGAAGAACATTACTAAAGAGTCTGTGTGGTGTGGATTTCCCGTGGTGCTGGCTGGCTGGCTGGCTGGCTGGGGCTGGCTGGTGTTGTGTTGTGTTGTGTTGTGTTGTGCTGTGCTGTGCTGTGCTGTGCTGTGCTGTGCTGTGCTGTGCTGTGCTGTGTTGTGTTGTGTTGTGTTGTGTTGTGTTGTGTTGTGTGTTTTGTTTGTGTGTGCGTGTGCGTGTGCGTGTCTGTGTCTGTGTGTCTGTGTGTTGCCCTGCCAGTGGGAAGGTCTTACAGCATGTTGTGTCTCATCACCAGAACTGGAACGTGAGCTGCATAAGAAGCCAAATAGGACCTGCATCATCAAGATGACCAGCACCAGAAACCTGTGGAAGAACCTCGTGGTGCTCTGTGTCAACTCGTAAGTCTCTCTCTCTCTCTCTGTGTGTGTGTGTGTGCAGCTGAGTAAAATCAAGTCAAATCTTGTTTTTCTTGGCAAACAATTAGTGTAGACCAGGTATTCCCAAACTGCCATCGAGGGTCCGCCAAATAAAATACAAACAAGTGTACTTTTTCACATTTTCAAACAGTCCATTAATATTTTCCAACAGGGGTATACATTTGAGTGATTTTTTTTCTCCCTCGCCTGAGTAGCCTCGTTTCACTGCCAAAAAATAAATGAAACCATCTAGTGTTCAGGGAAATAACAGCACAAGGTCAAATACAGGTAGCCTCGTCAAACAATTAACATCCAATCACATTAACCGTTACTCTCTCGCGGGAATTCCACTAACGGTCCGTAAGTAGCCAAACGTAGCTGCTGTTCATGTTGGTATCTGTACTGATGGAGCAAAAGCCATGGCAGGGAGACATAGTGGAGGAATTGATGCCCCCGATGTTCCTGCTAAGGAACTGATGCCCTTTGCAACCACGTACCTATGTGAGAGTGGATTCTCGGCCCTCACTAGCATGAAAACTAAATACAGGCACAGACTGTGTGTGGAAAATGATTTAAGACTGAGACTCTCACCAATACAACTCAACATTACAGAGTTATGTGCACCCTTTCAAACACACCCTTCTCATTAACCTGTGGTGTGTTATTCACAATTTCCGATTAGCAAATAAAGTTGTACATGTAAGATGGTTAAATAAAGAGCAAAATGAGTGATTATCATTGTGTTATTATTTGTGCCCTGGTCCTATAAGAGCCCTTTGTCACTTCCCACGAGCCGGGTTGTGACAAAAACTCACACTCATTCTGATGTTCAATAAATGTATCGTATCTAGTGTGTGTGTGGCAGGCTTACCTTGATGACCCTGGTGCTAGAGGGAGTACGCAGCTGGAGGTTGAATGTTTGAAGGGTCACGGGACTACAACAAGTTTGGGAACCACTGGTGTAGGCGAACAGTGAAATGCTTACTTTACGGCTCTTTTCCAGCAGAGTTAAAGATAAAAAAATAATAATAAAAATAGTGATATGAGGAATAAATACACAGTAAATGATGAATAATAATGCAGAGTAAAAATCGTATTAAAAGGCAAAGGGCAATGTGCCAAACAGAACATGAATTACACAATGAGCTATAGGTTCCCCATGAAGACAAGGCTCCGTACCAGCGTCTCGCTTCTAGTACTGATGGTGTGTGTGTGTGTGTAACTGGTAGGATCTGAACCCGGGTCTCCCACTTGGAAAACCAATGTCATAACCCTGAGACCAAGAGGAGGGTGACACCGATTTTAAGTTACTTCATCGCACTAGCGTCAATCCCACTCACCTCCGCTACATGTGTCTCACTCTCTGCTGGTTGACGGGGTACTGTATCCACCACTCTTCTGCTCTTACCAATAATGTGTTTATGTGTGTATCTGCTGGTTGACGGGGTACTGTATCCACCACTCTTCTGCTCTTACCAATAATGTGTTTATGTGTGTATCTCTGTAGATTGACGGGCTACGGTATCCACCACTGTTTTGCCCGCAGTATGATGGACCCAGAGGCCCCTGTGTCGGCCATGTTCAATGCCGACTACTACACCATGGCCGGCATCGCCGTAGCAACCTGCCTGGCGCTGTGCCCGGCCGTGGCGTTCATGGGACGTCGGGGCGGACTCCTCACCTTCATGATCATCACCGCCCTGGCATCACTGCTGCAGCTGGGCCTGCTAAACTGTGAGTAGAGTACAGACGTGTGTTGTGCATTCAACACGCGTGAAACACGGACATTCAATGTCCAAGGAATAAACCTTTAGGTCAACCGCCGGCCTTTGAAAGCCCACGTTTTGTCCGATGTTTTAACCTGTTGCGACGAGCAATCCCGTATCCGGGAGCGTAATTATAGCCTCAAGCTCATTACCATTACGCAACGTTAACTATTCATGAAAATCGCAAATGAAATGAAATAAATATATTGGCTCTCAAGCTTAGCCTTTTGTTAACAACACTGTCATTTCAGATTTTCAAAATGTGCTTTTCAACCATAGCAAAACAAGCATTTGTATAAGAGTATTGATAGCTAGCATAGCATTAAGCCTGGCATTCAGCAGGCAACATTTTCACAAAAACAAGAAAATCATTCAAATAAAATCATTTACCTTTGAAGAACTTTGGATGTTGTCAATGAGGAGACTCTCAGTTAGATAGCAAATGTTCAGTTTTTCCAAAAATATTATTTGTGTAGGAGAAATCGCTCCGTTTTGTTCATCACGTTTGGCTAAGAAAAAACCCAGAAAATTCAGTCATCAAAACGCCAAACTTTTTTCCAAATTAACTCCATAATATCGACAGAAACATGGCAAATGTTGTTTAGAATCAATCCTCAAGGTGTTTTTCACATATCTATTCGATGATAAGTCATTCATGGCAGTTTGGTTTCTCCTCTGAATCACATGGGAAAATACATGCAGCTGGAGATTACGCACCAATTTCGACGGAGGACACCAGGCGGACACCTGGTAAATGTAGTCTCTTATGGTCAATCTTCCAATGATATGCCTACAAATACGTCACAATGCTGCAGACACCTTGGGGAAACAACAGAAAGTGTAGGCTCGTTCCTGGCGCATTCACAGCCATATAAGGTGACATTGGAACACAGCGCCTCAAATCTGGCTCACTTCCTGTTTGAAGTTTCATCTTGTTTTCTTCTGTAGCATTAGTTCTGTGGCACTCACAGACAATATCTTTGCAGTTTTGGAAACGTCAGAGTGTTTTCTTTCCAAAGCGGTCAATTACATGCATAGTCGAGCATCTTTTCGTGACAAAATATCTTGTCTAAAACGGGAACGTTTTTCATCCAAAAATGAAATACTGCCCCCAGAGGTTCAAGAGGTTAATGAGTGAGCAATGTGGGAAATCCCCCTCATAGTCATCATCCACAAACAGTTGTTTACATGGACATTACAAAGCCACAGCATCTCATTATATCCCGAACCTGTTACACACAAAGGACTCTGATAATGGCGTTATTTCAGTGATCCAGAGGAGTCACTACTAGAATGCCCTTTTCCAGATCAGTGCCTCTGCTGTCCTCATATCAGATCTGTATCGGTCAGAAAAATCATGAGATTCTCTCATGGCTGTACTCATTTTCACTGTTTTTCTTCCCCTACCCTTGACCTTGCCTTGAATGCAGTGATTGGGAAGTACAGCCTTCGCCACGACACAGGTACACTTTGACTTTATCAAATTCACTGATTGAAAAGATATGCCAATCAGGTGCTCTGGGTTGCAGCTCCACAGGCCAGGCTCATGCTCCCATCTGTTGATTTTGTGTGGTAGAATCAACAAAACAGTCGTTAAACAAAATGAAAGGCTGGCCAGTACACCAACTGTTTTCCGTGATCAAGTTCTCTGTTATGACTAGACCCAGTAATTGACATTTGTATATTTACGATGTACAGTATGTGTCTCACCTCCTCTCTCTCTCATGATTCTCATCCTTCTCGCCTGGTTAGTTCTGAGGGACACACTAAACAGGAAGTTCTCGGTGGCATTCTCCATCATCGGAATGTTCTCCTCTCACGCCGTCAGCACCCTCAGCATCTTCTTCTGCGCTGAGATCACTCCCACCGTCATCAGGTAACACACACTATGTATGGTCTGACCGCACCCACACCAACAGTTATTGGATTCCTATAACACACTTATTTGGTCAAATGATGTCCCGCCAAGTACGTTTGTGTTAGAATGGCTTACTAGCGCCATCTTGTGGTGTAGTCTGTATGTGTCATATAAATTCATTTTGACAGACTATATTGTTCAGGAATATCAGCCTGGTCTCATAGACTAGACTGGTAACATAGTAAACATACATCCGAGACACTCAAATGAGTATGATATGTTACGTTTGCTATGGTTACATAGGACAGAAGGTTACTTAAGGCAAAAACGATGGTAGAGTGGTTGCATGTTCATATCTCATCACGGACAACTTTAGCATTTTAGCTAATCAGCAACTTTGTGACTACTTACTACTTTTGAGCTACTTTTGCAACTACTTAGCATGTTAGCTAACCCTTCCCCTAACCTTAACCCCCTAGAAATCGTTAGCCACAACAAATTTAAATTCGTAACAAATTGGAATTCATAATATATCATATGAATTATACTTCTTAACATTTCATAGGACAAACGGATGATGGACATCCACAAATGAATACATAGGAAACGTAACATATCATACTAATTGGAGCCGATTTACTATTACAATGTTACTTGTACCCGATTCCCGGTTGATAATCTTTTTTTTATGTTGTCTGGTTTCAGTGTTTGGCTAGTCGTTTCTGAAACTAGACTCTCCCTCTTTGTCTCCCTCTCTCGTCAGGGGTGGTGGTCTGGGTCTGGTCCTGGCCAGTGCTGGTTTCGGCATGCTGACGGCCCCTATCATGGAGCTCCACAACCAGAAGGGCTACTTCCTGCACCACATGATCTTCGCCGCCTGCACCCTGCTGTGTATCATCTGCCTGCTACTGCTGCCTGAGCCGCGCAACCAACCCCTGCCAGAGAGCCTCGTGGACGGGGAGAGCTACACCCGCCAGCCCCTGCTCACCCACCGGCCTGGAGAACAGCACCTCCTTCTCACCAAGCCTGGGGATAGGGACTTATACTCCCGCGTCCATGATACGCCGCTGCGTCTTACGGCCACCGGGGGCGCCACAGCAGCAGCGGCTACTGCTCTTGCAGCAGTGCCTACGTCTTTTGCGTACGCTACCGGAGGAGAGGTGATCAGTAATAGTATGGTGGTAAATGGCGTGGGAGGGCCTCCCCCCCCCCTGACACACACAGACAGAGGATAGGACAAGGCTTGAATTGTCCCACTCCTGGTCATGACTGGTCTGATTCATTCAGTCCTGCTGGTAAGATTCTTCCACGAGGAACTCTTTCATTTTTAAAACTTAAAAAAAAAAAACTTCCGTTGGGTTTAATGGAGAAATGATGACCCTCTTATTATCACCCTCAGACACTCAATATGATTTATTAATATGATTTATGAAGTATTTGAGGGCCTGCAATAGAACAGGATATTCTTGAAACAAACGATGGAGTTATTCACACACCTGTGTATGTCTTTGCAATGAACAGAAACTCATTGCAATGACTTACATCTATTTGTGCCCATAGGGTAGTTGTCCCCACGGGTTGGTGGTGTGTCTATGGGTACCATGGTCCCAGCATGGGACTGGGGAGGGATGTCATGGTGTCGGTTGTACGTTATAAGCAGAGTGGTGTACTCTAAAACACACAGAGAGACACATATAGAGCAGCAGAGCAGACATGTTTCATTTGAAATGTCTTTCAACAGTGATGTGTGCTCTATGCATTTCAAATTCTATTAGCGTAACTTTTTTTGCACTAAAATTCAAAGTTCAATCAAATGTAATCAAAATGTGTCTGTCAGCTCGTTTGAGACACTGGTTTTGGGTGAAACTGCTGCACTCTAAATGTAACAAAAGGAGAGGTCAGGCCTATATACTGAAGCCTACTTGATGGGCTCAATTGTGAATTTCTGCCTCCCACCCCCCTGTCAAAAGTCCAAGTTGGCACTTTATCCTTAGCAGTAGTATAATCAATGTAAATACTTAAGAAAACTGAGTACTGCAGCCCCTATTAAATGATGGCGCCAGCCGGAAACCTAAAGAAACTGTGATGGCTTAGGAAATTAGTTTGGACTTTGAATCTTTTTGTGTTTTTATTTCCATATTCTATGGAAAAATCAAAAGGCATCGAGTGTTTGAGTGGACAATACTAATGTCCAGTTAGTTACTAGTATGTCTGCGTCCCAAATAGCAGTCTATTTCTTACATAGTTCACTACTTTTGAGTGCACTACATAGGGAATAGGGTGCCATTTGGGATGCAGACTGTCTACTGCTACCACTATGAAACATCTCAGTTATTTAATGGCTTTATCACAATGGTTGTTCAGTTTTAAAAATCCTCTGATTTCAACTGGACAGGTGACTGAAAATAATCTATCAGTAATTCAGTATTTATTTTTTGTCATGTTGCCAAGGGGATTATTGTCGCTTGACATACCTCTAGTTTAAGCTAATTTTCATCTGGTAAAAAATGTTAGTTGTATATTGCTGTTTTTAGTACTTGTTTAAACCGCTCTCTAGCACGGTTAAATAATGTCTGGCCATGCCATGAATCACAATGTCTATAGGGGTTTTGAAATGGTTAGTGTCTAGAATAGATTAAGTTATAATGCAATATAATAGTGATCTAGTTAGAATAGCTGTGGTTGACAGAGTGTTTGTATACAAACTTTATACTCTTACAAATGATTGAATACCAAATGTAAGGTATGTATTAATGTGCCATCCATTGACAATGCATGGACTATCATGTTTTATGTACTATGCATATCAAAAAGTTTTCATAGCACATTGTCACACATATAGATGACCTTAAAAAGGCCAAGTCAATACATTTCTACCATCAACTATATTTGAAGCAAATGGCACATATTTTGACCACTTGTATGGTTTATTTGTAAATGTTTTCAGCGATGAAACGTCACGGTAAATAAAATGAATTTCCACGAGTGATCGATTTGTCAACCACTAATATTTTGTACGTGTTTATTTTTTTATATATGATGCATTTGCGATATTAAAGCCATAAATGTTGTTTTGATAATAAACTTGTTGATTATGTCAAATAAATGAACTACTGAGGTGATACATGTCTGTAGACTTGAGTTTGTGGGCAGTGGGCACAGAAAATATAGTGTGTCTGCAGCCTCTACACAGAGGCGTCTCTGGTTAGATCCCACTCATGAGAAACAGCAATCGACAGAACATTCCAGACAGGTAATGTTGTTTTTCTTTCCATTGTTTTATTTTGGTACAAAACAATTAAACTAGTGAATAAAAAGAAGGGGAAGGTTAAAACTTGTCAGGGTGAACTTCCATCTCTTTCTTGATCCTGTTCTCGACCAGCAGAGACAGGTTGGAGTCCGTCATGGGCAGGCAGTAGCTCACATACACCTGTTTCTTAGTCCTTTTAGCTGAAACACAAAGGAGACGGAGGACAGATGGGTTAGTGGTGTTTCAGCTGGGTTAGTGGTGTTTCAGATGGGTTAGTGGTGTTTCAGATGGGTTAGTGGTGTTTCAGATGGGTTAGTGGTGTTTCAGATGGGTTAGTGGTGTTTCAGATGGGTTAGTGGTGTTTCAGATGGGTTAGTGGTGTTTCAGCTGGGTTAGTGGTGTTTCAGATGGGTTAGTGGTGTTTCAGATGGGTTAGTGGTGTTTCAGCTGGGTTAGTGGTGTTTCAGCTGGGTTAGTGGTGTTTCAGCTGGGTTAGTGGTGTTTCAGATGGGTTAGTGGTGTTTCAGATGGGTTAGTGGTGTTTCAGATGGGTTAGTGGTGTTTCAGATGGGTTAGTGGTGTTTCAGATGGGTTAGTGGTGTTTCAGATGGGTTAGTGGTGTTTCAGATGGGTTAGTGGTGTTTCAGATGGGTTAGTGGTGTTTCAGCTGGGTTAGTGGTGTTTCAGCTGGGTTAGTGGTGTTTCAGCTGGGTTAGTGGTGTTTCAGCTGGGTTAGTGGTGTTTCAGCTGGGTTAGTGGTGTTTCAGCTGGGTTAGTGGTGTTTCAGATGGGTTAGTGGTGTTTCAGATGGGTTAGTGGTGTTTCAGATGGGTTAGTGGTGTTTCAGATGGGTTAGTGGTGTTTCAGATGGGTTAGTGGTGTTTCAAATGGGTTAGTGGTGTTTCAGATGGGTTAGTGGTGTTTCAGATGGGTTAGTGGTGTTTCAGCTGGGTTAGTGGTGTTTCAGCTGGGTTAGTGGTGTTTCAGATGGGTTAGTGGTGTTTCAGATGGGTTAGTGGTGTTTCAGATGGGTTAGTGGTGTTTCAGATGGGTTAGTGGTGTTTCAGATGGGTTAGTGGTGTTTCAGATGGGTTAGTGGTGTTTCAGATGGTGAAAACTGACACCAACAATAGAACATAATACTGGCTAGTAGTTTAAGCATCTAGCTTTCGGTTATTGTTCTGAAGAACAGCTATCAATGAAATCCCTATATAATTGACGGTTAGACAGATTTGACTGTATAAGCAACGTTGTGGCAGCCTAAAATTGCCATCAGATCATTTTGATGTTAGTAGCCTCGTGTTGGGTAAAAATAGAGGCGTCAGGGATCAAATATCTAGCTTCCCATTCTTTACTTGGATGAGTTTGAACAAACTAACTCAGCAAATACCAAAATCTAGAAATTCATGACATACAGAGACTGTGCTTGTGTGTATTTGTGTGTGAGTGTATATGAATTGGTGGTTTGTTGTCCCCCACAATGAAATTGAGGAGGACTATCGATCTGTCTGTCTCCGTATGTACACGTTAGTACATATGTAAGTCAGACACCACTGGCCTGAAACTGACAAAATGTGGGTGATATATATATAGATATATATGTACACACACACACACACACACACACACACACACACACACACACACACACACACACACACACACACACACACACACACACACCGGTAGATTAATCGGTATCTGCTTTTTTTGGTCCTCCAATAATTGGTATCTGCATTGAAGAATCATTATCTGTTGACCTCAAGTTAAATTGCCAAAATGCCACGTGCGTTCATTTAAATCAGTACATTCATATCAACCATCACGAACGTTTAAGTTGATCAAATAGCTATAACATGTTTTTGTTGACCAAATTCGACACACATTGACCTCCATACACAAATCCGTGGCCAGAGTTGGAGCAGAGTAAAACCTCTACGCTCTCTGAGAGAGAGAGAGGGAGAGAGAGAGAGGGAGAGAAGAGAGAGAGAAGAGAGAGAGAGAGAAGAGAGAGAGAGAGAGAGAGAGAGAAAGAGAGAGAGAGAGACAGAGAGAGAGAGAGACAGAGAGAGAGAGAGAGAGACAGACAGAGAGAGAGAGAGACAGAGACAGACAGAGAGAGAGAGAGACAGAGAGAGAGAGAGAGACAGAGAGAGAGAGAGAGACAGAGAGAGACAGAGAGACAGAGACAGACAGACAGAGAGAGAGAGAGAGAGACAGAGACAGAGAGAGAGACCGAGACAGAGAGAGAGACCGAGACCGAGACAGAGACAGAGAGAGAGAGAGAGAGAGAGAGAGAGAGAGAGATGATATTGACAGGATGAAAGGGTGCTTACTCAATCTCTGCGCCAGTGAATTTGGAGTGGTGTCCGACGGGTCCCCCAGGACTAACGTAGACAGCGGCATCGAATCCTGAATATATATATATATAAATAAACACAGATACGTAGGTTAGCTAAATTACAAATAGCATCATCAGCCATTAGAATAACGTTATAGTAGCGTAGCTAGCTAAAAACATTGCACGGTGAAGCTAACTAACAATCCATCTCTGTTAGCTAGTCTGCTTTAAAACAATATATTTACAGTAGACTACTCACAAATTTACTTTCCATTGAAACAGCCAAGTTGGACAAGACGGGGTTCGAACCCACCCAAAGGAAAAATCCTCCATTGAGTTTTATGACGTGAAAGTGAACCGTTTGCTCGAGGATCTTCTCGGAGAAATCGTGCACTGTAATGGCATCGCCTACTGCTCCACTTTCTGCTATGTTCATATTGAATCGATGTTTATATGAAGACAATGATACCAGACCATTATTCAAACATTTCAACCACCTCATGTGCGTCCATAAACAACAAGTCACTTCCTTGTTTTCTTCGTCGTTGGTAATTCTTCTTAGGTTGGGTTGGCATCCAACGTTAAGGTGCAATACCGCCACCTACTGTAGTGGAGTGTGGGCTAGAGACAGGGAGAAAGTAAATAACAAAATATACTCGATATACTATTGAAACTAATTTCCTGTATCCCCTTCTCCCTCATACTAGATCTCAGCCTCTCTCTTTCCCTCTGATACTGCCCACACTGTAGCAATACACGCTCCACGGTCTCTGTTTCCTGGCAATAATCACACTTTCCTGTTGGAAGCTTTTCTATCACATCTAAGGACTTATTCAACTGGTTGTGTTCCACCCTTAATCTTGTAAAAATAGCCTCATCTCTTCTGTCTCTTCCTGCCGTCCTCCCCTCCCCGACTTTCCTCTGTACTTGCAATAAATGACTGCTCTTAGTATCTCTATTCCACTGCTCCTGCCATCTCTGCACCATCACTGTCCATATCAGGCTTTTTGCCCCTGTCTTGCTCATCGAAACTAAAAATTATAACATCCCCACTTCTAAGTGCTTGTACATCAGCCAGCACATCAACTGCCTCGTTCCCCTCCACCTCCACATGGGCTGGGACCCAAGTAAATCTAATCTGTATACCCATCTGTCTAATCCTGCATGGGTTTGTAGCACCTCATAAAGCAGGTCTTGTCTGCTACGTAACCTAAAGGACTGGAGACTCATTAACACTGCACATGAATCAGAACAAATAACTACTATGTCTGGCTTGACTTCCTCCACTCACTGCAAGGTCAACAGTAATCTGCAATGGCATATCCCCCATCTCCACCTGTAGTGCAGCCACTGGGGACGTCCGGAAAGCCCCACTACATATTCTGAGTCCTTGCCCCTGTATGACATCTAGCCTTTCCAATGATGTCCGGCCTGCCGAACCATACGCTATACTGCCATAGTCGATTACAGATCGGATCAATGCAACATACAGGGTCCTTAATGAGGAACGGCCAGCCCCCACTCCTTCCCCATCAGACAGTGCATCACATTTCGCACCTTCTTACACTTTCCCACCACTCTCACAATGTGTTCTGCCCAGGTCAGTCTAGTGTCAAAGTTTAACCCCAAGGAACCTGAAGGCCTCCACCCTTTCCAAGTTTATCCCATATAACCTCAAGCATACCTCATCTCCCACCTTCCTCCTGGTAAAGAACTGTGTTTTCACTACAGAGAACCTGAATCCCCACATTAATGCCCACCGCTCTACCACATCAATTGCTTCCTGTACCTTCCTGACTATGTATGGCACATTTCTTCCCCTCTTCCATAAGGCCCCGTCATCTGCAAATAACAACCTCCCAATATCCGTCTGTACCTGAGAGTAAACATCATTGATCATGATTGAGAACAACAGAGGACTAATCACGCTCCCCTGTGGTGTACCTTTATCCACATTTTTTGGTATCGTAGCGTTCACACATTTTGTTTGTGCATGCCGCCATCCTACTGTGCGGTAGTGTGTGATCGATCACGTTACATTTGTGATACAAAAATAAAAAGGAAGACAAAAATATATCTAATAACCACCGACCAACCCTACACCGATATACCACTATTTCATAAACATCTGAGAACCATCTTATAACTCTTCTGCAGTAAAATCTCATACACCCAGGTACTTCTCTGCAGCTGGCACTTACACTCATTAAAATCCCACTACCCCATTCCACTACTACTTTCACCCTATCTGCTCCTGCACCATACCAATGGCCTGCCTGGAACACCACCACTCAACACACCCTGTAACTCTTAACTCAATTCTCATATACCCAAATATGTCTCTGCAGCTGCCACCACAACATCTATTTAATGTGATTTACGATACATTTCTGCGGTACAGTTGATAACCATTGCTATCAGTGGTGCCTGCTGAGGGGAGGATGGCTCATAATAATGTCTGGAATGGAGTAAAATGGATGGACCGGAGTGAATGGAATGGTATCAAACACTTGAAAACCATGTTTTTGATTCCATTCCATTTACTCCATTCCAGACATTGTTATGAGCCGTTCTCCCCTCAGCAGCCTCCATTGATTGCTATGAATGCTAAGAAGCCAACCTTACTGAAGCATATGTAACAGGTAAGAAATAGGGTTTAGCTCAAGTTCAGCCTTGGGAGGTTGAGCAACAAACAGAAATGTGTCTCTGTTGGCCAACACATTTAACCTCACCACAGTACTTAGTAGTAGTGGCACCTTTCCTACGAGTATATGGTGAAAAGTTACAAATAACTCACCATATGCAGCTTGAATACAACCAACGAAACCATAGCAAAGAGTTTAGCAGTCTTACAGCATTTATATCATCCCAATAACAAACAAACAAATACAAAATAAAGAATGACACCCATTACTGTGTTCATGGAGTCTGTATGAGGGCTGGAAGGGACTAAAATAATAGAAGTAGTCTGCGGTAATATAATCCTCCTACGAATGGCTAATTAGGACTAGATGTTCATTATTAACAGCGTCTATGCTTATGTCAAACAACTGAAACGTCCACACTTTAGATGTCCTCTTCTTGTAGGACATAAACAGACATTGAAGTTACTTCCGTGGGAATCTTTTATAACTAAATCACTACAACTCACGGCTCTCTTCTGGTTTCGGTAACAATTCTTTGATGTCAAGTCGGTAGCACAATATGACACTGGTTACACTATATGGAGATTTAAAGAAAGAGAGAAAGAGAAATAACACTTGGATACATTTGTAACTAAGCTTAGTTTATCCCTAATGACTTGCCCCGAATTGCCGCTATTATGGGTAAGAAGTAGTGAAGTAGTGAAGGTCTTCATCGGGGCCAGGTTGCGCTTGGTAATAAGGGTTCGATGGAGTCCTTGTTCTTTAGATGGTCTTCTCCTTCATTCTCGGGTGTAAGTCTCTGATTGTCCACAAGATGTCACACTGTCCTTCTTAGTTGTCTGTTTAAATGCACTCGTTCTGGAAGAGTGGTCTCCTGAGGACGGCTAATCAGCCGTGTCGATGATCCCAGAGTGGTGATGAAAGCCGCGTAGGCAAACAATGATTTGAAGAGAATAACCAGATGGTCCTGCTTAAATTCACCTTCTTAGATACAGTACAGCTACTCAACCATAGCATTGATTGTTAAGAGGTTCCTTTGTCTTCTTCAACCTTGTGTTGCATTTCGGGGTCGTGACTATAATCATAGACCTGCAGCTTGTGGCCCTTCTAGTCTGACATGTTAATTCTTAACTAAAAAGGGGGCGTTTGCGTCACATTGACATGCTCTCTGGGTTCCCTGAGACGTGTCTAGTTACGAGGCAAGGTATCACAATTTACAATGATTTTGTCAGAGAACTAAAATCACAGTCTTATCATCAGAAAAACATTCTCAATATCCTGGATATTATGTAAACATGATATACCCTTCAACACGAAAACCCTTCAAGTTACAATGATTCCATTATGACATTACTTTTAATGACCTCACAAAATAGACAATCATCTTTCACATTCCATTTCTCATAAATACTAACATTCGGAGGATAAAATATATTGTCCCGATGTCCATTGTTTGATGTTGAAGTTCTTGGGCAGTAAATTCTTCATAAGGCACACAGACATTCCGATCACCCAAACTAGGCACCAAAAGGAATCGTCTGCTGCCTATGGTTTACGATCAAGGTGTCATAAAACCCCCACATCCACCCCCCATTGTGTTCCGGATAAGCTACGACTGGGGGTGTGGCAATTTTCACATGGGTGCTGTTGTGCCAAAATTGTACATTTAGAATTTTCAATCTATAGATATTCTCCAGTTCAACAACCGGCAACGTCAGTAAAAATACACCCTCTGTGTGTGTACTCTGCAGTTGGTTATAAGGAGTCCTAGATTATCGCGGAGAACGATTCCCTTTGGGGGTCCGCTCGTGAGTACATCTGCTGGTTTGGTTTTGACTAGGGCGCAGTGTCAGGATCAGCCAAAGGAACTCCATCCTACAAAAACGCTTAATTAGAGATATCGTTTGATTATTTCAGTGGTTTGGTTTTTGTATACGAAAATGTTATGACACAACAAATGTTGCTGATTTCCCTATTTCGAACAGCAGAATATCTTGTAGCTGGGAAGAGAAGGTAAGGTGCAACTTATTGATCTCCTTGAAGGGATCAGCTGAGGACACTTAACAATTTTCTTAGTACCTCCGACTTTGCTAGGTTTCTATCTATTCGGTGCTGGCTTGCACCCCTTCTATTCCCATGGGGGGAGTAGTACAACTTCATTTGATTCCCATGGTACAATTTCATTTGATTCCCATGGTACAACTTCATTTGATTCCCATGGTACAAATTCATTCGATTCCCATGGTACAACTTTATTTGATTCCCATGGTACAATTTCATTTGATTCCCATGCTACAACTTAATTTGATTCTCATGGTACAATTTCATTTGATTCCCATGGTACAACTTCATTTGATTCCCATGGTACAACTTCATTTGATTCCCATGGTACAACTTCATTTGATTCCCATGGTACAACTTCATTTGATTCCCATGGTACAACTTCATTTGATTCCCATGGTACAACTTCATTTGATTCCCATGGTCCAACTTCATTTGATTCCCATGGTACAACTTCATTTGATTCCCATGGTACAACTTCATTTGATTCCCATGGTCCAACTTCATTTGATTCCCATGGTACAACTTCATTTGATTCAACCATTTGATGGTACAACTTCATTTGATTCCCATGGTACAATTCCCATTCAACTTCATTTGATTCCCATGGTACAACTTCATTTGATTCCCATGGTACAATTTCATTTGATTCCCATGGTACAACATTACAACTTCATTTGATTTGATTCATTTGATTCATGGTACAATTTCATTTGATTCCCATGGTACAATTTCATTTGATTCCCATGGTACAACTTCACATTCCCTTAATTTGATTCCCATGGTACAACTTCATTTGATTCCCATGGTACAACTTCATTTGATTCCCATGGTACAACTTCATTTGATTCCCATGGTACAACTTCATTTGATTCCCATGGTACAACTTCATTTGATTCCCATGGTACAACTTCATTTGATTCCCATGGTACAACTTCATTTGATTCCCATGGTACAACTTCATTTGATTCCCATGGTACAACTTCATTTGATTCCCATGGTACAACTTCATTTGATTCCCATTTGATTCCCATGGTACAACTTCATTTGATTCCCATGGTACAACTTCATTTGATTCCCATGGTACAACTTCATTTGATTCCCATGGTCCAACTTCATTTGATTACAACTTCATTTGATTCCCATGGTCCAACTTCATTTGATTCAACCATTTGATGGTCCAACTTCATTTGATTCCCATGGTCCAACTTCATTTGATTCCCATGGTACAACTTCATTTGATTCCCATGGTCCAACTTCATTTGATTCCCATGGTACAACTTCATTTGATGGTCAACTTCATTTGATTCCCATGGTCCAATGGTGGTACAACCAACTTCATTTGATTCCCATGGTACAACTTCATTTGATTCCCATGGTACAACTTCATTTGATTCCCATGGTACAACTTCATTTGATTCCCATGGTACAATTCCCATGGTACAACTTCATTTGATTCCCATGGTCCAACTTCATTTGATTCCCATGGTACAACTTCATTTGATTCCCATGGTACAACTTCATTTGATTCCCATGGTACAACTTCATTTGATTCCCATGGTACAACTTCATTTGATTCCCATGTACAACTTCATTTGATTCATGGTACAACTTCATTTGATTCCCATGGTCCAACTTCATTTGAACTTCATTTGATTCCCATGGTACAACTTCATTTGATTCCCATGGTACAACTTCATTTGATTCCCATGGTACAACTTCATTTGATTCCCATGGTACAACTTCATTTGATTCCCATGGTACAACTTCATTTGATTCCCATGGTACAACTTCATTTGATTCCCATGGTACAACTTCATTTGATTCCCATGGTACAACTTCATTTGATTCCCATGGTACAACTTCATTTGATTCCCATGGTACAACTTCATTTGATTCCCATGGTACAACTTCATTTGATTCCCATGGTACAACTTCATTTGATTCCCATGGTACAACTTCATTTGATTCCCATGGTACAACTTCATTTGATTCCCATGGTACAACTTCATTTGATTCCCATGGTACAACTTCATTTGATTCCCATGGTCCAACTTCATTTGATTCCCATGGTACAACTTCATTTGATTCCCATGGTACAACTTCATTTGATTCCCATGGTACAACTTCATTTGATTCCCATGGTACAACTTCATTTGATTCCCATGGTATAACTTCATTTGATTCCCATGGTACAACTTCATTTGATTCCCATGGTACAACTTCATTTGATTCCCATGGTCCAACTTCATTTGATTCCCATGGTACAACTTCATTTGATTCCCATGGTACAACTTCATTTGATTCCCATGGTCCAACATGAACATGTTGTTGTGTCGACCTTTGCTGATTCTGATTTGAGAAGCTACAGGTGACAGTTTCACCAAAATCTGTGTGTGGCCCCGTCCAGTGGGGCAGGAACTTTGTCGTGACGCCCACAGGTTTGGTGTATATGACGTACCACACCTCATCCCCAACCTCGAACACGTGGTGTGAGGCCTTTTTGTCGTAATGGGTCGTGTCACCTTTTGAACTTCTTTCCAACTTGCCTTGAGCGTGCGCAAAGGAAGTCGTCTGGAGGTGGGTTCACAAGTCCATCACGTATTGATTAGTCGTGTAGGCGGTGGCTGCGGCGACATGTCCCTGTTGGTACAGAAGATGCAGTGGAAGTATCATTTGTTGGCCTGTCATCATCTTGAATGGTGTTATTCCCGTAGACCTGTTGCCTGTGGCTCTGATCGCCATCAGTACCAGTGGGAGTTTGACGTCCTAATCCCTGTGGTTGGCTGCCATGTATTTCCTCAGGATTCTGATGATTGTCTGGGGGCTCCTTTCTACCCTGCCGGAGCTCCTAGGGTGGTGCATGATGTGGAGGTTAACTCTGTCTCCCAGGAGCCGCCACAGTTCTGTCATTACAGCTTCCGAAAAGTGGGTTCCTCTGTTGCAGTCCACGGTTTCTCCTGGCAGGCCGCAACGACTGAAAATGTGGTTTCCGATGTGTCATTGGTTGCGGGCAGGCACTCCACCCACTTGGTGAATGCGCACGTCACTGTGAGGAGATACTATTTGCCTCTTGCCGACCTCGCAACTGGGCCAACCCAGTCGATCTGGATCGAGCTCCAGGGGTAAGACGCAATGGTGCTCTGTGAAGTGGGTGGAAGGAGGGTTGAAACTGGCAGCAAACTAGACATCCCCTTCACGGATTGTGCCACGTCTTGTTCCATGTGAGGCCAGTGGGCCACCTGTTGCAATGTTTCACATGTAGCCTTGACCCCCCGATGGCCTCCACATGGCTCATTGTGGGCATGAGGTATCATTAACCCCCTATGTGTTTTAGGAACCACCCACCTTTGTGTGGCGTCGGTTTCTGAAACATAAACCCGTAGGTCATCTACAAGTGTGAGGTGCTGTTTAGTTGCGTACAGCGAATGCAAGTCGTGTGAGCCTGCCAAAGCCAGTTCGGACATTGGGTGATTGACAGGATCAGACAAGGAAGCCATCAAAGTGGTGAGGGACTCATCTTGGTGTTGCATTGCTACCAGTTCACCGTTCAGGAATGAATGAGTTGAAAACACATTATGTTCGTGCGAAGATGTTTCCCGCGGTGCTACATGGCTACGCGTTACCGCAGACACCATGGGCACCTCGGTGATCATTGCGTCTCGAGCATCGAACACCCAAGGGGTGCAGTGGATTGCACCAGATTTCACCATACTGTTGGCATGGTCGTTGGCAAGTTTGTCACGACCAGGTAATTTGGAGTGTCCCTTGACTTTCTACCAATACACCTCTATGTCGTGTTTGGTTATGAGGTCATCACAAGCTAGAATTAGCTCTGTGTTTTTAACTTCTTTGCCTCTTGAAGTGGTCATGTGCTTTTGTTTCCAAAACACCAAGTGGCATAAGAAGGTGATTCTGGCGTAGTTTGAGTCGGTGCAGATTTCTAGTTCTGAAAATCGTGTTTCACCGCCGTTTGCAGTGTGATCAGTACGCCAGCAACTTCTGCAACAAGCTGGTCTTGTTGCCGAGATGAAATTGAAGAGGTTTGCATGGAATGTCGACGTGCCATACCAATCCCACACCAGCTTGCAAGAGTTCTAGATGACGGTAAGAACAGCCATTCACAAGTGCCATCGGCATCGAGACATTCTGTTTGAAGTAGTGATGGTTCGAAGGCAACGGCGGAGCTACATTACACGAGGTGCAAATTTGGTTTCATCGTCATCACACCGCCAAAGCCCCGCCCAAAGGCAGGTTTTTTCTTTTGCTGAGTTGACAGTACCTTCACAGATTTGTTGGCTTTTCAGAAAGGTCACCAGCTGGTGACATGTTTCTATGATCACCTTTTGTCCGCCGACATAACTGGTGAAGTGCTTGATCGCCCAGACGGTTGACAGCAGCGTTTTTCCACAGTCTGAGCACTTGTGTTCAGCAGGGTTGAGTGGTTTGCTTGCGTAAGCAACCCCATGTCTGTCTTGGTCGTATTTTTGGTATAAGCCAGCACTAAGGCAGTGCTCTGAGAAACCAACATTAAAAAAAGAACATCTTTGTTGAGGTATACCAGGCAGGGTGCCTCACAAACCAGGTTTTTCAAGGAAGTTACAGCTTCGTCGTGAGTGGCATCCCAAACGAACGGGGTGTCTTTCTGAAGAAGATGGGTCAAAGGCTTTGACAAATCCTGATGTACATACCTACACATACGCTACAGTCACAAGATGCAGGCCTCCTTTACTGTCCTCCATCTAAGCAAACAACTGGAGGCAGGGCTTTCTTCTATAGAGCTCCATTTTTTATGGAATGGTCTGCCTATCCATGTGAGAGAAGCAGACTCGGTCTCAACCTTTAAGTCTTTATTGAAGACTCATCTCTTCAGTAGGTCCTATGATTAAGTGTAGTCTGGCCCAGGAGTGTGAAGGTGAACACAAAGGCACTGGAGCAACGAACCACCCTTGCTGTCTCTGCCTGGCCGGTACCCTTCTCTCCACTGGGATTCTCTGCCTCAAACCCTATTACAGGGGCTGAGTTACTGGCTTACTGGTGCTCTTCCATGCTGTCCCTAGGAAGAGTGCGTCACTTGAGTGGGTTGAGTCACTGACGTGCTCGTCCTGTCCACGTTGGTGAACCCGTTGGGGAGATCTTCGTGGATTATACTTGGTCTTGTCTCAGGATGGTAAGTTGGTGGTTGAAGATATCCCTCTAGTGGTGTGGGGGCTGTGCTTTGGCAAAGTGGTTGGGGTTGTCCTGACTCTTTGGCCCTGTCCGGGGGTATCGTCGGACAGGGCCACAGTGTCTCCCAACCCCTCCTGTCTCAGCCTCCAGTATTTATTTTGCAATAGTTTATGTGTCGGGGGCTAGAGTGAGTCTGTTTATCTGGAGTATTTCTCCTGTCTTATCCATTGTCCTGTATGAATTTAAGTATGCTCTGTTTAATTCTCTCTCTTCTTTCTCTCAGTCTCTATCTCTCGGAGGACCTGAGCCCTCGGACCATGCCTCAGGACTACCTGGCCTGATGACTCATTGCTGTCTCTAGTCCACCTGGTCATGCTGCTGCTCCAGTTTCAACTGTTCTGCCTCTGGCTATGGAACCCTGACCTGTTCACTGGACGTGCTACCTTGTCCCAGACCTGCTGAATTCAACTCTCTAGAGACAGCAGGTGCGGTAGAGATACTCTGAATTATCGGCTATGAAAAGCAAGCTGACATTTATTCCTGAGGTGCTGACCTGTTGCACCCTCTACAACCAGTGTGATTATTATTATTTGACCCTGCTGGTCATCTATGAACATTTGAACATCTTGACCATGTTCTGTTATAATCTCCACCCGGCACAGCCAGAAGAGGACTGGCCACCCCACATAGCCTGGTTCCTCTCTAGGTTTCTTCCTAGGTTTTGGCCTTTCTAGGGAGTTTTTCCTAGCCACCGTGCTTCTACACCTGCATTGTTTGCTGTTTGGGTTTTTAGGCTGGGTTTCTGTACAGCACGTTGTGACATCAGCTGATGTAAGAAGGGCTTAATAAATACATTTGATTTGTTAGAGAAAAAGAAAACCAACTAGTGTTGGTCACAAGGGTCTACTGTCATGGTCCAGAAACCATTCGCCACAACGAGGGTGGAGAAGTACTTGGCGTTTGCCACCTTTGGCAACTCTTGGTCGAGCTGTTCCAACGAGACAACGGAACCAGTTTGTTGAGTTGTCTATAGTCAATGGTAAGACTCGATTTACCCGTTGGTTTCAAAATGGGCCACACGGGAGCACTGTACATAATGTTGCATTCCTTGATTATCTGTGTACCTAATAGGGAGGCGATAATCTCTTGTACCACTGTGCACGCTGCAAGAGGAATTTTTGGTCGTCTCACAAACGTAGAAGCTGCTCTGGGTGGCGTAGGAACCACATGAATACCCGCAACACAGCAATCCAGCGATTCTGGACCAGATCTCACTGTGTTAAACAATTCCCACAACTGATTTTGTTCCGCGTCAGTCATTGACAAGTACATCTGCCTCCGACAGAAGTTTTAGTACCTGTGCATGGAAACCAGGATATGGTTCGGCCATATTGTACAGGTTTTCATCAGGTGGTGATGGCCTGTCAATTGTTGGGGAATGATCGGCTGTTCCCTCATCAGTGTTGTCATGACGTTGCCCTCTTTGGACACCGCGAGCACCATCCCACTACCTAGACACCATCTCTCTCTGTCTCCTACAACCAGGCTGCTGTGGTCAGAGAGGTTGTAAATTCCCAGGGAAGATCCTGCCTCATGGCCAGACAGTATAGAGAGAGATTGAGTTTCATAGAAAGAACAAAGGAATTTCTTCCACCTCACAGAACTGGAGAACCGAAAGACATTTATGTTCTGGAGAATGTATAAAAGATCAGTGAAGAATCCAGCTACGAACTGGTCCGTTTGGTACAATTTTGTGAAACTCATGGGAGACAAATAGGGCCACATTACCATAACACTGTTTATACAATAGCCTCAATTATGAGGTTTACATCTAATTGTTGTATAAGATGAATGAGTGAGGATGATACTGTTTGTGAAATTGTGTAATGTGATTTTGGACTGTTTAATGAAGGAAACTCCAATTCCCTAAAAAGCTTCACTAAGTCCTTGGCACACCCTCAGGGGTACAGACAGGACCTGGCGTCATGAGAAAGCCTTTTTCTATGTCCCAAATAAAAACCCCACCTGGGTTTTCTATCACCAGACCGAGCTCAATTACGAGATGGCTAAAGGTTGCAGACCAGCTTACCATGAGAGGGCCAAGGTTTGTGTAGAGACCATAAACCTGAGTATAAGCTAAGGTTTGAGTAGATGGCTGAATATTTTAACCATACCACGTGGTTAAACTCGTAGACTATCGAAACAGACAGAATAAGAACAAGTCTTTGGTATTAATTACTAGTCTGCAGCTAGGAATTCGGTATCATTGAACGCGAAGATAGACAACCGCCGAAACATCTATTCTATAACAACATGAATGAATGTCACTCTGAACTACCCATTCTAACCACGACAGACAGAGAGGGAGAGAGGGCGGACAGACTCTCCAACAGAAACAAACTGTTCAACAGAGATCCTGACGACAAACTGAGCGTAAATATATGTATTGCAATTGTTCCCGAATGAGTGAGCGTTCATGTGCAAAGGATTAGCATTTCAATTGTTATAATATTCAACTCTGTAGTGTCTCCTCAGCTGACCCCCCACTCCCCTTTTGTCTAACAAGCCACCATGCCGGTTTAGCCCACTAGGGCACATTCTCCTATCATTTCCTTTTAACCATATCTACTGTTTGTTATGCACTTCTGTGAAATACTTAGTTAGTAAATAAATTATTTTAAGACAATTGATGTATGGATGACTCATAGGGGTGGTAGGGTAGCCTAGTGGTTAGAGCGTTGGACTAGTAACCGGAAGTTTGCAAGTTCAAACCCCCGAGCTGACAAGGTACAAATCTGTTGTTCTGCCCCTAAACAGGCAGTTAACCCACTGTTCCTAGGCCATCATTGAAAATAATAATTTGTTATTATTGACTTGCCTAGTAAATCTAAATAAAGATAAAATAGTGAAGACTGGTTTCGTGCAGATAACCAACAATTTATGACGTTTGGAATGAGACTAATGTGAGGTCAATTATAATTTATTAATTTGAAGACTAATTGATCAGATATTAAAATATCTGAAAGTTATATTAGGAAAATTATAACTTTGTAATCTGAATATTTTCCTTGGTGCCCCGACTAAATGTTAATTACAGTTACATGATTAATCAGTTTAATCGCGTAATAATAATTACAGAGAGTTATTTGATAAATAAGTCTAAAGTTTTAATGATGCCAAAGACACGACAGTGTGTACCTCACATGCAGAAGGAGATGAGGTATCATCCTCTGTGACAATGGCGTATATCAACAGCTCTTTGTCAGAATCGACATCCAGCCTGAACGTCGATGTGTCATCAAGTGGCAATATGGGAGTTATTGCGATTGCCTTTGACGGACAAGTAAAAAGCGTTCCTCTCTCACCACATAGGTCTAGGGAGGACAGAAGAGGCCCAATCACAGGAACAACAAGTTCAAAATCATGGAAGGAGTAATCGATCAATGTTCCTAGCTGAGTGTGCAGAGGAATGGAAATATCCACTTGAGTCAGATTCTGTAACAAGAGGTAAGTGGATCTTGCATTTAGTTTCAACAGTGGGTTAGGTCTATTCCTGAAGCTTGCAAAGTGATAACTGTTAGCCACAAGTCGAATAGTCGCGGAGAGGGTAGCCCGGCGCCAGTTTCAGTCTTATAGAAACCTCTGTGGTTCTTGCCAGTATCACCACGGCAGACTCAGTTATCACTTTGCAAGCTTCAGGAATAGTCTGCCCGGATGCCATTCGCACAGGGTCGAAAGACAAGGCATGTTGGACTGGCTGCGCCAAAGACCAAAGACCTTGGTGTATGGTATCGAGGTGAACACCCAATCTTACCAAAATGTCCGTTTCCAAATAGATTGTATGTGGGAGGTTCGCGACGCCCAGTAGGTAGTGAGATACTTCCTTGGTTCCAATGCAGAGTGATAGCGCATACACCCATAAGGCGGTGAGTGTTGTCTGGGGAGTCGTTGCCAGTGGGAATCTGAATGTTTTCGGAACAAGGGGGTGGCAGTTAGCCACTTTAGAAATGTTGTTGAACGTTTCCAAACGGATTGCAGAATTTTCGGACCAGGTTGCCATGGCATCAATCATAGTGCCATTTAGGAGCACACCACCTATCAGAGGAGGGCAGTATGGCATCAATCATAGTGCCATTTAGGAGCACACCACCTATCAGAGGAGGGCAGTATGGCATCAATCATAGTGCCATTTAGGAGCACACCACCTATCAGAGGAGGGCAGTATGGCATCAATCATAGTGCCATTTAGGAGCACACCACCTATCAGAGGAGGGCAGTATGGCATCAATCATAGTGCCATTTAGGAGCACACCACCTATCAGAGGAGGGCAGTATGGCATCAATCATAGTGCCATTTAGGAGCACACCACCTATCAGAGGAGGGCAGTATGGCATCAATCATAGTGCCATTTAGGAGCACACTACCTATCAGAGGGCAGTATGGCATCAATCATAGTGCCATTTAGGAGCACACCACCTATCAGAGGAGGGCAGTATGGCATCAATCATAGTGCCATTTAGGAGCACACTACCTATCAGAGGAGGGCAGTATGGCATCAATCATAGTGCCATTTAGGAGCACACTACCTATCAGAGGAGGGCAGTATGGCATCAATCATAGTGCCATTTAGGAGCACACCACCTATCAGAGGAGGGCAGTATGGCATCAATCATAGTGCCATTTAGGAGCACACCACCTATCAGAGGAGGGCAGTATGGCATCAATCATAGTGCCATTTAGGAGCACACCACCTATCAGAGGAGGGCAGTATGTGTCGGCTGGTGAACCACCCAAGCCACAGAGTAAAACCTCATGTTTGATTAAGAGTTGAACTTGTCACCCTGTAATTTGCCACCAATAGCGGACTCGTGACCTAGTTCCCCCGGGGGTACGTCAGTAGATGATGTTGAACCCTCGTCGTTGCACAATGTATGGCATGTAGCCTTTGAAGAATGTGGTGAGTTGGCATAGTTATTTTTGACCAGACTTGGCTGGTTTTCCAATCCATTAGTGGAACCAAAAGGTCAATTAAATCTATCCCAATCAGCATATGTTCGGTGTCAGTGCTAGTCACGTACACGGGGCGGCTAAGTGACACGCATTTGAAGTTCAGTTTTAGTAGGAGACGGTTGGTTAGAGGCGAGGTAGCCTGAGTGAAACCTCCAAGTCTAGTGCTGCAACATTCCGTTTTCAACCAAAGTTTTGATGGGTCCACTGCTCTGTTGAGTTCATCCAGCAAAGTCTGCAATATGAGGGAAATAGTTGAACCCGAATCTATCAAAGCATCACAAGTCAAACAGTCCTCTAAGACGGCTTTAAGGTAAGGCCGGTTCAAGTTGGTTTCTCGCTATATCCCCCACAAAGTGGAGTGGGTTGGAAGAACAGAGCGGTTGGTTATCTGTGTCGGTTTTCAAGACAGATAACCCACCTTCGTGTCCACTAACGGAATGGGAAAGGAGTCAGCTGTATTAACGCTGCTTGTTTTGTGCGTCTCCACATCTCTATCAGAGACTGTAGACAAAACCAGGGGGCTTGTGTCTAGATCAAGTGTTCCCTGGACAGGGATTTGAGTGAGGGCGTGGGTAATGTGAATGTTGACGTCCTCACGAATGGTGTGAATTTCGTCGAACTCGTTCTCCAGCAATTTTACGCCGAGTCATGGTGACTTATCCTTGTCAACTTTCTCAAATTTCTTCCGCTCTCTTGAAGTCTTGAAGGAGTTCCCACATATGCTGAGCACTTTTTGGCTGCTTTTTCTTCACCCTGTGGTCCAACTTATCCCAAACCATCTCAATTGGGTTCAGGCTGGGTGATTGTGGAGGCCAGGTCAGCTGATGCAGCACCCCATCACTCAAATAGGTCAAATACCGCTTACATAGCCTGGAGGTGTGTTGGTTCATTGTCCTGTTGATAAACAAAGGATAGTCCCACTAAACGCAAACCAGATGGGATAGCCTGTTGCTGCAGAATGCTGTGGTAGCAATGCTGGTAAAGTGTGCCTTGAATTCTAAATACATCACAGACAGTGTCACCAGGAAAGCACCCCCACACCATCACACCTCCTCCTCCATGCTTCACGGTGGGAACCACACATGCTGAGATCATCCATTCACATACTCTGCGTCTCACAAAGACACGACGGTTGGAACCAAAAATCTCACATTTGATCTCATCAGACCAAAGGACAGATTTCCACCGGTCTAATGTCCATTGCTCGTGTTTCTTGGCCCAAGCAAGTGTCTTTTTCTTATTGGTGTCCTTTAGTAGTGGTTTCTTTGCAGCAATTCGACCATGAAGGCCTGATTCACACAGTCTCCTCTTAGCAGTTGATGTTGAGATGTGTCTGTTACTTGAACTCTGTGAACCATTTATTTGGGCTACAATTTCTGAGGCTGGTAATTCTAATGAACTTATCCTGTGCAGCAGAGGTAACTCTGGGTCGTCTTTTCCTGTGGAGGTCCTCAAGAGAGCCAGTTTCATCATAGCACTTAATGGTTTTTGAGACTGCACTTGACAAAACTTTAAGAGTTCTTGAAGTGTTCCATAATGACTGACCCTCATGTCTTAGAGTAAAGATTTCATTTCTCTTTGCTTATTTGAGCTGTTCTTGCCATAATATGGACTTGGTCTTTTACCAAATAGGGCTATCTTCTGTATACCTTGTCACAACACAACTGATTGGCTCAAATGCATTCAGAAGGAAAGACATTTCACAAATGAACTTTTAACAAGGCACATCTGTTAATGGAAATGCATTCCAGGTGACTACCTCATGAAGCTGGTTGAGAGAATTCTAAGCGTGTGCAAAGCTGTCATCAAGGCAAAGAATCTCTAATATAACACTTTTTTGGTAACTACATGATATGTCCAAACTTTGAACTGGTACTATATATATATATATATAGTGCCTTGCGAAAGTATTCGGCCCCCTTGAACTTTGCGACCTTTTGCCACATTTCAGGCTTCAAACATAAAGATATAAAACTGTATTTTTTTGTGAAGAATCAACAACAAGTGGGACACAATCATGAAGTGGAACGACATTTATTGGATATTTCAAACTTTTTTTAACAAATCAAAAACTGAACAATTGGGCATGCAAAATTATTCAGCCCCCTTAAGTTAATACTTTGTAGCGCCACCTTTTGCTGCGATTACAGCTGTAAGTCGCTTGGGGTATGTCTCTATCAGTTTTGCACATCGAGAGACTGAATTTCTTTCCCATTCCTCCTTGCAAAACAGCTCGAGCTCAGTGAGGTTGGATGGTAAGTGTGTGTGTCAGAGCTGTGTGTAAGTTGACTATGCAAACAATTTGGGATTTTCAACACATTAATGTTTCTTATAAAGTGATGCAATCAGTCTCTCCTCAACTCTTAGCCAAGAGAAACTGGCATGCATAGTATTTATATCATCCCTCTGATTACAGGAGATGAGAAGATGCTCTTGTTCTCCATGGACTTTACAGTGTCCCAAAACATTTTGGAGTTAGAGCTACATGATGCAAATTTCTGATTGAAATAGCTAGCCTTTGCTTTCCTGACTGACTGCGTGTATTGGTTCCTGACTTCCCTGAACAGTTGCATATCGCGGGGACTGTTCGATGCTATTGCAGTCCGCCACAGGATGTTTTTGTGCTGGTCAAGGACAGTCAGGTCTGGAATGAACCAAGGGCTATATCAGTTCTTAGTTCTACATTTTTTGAAAGGGGCATGCTTATTTAAGATGGTGGTGAAATTACTTTTAAAGAACAACCAGGCAACCTCAACTGACAGGATTTGGTCAATATCCTTCCAGGATACCCGGGCCAGGTCGATTAGAAAGGCCTGCTCACAGAAGTGTTTTAGGGAGCGTTTGACGATGCTGAGGGGTGGTAGTTTGACCAAGGACCCATAGCGGATGCAGGAAATGAGGCAGTGATCGCTGAGATCTTGATTGAAAACAGCAGAGGTGTATTTGGAGGTCAGGATAATATCTATGAGGGTGCCCATGTTTACGGATTGGGGGTTTACCTGGTGGGTTCCTTGATAATTTGTGTGAGATTGAGGGCATCTAGCCTAGATTGTAGGACTGCTGGGGTGTTAAGCATATCCACGTTTAGGTCACCTAACAGAACGAACTCTGAAGATAGATGAGGGGCAATCAATTCACATATGGTGTCCAGGGCACAGCTGGGAGCTGTGGGGGGTCTATAACAGGCGGCAACAGTGAGAGACTTATTTCTGGAGAGATTCATTTTTTAAATTAGAAGCTCAAACTGTTTGGGTTTAGACCTGGAAAGTATAACAGAACTTGGCAAGCTATCTCTGCAGTACATTGCAACTCCTCTCACTTTGGCAATTCTATCTTGATGGAAAATGTTGTAATTGGGTATGGAAATCTAATAATTTTGGTGGCCTTCCAAAGCCTAAGATTCAGACATGGCAATGACATCAGGGTTGGCGGAGTGTGCTAAAGCAGGGAGTTAAACAAACTTAGAAGAGGAGGCTTCCGATGTTAACATGCATGAAACCAAGACATTTTTGATTACAGAAGTCAACAAATGAGAGTGCCTGGGGACACGCAGGGCCTGGGTTAACCTCCACATCACCCGAGGAAGAGAGGATGAGTAGGATAAGGGTACGGCTAAAAGCTATCAAAACTGGTCGTCTAGTGCGTTAGGGACAGAGAATAAAGGGAGCAGATTTCTGGGCAGGGTAGAATAGATTCAGGGCATAATGTGCAGACAGGGGTATGGTGGGGTGCGGGTACAGTGGAGGTAAGCCCAGGCACTGAGTGATGATATAAGAGAGGTTGCATCTCTGGACACGCTGGTTATACTGGGTTATGTCACTGCATGTGTGGGAGGCGGAGCAAAGGAGGCATCTGAGGCATGTAGAGAGGGACTAGTGGGACTAGGGACTCCGTAGTAAACTAAAACAATGATAACTATCCTAAACAACAATATACAAGGTATATTGACATTTGAGAGAGACATAAAGTGAGGCATAAAGCAATCACAGGTGTTGATTGGGAGAGCTAGCTAAGACAACAACGGGTAAGACAACAACAGCTAATCAGCAGGTAAAATGGCGATGAATCAAATCAAATGTATTTATATAGCCCTTCCATACATCAGCTGATATCTCAAAGTGCTGTACAGAAACCCAGCCTAAAACCCCAAACAGCAAGCAATGCAGATGTAGAAGCACAGTGGCTAGGAAAAACTCCCTAGAAAGGCCAAAACCTAGGAAGAAACCTAGAGAGGAACCAGGCTATGTGCTGTGGCCATTGTAAATATAGTCATTGTAATTAACTGCATCAGACTCAGAACTGCAGGACCACATAATGGCATATAACACCATATTCCAAAACGTCAAAAGAGTGGAGTCTCTCTGCACTGTCTCGTCTACTGAAACGCAACAGAATTAGGATGAAGCAGCTGTACAGAGTCCATTTCGAAGGATACTCAGACCGTGTAAAACAACAGAGATATGAATATGTGCAGGTAAGTTTTGTCTCACAGCTTCACAGTGTTGAGTGTATGGTGCTACATCATATTGACTGATCCCTGTCTTTTCGTACTGTGGTCCTTTGTTTTGTCTCACAGCTTCACAGAATATTTAACCCGCACAACACCGGTAACAAACATTAAAGGTTTCTAATTCTACTGTTGAGGGCCCAAAAAACAGTATTTATGAAGTTGTTAAACTGTAGGCTAGGTAGGTTTGAGGTCCTCTCAACATCAGTCACCTCTCAACATCAAAGTCACTATAATTAGTGTTGATGCTCTGATGGGCAGACGCCTTAATCAGTAGTGCGACATTCATGATTTAGGCTACTTTACATTTGAAAGAGCTCATCATCTACAACTTTAGACAGTTAATGGACAAGTTTGGATGAAGTGACAGGTCAGAGTGTTGTGCACCAGACACTTGTAGCCTGGGGACCATGCTACTAGTGTTGTTACCCACCCAGAGCTCCAGGAAGTAGTAGAACAGCATGCTTTCCTGTTCCAGCCTGCTGGTAGAATAGATCCACTCCATTCACACACGGGTCTGCCTGATACCGCTGAGGTACTGTGGGGGAAAAAAATAAAAAAAACAATTAGACAGATATCTACTTGATGAATAATACTGACAATTCCTATGTATTTTAAGTGGAAATATATGACATATAGAAGTAGCACAAATCAAATTGTTAGTACTTGTCATACAACGCAACTGAAGCCTGAGCTGAGTGAACAGCACCATCTCCTGTCCCTAAATGAAACTGCACTGAAAGCCAGACAACAAGCATGACAGCTGTGTTGGTGCCATAGACTAATCCAGGTAGTGAACCTGCTAACCACAAACATAGAACACTGCAATACGGAACACACATCTTTACACATTTGGATACCTGTGTGTATGTGTGTTTACCTCATGTATGACAAAAACGGAATAGCAAAGAGTTAGCTAGCTAGCTACTGTAGAATGGACATCATATTTACTGACACTAACACTTCATTTTAATTACCAGTAGAGCTGGACCATGCACAGCTTTTTTGCTAACTGTATTGCAAAGTCCTCTCCCCCACAATAACAAGCAATTTTCATAAAAGTTTCTAAATCACTTTGAACGGTTTACACTTGACTCAAAATTAGTATAAAGTAAAGTTTGTTTTGTTGAATCAATAGCTTGAAGTTCCTGCTGACACCTTTGACACAAGTTTTGGCTAAAAGTACGGAGGGGAATCTTTCACAAACTCAAATTAGCCTAACATGGAATTACAATATAATTGAATTCTACTGCAATTGAGCAAATAAACTATGTTAATAAAATAACAATTGATTTAGAAAAATTATTTTGAAATAACATGAAAATATGTAAACGATTAAATAGAAATAAATACATGAAAAATCAAATAGTTTTGAATTACTGGTAAATGTTAGTCAAAGCTCCACAAATCTTTGTCAAATGCATATTCAGTACCTGGCCTACATACTATGGAGGATCAAACCTTCCTCATTTACAAATAAATGAATAAATAAATGCACACATAAATAGATAAATACATGAATAAATAAATAAATGCACACATAAATAGATAAATACATGAATAAATAAATAAATGCACATATAAATAGATAAATACATGAATAAATAAATAAATGCACACATAAATAGATAAATACATGAATAAATAAATGAATGCACATATAGAGTAATTATTCCCACTTTCATTATTTTTTTAATTGATATTATTTCTTAATTGATTTATTTTTACTTTGCTTCATCCAAAATGACAATGAGGGGTTGTCAAGAAAACGTATGTGGGTTATATCGAACAGACAATTGCTTGATCAAACTCTCCTTCCAGACTCATATCAAACATCTCCAATCGAAAATCAAATCTAGAGTCGGCTTTCTATTCCGCAACAAAGCCTCCTTCACTCACGCCGCCAAACTTACCCTAGTAAAACTGACTATCCTACCGATCCTCGACTTCGGCGATGTCATCTACAAAATAGCTCCCAACACTCTACTCAGCAAACTGGATGCAGTTTATCACAGTGCCATCCGTTTTGTCACTAAAGCACCTTATACCACCCACCACTGCGCCCTGTATGCTCTAGTCAGCTGGCCCTCGCTACATATTCGTCGCCAGACCCACTGGCTCCAGGTCATCTACAAGTCCATGCTAGGTAAAGCTCCGCCTTATCTCAGTTCACTGGTCACGATGGCAACACCCACCCGTAGCACGCGCTCCAGCAGGTCTATCTCACTGATCATCCCTAAAGCCAACACCTCATTTGGCCGCCTTTCGTTCCAGTTCTCTGCTGCCTGTGACTGGAACGAATTGCAAAAATCGCTGAAGTTGGAGACTTTTATCTCCCTCACCAACTTCAAACATCTGCTATCTGAGCAGCTAACTGATCGCTGCAGCTGTACATAGTTTATCGGTAAATAGCCCACCCTGTTTTTATTTATTTACTTTTCTGCTATTTTGCACACCAATATCTCTACCTGTACATGACCATCTGATCATTTATCACTCCAGTGTTAATCTACTAAATTGTAATTATTCGCCTACCTCCTCATGCCTTTTGCACACATTGTATATAGACTCTCTTTTTTTTCAACTGTGTTATTGACTTGTTAATTGTTTAGTCCATGTGTAACTCTGTGTTGTCTGTTCACACTGCTATGCTTTATCTTGGCCAGGTCGCAGTTGCAAATGAGAACTTGTTCTCAACTAGCCTACCTGGTTAAATAAAGGTGTTCTCAACTGGCCTACCTGGTTAAATAAAGGTGTTCTCAACTAGCCTACCTGGTTAAATAAAGGTGTTCTCAACTAGCCTACCTGGTTAAATAAAGGTGTTCTCAACTGGCCTACCTGGTTAAATAAAGGTGTTCTCAACTGGCCTACCTGGTTAAATAAAGGTGTTCTCAACTAGCCTACCTGGTTAATTACATAAAGGTGAAATAAATAAAAATAAAATGTCACGGCGCTCTGCTCATTTTGGATTTGCCTGGGGTGCGTTCAGTAGGACAGAACGGTGTTTAATTAAATGGAAACGGTACTGTACTGAACGACCAGTTGAAAACAGTATGATTATGATTGCCCAAAGGGTTATTATCTATGGTGTGCTGCACCAGGACACTCTGTACTTGCAGCTGTACAACCTGCCAGAAGAACTGGGCTACTGTAGCATACAAGTATTGTAACATCTGCTTATGTCAAAAGGGCTTTATAAATACATTTGATTTGATTCGCGTGTGTAGTTCAATTGTTAACTTTTTTAGGACAAACCAACCAATGGTGTGTTAGATACCACCCACAGACGTTTGATGATAGTAGATCAATCATTTAATACAAATATATACTGTATGTAGGTCAGTGGTTTTGTATTTCCTTGCTCATTTACTTATTTAAGTGTGCATTTATGTATTTATTAATTTCTAATTATGACAGGTTTGATCTTCCATACGAGTAGCCTATAGGCCTGTTGTACAGTCCTTTCTCACATGCCTTTCTGTAGCCTACATTTATTTTAAGCTTTATTTATTTATTTATTGAAACTCCTAGGTGGGAAATGTACCTCTGTTCTCCTTTTACCTCCAACTCTTAGAGAAAAATGCCCCCTCTTCCTTGTTTCAGAATCATTTCCTCAAATCTTATAAACCTACTACCCTCTTCTGCCTCCTCACACTCCTCCCCCACTCCTCCTCCATGATGTGGGACGGTGCTGTTGTTCATCTGAAGTGCTTTTACTGAAATGGACAATTGGGTTTTTGTTGAACCTATTCTATTAAATTTGTCTGAAATTAAATAAGGAATCTGCATTATCAATTTGATTAAAAAAAATGTAATGAAAGCTTCTAAATTGCTTTCAACACCTCGTGCACAAGTGCATTGCACAGAGGTGGGGGCAATGTAGCAGCGGCAGTCTATCAGAATAGTTGGAGGTGTGGCTTATTGGGGGCCTGGCTTCCCAATTTTTTTTTGCCCCACCGTGAAAACTAATGTCATTCTAGATAATGTGGTCTGTTGTATTCGTTATTCACTGACATCTTTACACTTTACCATCTATTGTAATTCTTGCATAATTGCATGTGAAGATAATGACCCTGATAGGGTTTCTGTGTTAAGATAGTCGTTACTTATCTATGGAGTTATGGTTGCTTACTGTAAAGGTGAAGGGTACGTTTGGAAACATTATTTCACATTGGACAAAAGGTACTTCTCATTATGCAAGGAATGTACAATACCGGTCAAAAGTTTTAGAACACTCACTCATACAAGAGTTTTTATTTATTTTTTTAAACAATTTTCTACATTGTAGAATAATAGTGAAGACATCAAAACTATTAAATAAGATATATGGAATCATGTAGTAACCAAAAAAGTGTTAATCAAATCAAAATATATTTTATATTTGAAATTCTTCAAATAGCCACCCTTTGCCTTGATGACAGCTTTGCATACTCTTGGCATTCTCTCAACCAGCTTCATGATGTAGTCACCTGGAATGCATTTAAATGAACAGGTGTGCCTTCTTAAAAGTTCATTTGTGGAATTTCTTTCCTTCTTAATGTGTTTGAGCCAATCAGTTGTGTTGTGACAAGGTAGGGGGGTTTGGAGAAGATAGCCTTATTTGGTAAAAGACCAAAGTCCATATTATGGCAAGAACAGCTCAAATAAGCAAAGAGAAACAACAGTCCATCATTACTTTAAGACATGAGGGTCAGTCAATACAGACATTTCAAAAACTGAACGTTTCTTCAAGTGCAGTCGCAAAAACCATAGAGTGCTATGATGAAACTGTCTCTCACGAGGACCGCCACAGGAAAGGAAGACCCAGAGTTACCTCTGCTGCAGAGGATAAGTTCATTAGAGTTACCAGCCTCAGAAATTGCAGCCCAAATATATTATTCGAAGAGTTCAAGCAACAGACACATCTCAACATCAAGTGTTCAGAGCAGACTGTGTGAATCAGGCCTTCATGGTAGAATTGGTGCAAAGAATCCACTACTAAAGGACACCAATAATAAGACGAGACTTGCGTGGGCCAAGAAACATGAACAATGGTCACGGTCCTTTAGTAGTCTGGAGTCCAAATTTGAGATTTTTTGGTTCCAACCGCTGTGTCTTTGCGAGACACGGTGTGGGTGAACGGATAATCTCCACATGTGTATTTCCCACCGTGAAGCATGGAGGAGGAGGTGTGATGGTGTGGTGGGGCTTTGCTGGTGACACTGTCTGGGATTTATTTAGAATTCAAGGCACACTTAGCCAGCATGGCTATCACATTCTGCAGCGATACGCCATCCCATCTGTTTTGGGCTTAGTGGGACTATCATTTGTTTTTCAACAAGACAATGACCCAACACACCTCCATGGCTGTGTAATGGCTATTTTACAAAGGAGGACAGTGATGGAGTGCTGCATCAGATGACCTGGCCTCCACAATCCCCCGACCTCAACCTCAACCAAATTGAGATGGTTTGGGATGAGTCGGACAGCAGAGTGAAGGAAAAGCAGCCAACAAGTGCTCAGCATATGTGGGAACTCCTTCAAGACTGTTGGAAAAGCATTCCAGTTGAAGCTGGTTGAGAGAATGCCAAGCGTGTGCAAAGCTGTCATCAATACGACCCTGAATATCAATCCCTCATTACGTGCTGTGTATTCAACCCTCTGTTACCCCCATGTCTTTGTGTGGTATTGTTTGTTTGTAAGTGCTTGTGCACAGGCTGACTGGTGCGCGTCGGCTTTTGTACCCAAGTTGTTATTTTCTTGATGCCGTTGGTTTTGGAATTAAACTAAAGTTCTGCTCTCCGGCTGACTTCCCTACCTACAGTTCCTGACTGACTTCCTGCCACCAGTTACCCTTACATGTCCTAATGATTGACCCTGCCACCAGTTACCCTTACAGTTCCTAATGATAGACTGACTTCCCTGCCACCAGTTACCCTTACAGTTCCTAATGATAGACTGACTTCCCTGCCACCAGTTACCCTTACAGTTCCTAATGATAGACTGACTTCCCTGCCACCAGTTACCCTTACAGTTCCTAATGATAGACTGACTTCCCTGCCACCAGTTACCCTTACAGTTCCTAATGATAGACTGACTTCCCTGCCACCAGTTACCCTTACATTTCCTAATGATAGACTGACTTCCATGCCACCAGTTACCCTTACAGTTCCTAATGATAGACTGACTTCCCTGCCACCAGTTACCCTTACAGTTCCTAATGATAGACTGACTTCCCTGCCACCAGTTACCCTTACAGTTCCTAATGATAGACTGACTTCCCTGCCACCAGTTACCCTTACAGTTCCTAATGATAGACTGACTTCCCTGCCACCAGTTACCCTTACAGTTCCTAATGAGACATTCAGAATGCAGGTTGTGGGTGTATGAAAATTAGAACTCAATAACTTGACTAACCTGTATCCCTGCACATTGACTTGGTACTGGTACCCCCTGTATATATCCTCGTTATTGTTATTTTATTGTTACTTGTTTTACTTGAGTTCATTTACAAAAAATTTGCTCAACTCTTATTTTTCTTTAAACTGCATTGTTGGTTAAGGGCCTATAAGTAAGAATTTCACATTAAGGTCTACACCTGTTATATTCAGCGCATGTTACTGTCACGACTCCTGCCGAAGGTGGCTCCCCTTCCTGTTCGGGTGGCGCACAGCAGTCGTCGTCACCGGCCTACTAGCTGCCACTGATCCTTTTTTTCCCCCTTGTCTGTTTATTAATTACACCTGTGTTTAATTAGGTTATTGGTGGGGCTTTATTGGCGCTTGTAACGCCTACTGGGTGTGGGATTATTCCCGGGAACATTTGTAGAATGTAGGTCACATGGTTGTCCGTGTGTGTGTGTGTGTGGTGTGTGTGTGTGTGTAAATGTGCATATTATTACCTGTGTTTAATTGGTTATTGTGTGGGGCTTGTTGTGTGTGTGCCCTCCTACTGGGTGTGTCCGTGGGATTATGTGTGTGTGGTGAACATTTGTGTGTGTGTGTGTGTGTGTGTGTGTGTGTGTGTATATTGTCTGGACTGTTTAGTCCCCGTGTTTTGGGGCATTTGTTTCACCTGTGCGGTGAATTAAAAGTATCACTACCCTGAACTCTCTGTTTCCTGCGCCTGACTTCTTCATCCTCCTGCGCCTGCCTTCTTCATCCTGCGCCTCTGTTTCCTGACTTCTTCATCCTGCGCCTCTGTTTCCCGCCTGACTTCTTCATCCACTACAACCCTACAATTACAGTTACAAATAAAATTGGATTTGAATAAATTTGTCTCTGTCACGAACAAATGCAGTCATGGGTGGTAACGCTACAAATGACTCAAAAAGGCAAGTCACACTGGGAAATTATATTGGAGGCGTGGCTTTGAAGGAGTTATTTTTGGCCACCTGTGAGTGAAAGTGTTATACCAGTTTAATTGGTCTAGGTTGATGTTAATCAAGTTTGAACATATTGGCTTCAGATGTCTTTGGAAATGTGACATAGAAGCATGTGTCAATAAAGACTTGTAAGAAAATGCTATTATGTGAGGATGACGACCATGCAGATGTGGAGGTCCTGGGCTGACGTGGGTTACACGTGGTCTTAAAATGACATTGGAGGTGGCTTATGGTAGAGAAATTAACATTACATTCTCTGGCAACAGTTTTGGCGGACATTCTTGCAATCAGCATGCCAACTGCACATTTTAGAGTGGTCTTTTATTGTCCCCAGTACAAGATACACCTGTGTAATGATCATGATGTTAAAATCAGCTTCTTGATATGTCACACCTGTCAGATGGATGGGTTATCTTGCCAAAGGAGAAATACTCACTGTAGTATCGGTGATCTACACTACATGGCCTCCCTTGAATGAGTTCTACAACTTTTGACCGGTAGTGTATATCTGTTTATATGAGTTACTCTGCTGTTACTTAGAGGTAATGTATTACGACAGTGTTATGTTACAACACCTAATCGGTAAGGCACATGCACACAATTGGGGTGGGCTGTAGAGCACGAGAGGTTTTTTTCTAAACCAAACTGTACTCCTGTATCCAGCCTGTTCATTTTCTCCACAACACAAATATTAACACTCAGAAGTGTGGACTTGTATAGACACTGGCCAAGTGTTGAAAATGGTCAGTGTTGATTTAGCACTGGAGAATTTGCTTTGTGGTGAGTAGACGGTTAACAGTTCAGATCAACTGAGAGATGGATTATTGGGACTCTGTTGGAGCTCTGTGAGTTATGTAGGGCTATTTATTGTAAGTATGGGCTATGGGCTTGCCTCTTCTGCCCCCTAGATCTCTCTGTCTATCTTAACTCCACTCCACTGAGACATATATTTAGCCCCAGAGAGCAGTGGCCACGGGATGGCCACATACCAAAACAGTCACATAGCAGGGTTAAGGTCACATTGCGTCATTATTAATGACCAACAGTTAGATTAATCGACTGTCTGCAGCCATAACCACAACGGGCAAACCTGGTGCTCTATGAGAACTTCCAAGGTCTCATTAAAGAGATAACGAGTTAGGAACAGGAGAAGATTGAATGGCCTGGAAACTACACCAAAGGAAAGACTACTATCTGCCTGTTGAGAGGGCTTGGCACCAGCTACCTGCTTTTGGGAGATAAATTATCCCGAAAATATTGGCTACATTTCAAACAGGCTGTTCAGACTACTATGCTATCTATTTTGAATAAGACATTTAAGCATTAGATTGAAGCGTATGGCAGAGGGATATTTTCTTCCCAGGACATGGGGAATGGAATAAACAAGGTAGCGGTAATAATTATGTCAAATGGAGCATGTGTGTGTCCCGACGCTTTCTCGGAATAACATCATCTGCTTTTGATTGTGAGAAAGGATAAGCTATTGAAATTCAGTTAAATACAATGGCTCAAAGATAGACTGCAGTACATAGGCCACAATTAGCCGGCTCTTTATTATTATAAGCTATACAGAATAATTTGAGAATAAACATGCATTTCACCATGTAGGTGCTGCCTGATCTCTATCTGGGAAACTTCAAAGGTAAAGTCATTCCCTCACTGTGTGTGTGTGTGTGTGTGTGTGTGTGTGTGTGTGTGTGTGTGTGTGTGTGTGTGTGTGTGTGTGTGTGTGTGTGTGTGTGTGTGTGTGTGTGTGTGTGTGTGTGTGAGGCATGTGTGTGTGTAGCAGTGGGTGTCCCACCCCTGCTGTTCAGTTCTCCAGGTCCCTACATAGATCCGCTCAAGCACAGTTATGAGGGTGTCTTTATTTAATAAGACTGTATGCTTGTGTAATAAGCACATACAGTGGGGTCCGGAATTGTTGACACCCTTGATAAAGATGAAACAAGGCATTTGCAGTTCATTTTGTTTGTGTTTTAGATTATTTGTTTAATAGAAAGAAATGGTCATGTGAAATGTTCAGTCACTTTTACTGTAAATAGGAATATAATATGTTCAGTCACTTTTACTGTAAATAGGAATAGAATATGTTCAGTCACTTTTACTGTAAATAGGAATAGAATATGTTCAGTCACTTTTACTGTAAATAGGAATAGAATATGTTCAGTCACTTTTACTGTAAATAGGAATAGAATATGTTCAGTCACTTTTACTGTAAATAGGAATAGAATATGTTCAGTCACTTTTACTGTAAATAGGAATAGAATATGTTCAGTCACTTTTACTGTAAATAGGAATAGAATATGTTCAGTCACTTTTACTGTAAATAGGAATAGAATATGTTCAGTCACTTTTACTGTAAATAGGAATAGAATATGTTCAGTCACTTTTATTGTAAATAGGAATAGAATATGTTCCTGAACACTTCTACATGAATGTGGATGCTACCATGATTACAGATAATCCTGAATGAATCGTTAATAATGATGAGTGAGAGAGGGTCAAAGATCATACCCCCAAGACATGCGAACCTCCCCTGTTAGTGGTAATGGTGAGAGGGAGAGGTTATAGCATGTCTAATGGCTATGATCTTTAACCCTCTGTAGCTTTCTCACTCCGTGTTATTCACGATTCATTGAGGATTATCCGTAACCGTGGTAGCATCCACATTAATGTAGAAGTATATGTAAAAGTATAATATAGAAACAAATTCTATTCTTATCTAGAATAAAAGTGAGTACAAAATGACACAATACATTATTTACCATTCATTTCTATTGGGAACAAAATAATCTGAACCACAAATGCATCCAAGTAAGTTTGGAGATTCACACGCTTGATGTTGTCATTGACAGAGTTGTACCTTGTCAGCTCGGGGGTTTGAACTCGCAACCTTCCGGTTACTAGTCCAACGCTCTAACCACGAGGCTACGCTTCCGCCCCAATATATGGGACCAAATACTTAACATTTGACTAATTTATTTAGAATTAATTTATTTAGAATCTTTAGGGGTGTCAATACTTTTTACCCCTACCTTTTTGAAAAAAAAGTATTACTTGTTAAACTAAATCTATTTCTCTAAGCAATTGTATTAGTATAAAATAACAGAATTTCCCTTTTTTTTTTGCATACAATACAGCTCAGTATTTGAATTATTTATTTTATATATTCATTATTGCTCATTTTTATCAAGGGTGTCAATAATTTCGGACCCCACTGTATGTGGGGCGGCAGGGTAGCCTAGTGGTTAGAGCATTGGACTAGTAACCAAAAAGTTGCAAGTTTGAATCCCCGAGCTGACAAGGTACAAATCTGTCGTTCTGCCCCTGAACAGGCAGTTAACCCACTGTTCCTAGGCTGTCCTTGAAAATAAGAATGTGTTCTTAACTGACTTGCCTGGTTAAATAAAGGTAAAATAAAGGTAAAAATTAAATGTGTGTGTGTGCTATATTGCTCTAAATAATTTATTTGATGTTTGTTATTCTATAATAGATGCCAATATCAATTCACTGTGCATGGTTTGGGTCATTTCATAATCAGGCTTGGGCCTAATTTCCTCAGAGTCCTCTCTAGTCCATATGTATATCACCTCACCATTCAGTAAACCAACCCAGTGTGAGAAAACATGCCCTTGGCACATCTGACCTAAGTAGAGAACCTTTAGCTTCCCTTTAAAGACTGAATTTGATTAGAAGATTTACTGTTTCTTGCTTTTGTGATCTTTTAGAAACACTGGTTTTACGGTTTTTCCTTTCAGTTCAAATGAAGAAAAACCTGTTTGCTTATTTGCTTGGAGATCCTTGGGGAGTTGGTTGTTGTTGTTGTCGAGCAGAAAACTCTTTATTTAGGACAGGGGCGCCTAGGCTCTTTGTAATTTGAGGACAGGGCCTACGTGATTTTTATCAGCTGGTAAGTGTGTGTGGCGCTAGCAACTCCAGGGTTGTGGGTTCGATTCTTGCAGAGATCATGTACATACAGTACACTTAAAATGTTTGCACTCGCTGTACTGTAAATGGGTTTGGATAAAAGCATATCCTAAATGACATATTATGTTATATTATTATGTTTTCTATTCTCAGATGCGCGGGACAAGGAGCTGTTGGCGAAGCACAACATCACCCACATCCTTTCCATCCATGACACCGCTGCCCCCATTCTAGAGGTGAGACTATGCCTTGCCCACCCCTGACGCAGACGCAGACTAAGCCTAGTCCTGGATTGGAGATGGAGATTCTCCATTGAAATTGTATATTAGTCTTTATCTGTGTCCGGGGAACCAGCCCTTTGAGTTACGACCTGTGTGATATTGGAATCAGCAGTATAACCTGACCAATCAGTCTACTTACTGCCTGCCTTGTTATATTAGCATGGAATGATATCTGGTTGCAGTAGTTGAATGGAACGATAAGTATAGATCATTTTTGATCCCACTCTACTTATATAATAACCTTGGGAGGTTATGCTTGATCTTGAATAACTAACACCCACTTAATCCCACTTGATCACAGTCGTATCGCCAATAGCAATACAAGGGCTGAACTTGATATGATCATTACAACAAGTGTTCTGTTCTTTCTATATTCGGCTGTGTGTTTTGTAAACAGTGTATTCTAGTCAAAGGTTCTACGCCTCAATGCCTGTATAATAATGGTTCTCAGATAGTTGTGGATGAAAGAAAATACCCACAAGTAATTGTTGCTGTGTACTGAGTCAAATACTCATACAATGTTCATTATGTCACCAATTCACACTTCTCCGTTACGACTCCTGAAATAGAAAACTGAAGTTGTATTGAAAGTCCAACTTTCCTATCCCCATTTTCAACTTTCCTATCCCCATTTTCAACTTTCCTATCCCCATTTTCAACTTTCCTATCCCCATTTTCAACTTTCCTATCCCCATTTTCAACTTTCCTATCCCCATTTTCAACTTTCCTATCCCCATTTTCAACTTTCCTATCCCCATTTTCAACTTTCCTATCCCCATTTTCAACTTTCCTATCCCCATTTTCAACTTTCCTATCCCCATTTTCAACTTTCCTATCCCCATTTTCAATTGTTATATGTAAAATATTAGACTTCTGGTATCACTCACAAGACAATGGGGTTCTTCACTCAGAAAAAAAGGTTCCAAAAGGGTTCTTCACTCAGAAAAAAAAGGTTCCAAAAGGGTTCTTCGGCTGTCCCCATAGGAGAAGCCTTTTTGGTTCCAGGTAGAACCCTTTTTGGTTCCATGTAGAACCATGTGGAAACAAAAAGGGTTCTTCAAAGGGTTCTCCTACGGGGACAGTCGAAGAACCCTTTTAGGTTCTAGATGGAATATTTTTTTAAAGAGTGTACCTCATGTTATGCAAATCAAGGTGGAGTTGTTGGTGAGTTTAAATTATTCTACACTTTTTAAAATCAAAATGTAGGCATGCATGCATCATTTTGCAGCTAGATTTCTGCCTTTTCTGGTGACATTATTGAGACCTTATATTAGGAATCAAGCTTTAACAGTCTCACGTCAGAATGAGACGATCATCCATGTTTCGGAAACGTCAGATTTCGAAGTGTTTAAGGTTAAGTTTAGGCATAAACTCGTAATTCTTAAGGTTAGTCATGAACTTCGAATGGTACACGTAAGGGTTAAGGTTTGGGATAGGCTTAAAACAAAAAATATCAAAAACAACTTTCTCTCGCTGTACTTGAACATGCAACCTTGAAATCAGAGGAAGACGCTTACACCTAGTGACGGGAAACCAAATTGTGCGCCTTCACCAAATTGTGCCTAAAAATGGTAAATTATTCAAAGCTTCTTTATCTGGTAGTAATGCACATTAGTGACATCTGCTGCTAAGCTATAAATAGTATCATGTGTTTATCAGATAGAGGTATTTTTTCCTCTGTTGTGTTCTTTATAACACCTTGGTGGAGCAGTACATTGTTGGATTTACTAGCCTATAATAATAATATATGCCATTTAGCAGACGCTTTTATCCAAAGCGACTTACAGTCATGTGTGCATACATTCTACGTATGGGTGGTCCCGGGGATCGAACCCACTACCCTGGCGTTACAAGCACCATGCTCTACCAACTGAGCTACAGAAATCAGTTGGAATACCAGGTTTGCATCTTACTTCCTTTTTTGCGATAGAGTGGACACTATATAAATCATTCCTACTGAATAGGTGGTGGACTGCAGTATAGTATTATTACTATTCACGGGAGCATGGTTATTATGGACATTGCTGTTGACCGTGACCTTACCCCCCTGTGATGTCATCACACAGAGTTGGCACAGTATTAACGGGACCTCATGTTGAGTCTCTCCTGGTTTCAACCCCTGTGATGTCATCACACAGAGTTGGCACAGTATTAACGGGACCTCATGTTGAGTCTCTCCTGGTTTCAACCCCTGTGATGTCATCACACAGAGTTGGCACAGTATTAACGGGACCTCATGTTGAGTCTCTCCTGGTTTCAACCCCTGTGATGTCATCACACAGAGTTGGCACAGTATTAACGGGACCTCATGTTGAGTTTCAACCCCTGTGATGTCATCACACAGAGTTTGCACAGTATTAACGGGACCTCATGTTGAGTCTCTCCTGGTTTCAACCCCTGTGATGTCATCACACAGAGTTGGCACAGTATTAACGGGACCTCATGTTGAGTCTCTCCTGGTTTCAACCCCTGTGATGTCATCACACAGAGTTGGCACAGTATTAACGGGACCTCATGTTGAGTCTCTCCTGTTTTCAACCTTTGTTACATGGCCGTACCCCTTTAGTTTGTAGTTTGCAAGTAAAGGCAATGAACATTGAAATGCATTTTGGATAATCCTTGTAAAGTTACCACACATTTTTTGCTTTCAAGTTCACTTTAAAAAAAAAAACTGAATGGAAGGCATGATTTAGGATGCCTAATAAGACAGAAGCTTATACTACACTAAATAAAACAAATAATTTGAACAACAGTGCAGAAAGACCCATTTTCTAAATAGTGTGCCTTTAAACAGGATTCAAACTCATACCTTCACAAATGTTCCTTAGTTCCCTCCTCTATGTACCTGCTAAACTACCGGTTAGGTACAAAACCCGAAACTATATTTGTAAGTACGGTGTCCACTAGAGGTCGATGTTTGAAAGTAGCTTGGATTTTTTTTTTAAATCACTGGAACCACAGCAAAATCTGTGGGAGCTCGCATTTTGCAACACATGATTTGAAAAAGCACGTGATCAAACAATGCTTCTGATAAACTGATACACGCATCGGCACACTGCTTCTGATAAACTGACACACGCATCGGCACACTGCTTCTGATAAACTGACACACGCATCGGCACACTGCTTCTGATAAACTGACACACGCATCGGCACACTGCTTCTGATAAACTGACACACGCATCGGCACACTGCTTCTGATAAACTGACACACGCATCGGCACACTGCTTCTGATAAACTGACACACGCATCGGCACACTGCTTCTGATAAACTGACACACGCATCGGCACAATGCTTCTGATAAACTGACACATGCATCGGCACACTGCTTCTGATAAACTGACACACGCATCGACACACTGCTTCTGATAAACTGACACACGCATCGACACACTGCTTCTGATAAACTGACACACTGCTTCGAAGTTAGCTTTCGCCACATGCCTCGGAGCTCCGGTATCAAACCTAACCACACTACATACGCCCATGCACAACGCCCTAGCAAAACCCGAAATGTACTTGAAGGTGACAGTGCTCACTGTTGCCCCTAGTGGCCAGTTTTCACATAATCTCCCGACATCCTGGAACATGAATGGAGGTTGAATACTGACTTGTATCACGGGTGATCTGCCTGCATATTCATAATTACATGAAAGTGCAACTCTATCAAATCAAATCGAACTTTATTTGTCACGTGCGCCGAATACAACAGGTGTAGTCTTTACAGTGAAATGCTGAATACAACAGGTGTAGTCCTTACAGTGAAATGCTTACTTACAGGTCCTTAACCAACAGTGCAATTTTTTAAGTAAAGAATAGGTATTAGGTTAACAATAGATAAGTAAAGACATAAAAACAACAGTAAAAGACAGTGAAAAATAACAGTAGAGAGGCTATATACAGTAGAGAGGCTATATACAGTAGAGAGGCTATATACAGTAGAGAGGCTACATACAGTAGAGAGGCTACATACAGTAGAGAGGCTATATACAGTAGAGAGGCTATATACAGACACCTGTTAGTCAGGCTAGTTGAGGTAGTATGTACATGTAGGTATGGTTAAAGTGACTATGCATATATGATGAACAGAGAGTAGTAGATATGGTTAAAGTGACTATACATATATGATCAACAGAGAGTAGCAGTAGAGTAAAGAGGGGTTGGTGGGTGGTGGGACACAATGCAGATAGTCTGGGTAGCCAATGTGCGGGAGCACCGCTTAGTCGGGCTAATTGAGGTAGTATGTACATTAATGTATAGTTAAAGTGACTCTGCATATATGATAAACGGAGAGCAGCAGCTTAAAAGAGGGGTTGAGGGGGGGCGGGACAATGCAAATAGTCTGGATAGCCATTTGATTACCTGTTCAGGAGTCTTATGGCTTGGGGGTAAAAACTGTTGAGAAGCCTTTTGGTCCTAGACTTGGCACTCCGGTACCGCTTGCCGTGTGGTTGTAGAGAGAACAGTCTATGACTGGGGTGGCTGGGGTCTTTGACGATGTTTAAGGCCTTCCTCTGACACCGCCTGGTATAGAGGCCCTGGATGGCAGGCAGCTTGGCCCCAGTGATGTACTGTGCCGTACGCACTACCCACTGTAGTGCCTTTCGGTCAGAGGCCGAGCAGTTGCCATACCAGACAGGGATGCAACCACTCTCAATGTTGCTGCTCTTTTGAGGATCTGAGGACCCGTGACAAATCTTTTTAGTTTCCTGAAGGGGAATTGGCTTTGTCGTGCCCTCTTCACGACTGTATTACATGTTTATCTGGGTTTTCAGATAGGGCTTCATTCGGATGTTCAAATATGTTTCTATATGAGAGAGTGGGAAAGGTGTGTTTGTGTGAGATAAGTACAGATGGGGAGAGGACAAGTCTCAAACTGAGAAAGCTAAAATGAGCTGTGCGGTTAGCAACTAGTTATCCTTCAGTGCTGTTGACTGCAGCTGTTTCGGTTGCACTGAAAAGCAATAAAATACCAAATACACCATATTTGTGTACAAACACAACTATTGTCTCTGAACTTGAATATTTTCTCATTGAAAGCCAGCTTGGAAACCATGTATCAATCTCTTTACACTTTATCAGTCTGTGACAGCATCTCAGTTAGTTGTTGTGCGTACAGTAGTGTGCTTTCACTATTATTATTGGCAACTTCTAATACAGTATTAAGATACACAATAGTAGATTTTGGTAGACAGAAGGTGCTCTTTGATAAAAGGGGTGAATTGGTTATCAAAAAGAAAGGACGACCAAGGCACTCTTCATATAACTAATTAAAATGCCTTTATTTGTATGGCAATGTTCAATGGAAACAAAGTTTCAGGGAGACCAGGAAGTCCCTGTCGAAGGCCATGCAGCTGAAACGCATCGGCGAGTCGTCACACTACTGGAGAATGCGTTATCATTCTACCTGTAAATCAGCTGATCAACTGTTTAGCAAGCCTCCTATAACTCAGCTCTTTGCAGACTAATGCCAAGCCAGATGGAGGGTCAATTTGCATACCCAACAGTCAACTTGTGTGGTTAGACTGATTGATTTCTGCAAAGATGGCTCTGTAGTTTTGGAGAGGGGTTAGAGGTTAGTTAACAACCTGGTGAAGTTGACATGGGGGCAATTTTAGCAGAAATTGGTAATGCTTCTCAGGATTAGTATTCTAAGTATTAATTGCGGTGTATTTTTCTAAATCTAATTCGTTGCACACAGTTTTAGTTAGAGTTGTGTGGTAAATTGTGGTCATGACGAATTGCTATGGTCATTATTGATCTTGACAGTGTTGCATTGTGGGTAGCCATGCTGATTGTGAGGACTCGTTGTTTGGGTGACCAGTTGAGATGAGTTTATTAGAAAATATCAAGTCGAAATGAGTTTTGGGACTGCTCCCACCTGTGTTCTACTGTCTACCGGGGGGTGCGTGCGGCTGTCTGTCTGACCTGTCCAGTTGGAGGACTACCGTGGCTCTCTATATCGCAGAGGTTATTTTTTTTTTGCCGAGGTCGCAGTCATAACGTGACGGTTCGTTTCTGCCCGCTGAGGCCATGGTTCACCATCAGCTGTCAGGTGCACATTCACCACACACACACACACACACACACACACACACACACACACACACACACACACACACACACACACACACACACACACACACACATAGAGAGAGAGAGTAAACCTGTATTGTCATGATGCGCTACTGCATGGGGTTTGTCCCTTGTTAGGACCTGAAAGAGGAAGAGAGCAGAAGCCCCCAACACCACAGAGTTCAAACTGAAGTGATAAAAGAGCCTCATCGCTAGATATAGTATGTTGGCATACTGCATTACGACAGTGTTTACAGACCCAAATGCATCATGTCAAATGCCCAATTGGGTCAATGATTTACCCGTTGTTGACTTGTTGTTCAGCTCCAGTTGTCCTCTTCCACAGGAGATGAAATACCTCTGCATCCCTGCTGCGGATGCCTCCAAACAAAACCTGTAAGTGTCTGTGATGGCGTGCACGTGCGATGTGTGTGTACTGGCCAGGTGCGCTGGTGTGTGTGTGTGCACGGTTAATTAACAAATGAGGAACGTCACGTGACTTTACATCCCCTAAATGTTTGTTTATTAGCTCAAACCGCAGCCCTAGTCCAAGCTTTATATCTGTCTTCAGGACCCAGTTTTTTAAGGACAGCATCATTTTCATCCACGAGTCCAGACTCAAAGGGAAAGGCTGCTTGGTCCACTGGTGAGAATTTTTTTTACGTACTGATATTTGATTGAATGTATCGATGACGTTCTAAATTTTTTTAATTGATTGACTGATGTGTTTCCCAGTGTTGCAGGTGTGTCTCGCAGCGTTACGTTAGTGGTGGTGTACATCATGACAGTTACTGGGCGGGGCTGGGTGGAGTCGTTAGCTGCGGTGAGGGTGGTACGGCCGTGTGCTGGACCTAACGTGGGGTTCTTAAGGCAGCTAGAGGACTTTGAGAATCTAGAGTTGGCACAGGTCAGTGACAGTCTTCTTTCGCTCTCCCTCTTCTTAACCCACTGAGTATTGCCTCTCTCTCTCCTCTTATCTATTTATCTTTCTCTCACAATCGCTATCACACAAGTTCTCTACTCTCTCCTGGGTCAATCAATCTCTTTTTTTCTGCTCCCTCTCTTGACTCTCTCCTCCTCTCGACTCTCCCACTCTTCTGACACTCTCTCCGGTCTCCTTCTCTGTCCTCAGTATAGGGAATGGTTTAAGGACAGGTATAAGGAGAACCATTTTAATGATGAAGAGGAGATCAGAGCCCTTCTGTGGCAGAAGTCTCAGGCCATCAGTGAGTCCATAGCAACGGCTACGGCAACGGCGGCTCAGCTAGCCACCAGCAACACATGACCCCGTGGTCTCCTGCCTGCTCAGCCCACGCCAGACAGCTGTCACTCACCCAATGCCCAGCCAATCACCGTTTCTGACTTCAATATATATTGGTGGGACTGAGTTTCTTATTCAGTTCAACCAACTGTAGGTTAGACCAACTGGAAATGTTGATTACAAAAAAAATGTACAGGTTGTCATGAGGGGGATTTCTCAGTGGTCCCTGTGTGTAACTGGGTTCTTTCTCTCCCTTAACAGTCACAGCAACATGCAAGAGCAGTCAATCTGAACGCTCAGGAAAGATACATTACAAGCCTACATTACACACACAGAGAGAGAGAGACAGAGAGAGAGAGAGAGAGAGAGTAAACCTCTAACTTCTATCATCTCCCCCACTCCTGTCCATACACACTCCCTCCCCCTCTGAGTGTGGCGTGTGTGGGTTTGTGTGTGTGTGTGTGTGCTTTGTGTTTAGCCTATTACGAGGAATACATCTCTGTATATTCATAGGCCTAAAAGGTATGTGAAACGTAGCACTGTATCTTTGTAGACTGACTGAGATTTTGATTGATTATTCTTGACCATGGCATATAAAAAAGTACTTACAATGAGTCTACTGTTACCATGCATATAGAGGTGGTTAAAGTTAGGCAATATCACCAAGCACAGACACATTTTCATGTTATCCCCACTAGGCAATCTTCTTTATCACAATAATAATTAGCCTATGACTTTATTTATTATAATGAGTACATAGGTTACTTATTAAAAAAATGTTCTCTGATTAAGTTTGTTGGGTCTTTATTTGAAAGTTGGATTTCGATTTATAGCCTACATCTATAGCCTACTGGAGACAGATGTTATCATGAAAATAATATAGGCTTAGGCTTTCCGTGACAGGATGTAGAATTAGCCTATATCATTGGTTTATATCATTTCAAAGAATTGCTTTGCTCTCGACTGGTGAACTGATTGCTCCACTTTCCAGCGTTGCGGGTGTCTTTTTCTGCGACTGACGTTCGCGAGGGTTTCCCCTGCCGTTTACGGGAGGCATGCGCAGCATGAAGGTTCACAGACGCGAACAGCCCAGCATCCACGCTCGACTTCATTTCGCCCCGCCCCCATCTACAACTGATTTAAGTTGAGTTGTCACGCTGCATTATGATCTTTCAAGACTGATTGATTTCAAAACTCAAAGGGGTTTCGAGTTTCAGCGGTAAGTCAAGGACATTTGCTCTGTTCCCGCTCAAATCTATAGGCTACCTGCAGCAAAAAAAATACGATTACATGCAAGTAAGTGTTCAAAAGTGAATGTAGCCTATTCTTAAATTATTTGAATACAATTTACATAATTGGTATGCAGTTTTAGTATACGCAAGCAATGTCACAAAAAACTCCAGCAATAACATTTTATTTTGTTAGATATTTTTAGGCAAATTCATGTGTTATGGATAATTTGTAGTCTAAATATCTTAGTCCTTATAATATTGACCAATATAGCCTATACTGTCCTGACCATGCACCTGTCTCTTGGCTAGAGATGAACCCTGAGTCGGACTACGGGATGTCTACGGTGAGCTGTGGGAACGGAAAGCTCCGCTCGTGGCTAATCGAGCAGGTGGACACCGGGAAGTACCAGGGCCTGGTCTGGGAGAACGAAGAAAAGAGCATCTTCAGGATACCATGGAAGCACGCGGGCAAGCAGGACTACAACCGGGACGAGGATGCCGCTCTCTTCAAGGTAGGCTACTGTATGGTACCGGGCCTCAAATGAATGTCTCCAACATTCTGCATTTACGCACTGCATGTTGCGAGAGATGTGTAGGCTATTACATTTTAATATTTTAGCAGACACTCTTTTTCAGAGCTACTTACAGTACTGAGTTCATACATTTGAGCCACACAAGGAGCTACACACAGTACAATTAGACTAGTGATGAGTTAAGTAGGTGCTTTTTATTTATTTGAAATTTGCGCATGATAAAATAACTTGAATCAAATCAAATGTTATTTGTAACATGCTTCGTAAACAACAGGTGTAGATTAACAGTGAAATGCTTACAACACAAGAGTTAAAAATAAAGATACCAAAAATAAAAAAATGAAATAGTGACACGAGGAAAAAATGCACAGTGAATAACAATAACGAGTAAAAATAACATGCCTATATACAGGAAGTACCAGTACCGAGAATATGTGCAGAGGTACGAGGTAATTGAAGTAGCGATGTACAAAAAGTAGGGGTAAAGTGACTAGGTAACAGGTTAGATAACAGACTGTAGTGGTAGCATCTCGTGTCCAAATATAAATATATATTTTAAATACTTAGTAACAAGAATAATACTGTCTTGTAATAATAACAATGAAATAATAATAATAAAAAACTTTAATTAACACCATAAAAAGTTGTTTTACAACTACTAGGCCTTCCACTATTAAAAGCTACTGCTACAACTACTAACTTCAACTAAGCTTTGGGTAGGTAGAGGTGCCAAATCCATTATGCATAGGATTTACCAATTTATGCACAACTGCACCGGTGATTCATTACCCGTGTCTGACGACTCCGTTTTATGTGACTTTTCTGGAAGGCTTGGGCGCTGTTTAAAGGCAAGTTTCGGGAGGGCATCGACAAACTGGACCCGCCAACGTGGAAGACGCGCCTGCGGTGCGCGCTCAACAAAAGTAACGACTTCGAGGAGCTCGTGCAGCGAAGTCAGCTGGACATCTCAGACCCATACAAAGTCTACCGGATCATCCCGGAGTGCGCCAAGAAGCGTCAGTTTAATTTATTTTGCATTTACTTTAAATATAGTGGCCTAGGATTCATGCTGTAATTTTACGTTGCAGTTTATAATTCATTCAAATGATACAATTTGTGGAAAAACCAATACAAAGTTATTGAATCAGCTTCCATATACGTATGTTTTTATTATATGCACTACTATCAGAAGGAAACACAGATGGCACCCATGCACTGAATGCCCCAGATAGGGGCCAGTGACTGATGTGCAAATAATAGAAACAATAGAAACATTTCAGTATACTGGAAAATCAGGCTGCCAAACCGCAACACTTTGGCATCCATTTGCTTTCTCTGATATTTCGTATTCATTATGAACTTTTATGATAAAGTCTTGATTATTCATGTGTAATTACGAACTACTATCTACCCTCTCATAATTTAAGAGTGCCCATTGAATGTCTGTGTGATTACTCATGTGGCGTGTGTTTAAATTATTACTCCTATGTAACAGATTTCTTGCTATCAGGATCCAAACAGGAGGATGGTGGAAGGCCCCTGAGTCCTCTGAGTTACCCCATGCTACCCTCATACCCCGCCCTGCAGACACAGGTAATTATGGTAGTCTGTAAACTCTCACCTCTTAGAGGTTTTGTTTGTGGCGTGTGTTTACGTGTGTGTGTCTGTATGTGTGTTGGTGAGTGAGAGAGTGAAGGGAACAGCTGCATGGATTGGCGAGTGTGTCGTCAACATCACATGACGAGGGACTCAGAACCCACCCTTTCAGGCATGAACTCGTTGAGTGATTAGCGCACAATATCACATGAGCCCAGTCTTAGTGATTACTTCCTCTTCCATTCATATTCTGAATCAACAAACTCCCTCACGACGCCAGGACAGCGGAGTCAATCACCACCTTCCGGAGACACCTGAAACCCCACCTCTTTAAGGAATACCTAGGATAGGATAAAGTAATCCTTCTCACCCCCCTTAAAAGATTTAGATGCACTATTGTAAAGTGGCTGTTCCACTGGATGTCATAAGGTGTATGCACCAATTTGTAAGTCGCTCTGGATAAGAGCGTCTGCTAAATGACTTAAATGTAATGTAATGTAAATGAATCGTAGTTGGTCCCGTGTGTAGAGGTGATTGTTTGACTGACAGGTATCTCTCTCTCTATAGATGCCTGGGTACATGCCCAGTACAGAGCGAGGCTGGATGAAGGACTATCTCCCAGAGCAGGCCTCTCTTCCAGAGCTGCCCTATGCCCAGTGCCCCTACCCCTCACGCAGCCTATCCTGGGCCCAGGGGCCCAGCATGGACAACGGTAGGCCTAATACCACAGCATTTGGGGCGGCAGCGTAGCCTAGTGGTTAGAGCGTTGGACTAGTAACCGGAAGGTTGCGAGTTCAAACCCCGAGCTGACAAGGTACAAATCTGTCGTTCTGCCCCTGAACAGGCAGTTAACCCACTGTTCCCAGGCCGTCATTGAAAATAAGAATGTGTTCTTAACTGACTTGCCTGGTTAAATAAAGGTAAAATAAAAAATAAAAAATATATATATATATATTTTTTTTAAATTGTGTGATAGAATCTAATGTAGGCTGTGCAGCTGTTATGTATCTGTAGTTATGCAAAGGGCTCTCATGGACTTGACATCTGCTCAAATAACTCACTTTTTTTTTTTGCATAAGTCTTCCATTGACCTCAATGTGTGATCGTCGATTCAGGCTCATGATGTTTGCGTGTATGCTTTTCTGGTGTGTTGGAATACGTGCCTTTATTCAGGTCCTGTCTCTCTGTGTTTGCAGGGTACCAGATCACAGGGTCCTTCTACACCTACAGCGCTACTGACGCCCAGCCCTCCCCCTTCACACTGGACACCAGCATGAGATCAGCAGAGGCACTCTCAGGTACAGTACACACACACACACACACACACGTTGACTTACAAATTATAATTTTAATTGTAGTCCATGTAATTGCGCATTATACTTAAGGCAAATGTATACTGTATTCCAAGAGTTAGCTAAATACTCTGATTTTTATGCTGTTTCTCTTACCTGTACTCTTACCTGTACTCTTACCTCCACCCCAGATATGCGGTTACACGTGTCAGTGTTTTACCGGGACTCTCTGTGGAGGGAGGTGACCACCTCCAGTCCAGAGGGCTGTCGCATCGCTCCCTGCTCCCCAGACGAAAAGCTTTATTCCCCCACTGTGGGTCCAGACCTGGTGCCCCTACCCCTGGACAGCCTCCCAGCCCTGGGGAGGGGGGAGGAGTGTCCTCCTAGCCCCCCAAGTTGTCCCCTGGAGAGGGGCGTGCTACTGTGGATGGCCCCAGATGGCCTCTACGCCCGGCGGCTGTGCCAGGAGAGAGTGTTCTGGGAGGGAGGGTTATCATCCTATGTGGACAAACCCAACAAGCTGGAGAGAGAACACACCTGTAAACTACTGCACACACAGGACTACCTCACAGGTAAGTTAACGTAAACTGCAGGCAGACGCACACATCTCATTCACTGGCAAACTAAACCGCACTGTTGTCATGCTGTTTCCTTGTCGTGGACAGGAAGCAGACACGTCCTCCTTTCCTGTAAATATTATGTTGAGCTTGCCTCCATACTCCCCACCACACACTTAAGAATAGGACATTATACAGTCATGTGACCTCATCCCCACCCAACTTGCCCTACCACAGATGTGTTCAGCCTGATTGGGTTAATTTGCATATAGACACAGGACTTTCCACCCAGTCACATGACCTCTAAAGTCATCACCACACCAGTTCATAGGAATTCGCATTGGTCAAAATGAATTAACCCTTTATCGACCCAATGTCCCCTCCTTGCAAACTTCTCTACCCAACCCTATCCTCTAGATTGAATCCCTCTACTACCACCGTCTCTCAGAGCTACAATCAATTTTCTCTACCACCCCTCTCTCTCTCCTCCTCCCCCTGCTATCTCAGACCTGCAGGGTTATTCACTCCAGTCGCCCCTCTCCATGCCGCTCCTCTGTACCTAACCTGACCATCTAGACCCTATTAACCTCTATTTCTCTCTGTCTACCAGAGTTGCAGGGCTACGCCCTCCACTGTCGGCCCCCTCCACGTCTCCAGGTGCTGCTGAGCTTCGGAGACGAGTGTCTGGATCCCCAGAGACAGAGGACCCTCACTGTACAGGTATAGAACCATCCCCTAACATCAACATGACCTCTACCTGTCTTCAATGCCCCTCTCTTCTTTACTCACACCCCATCAACTAATCCTGACCCTCTATATACCCCGTAACCTCCATCTATCTCTCACAAAATATCAGTTTGATTCCTTGTAACACCCACACTCATACATAACACTTACAGTACAGTCCCCCTTCTATCTCACCACCTAACCCCCTTACCACCACCTCTGTGACACCAGTAGTAATCCCTGCTGTTCCCCTCCACTCCTGCAGGTGGAGCCCATGTTTGCCAGGCAGCTGCTGTACTACACCCAGCCCCAGCAGTCCAGCGGACACTACTACCGCAGCTACGACCTCCCTCTCCCTGGGGTCACGGAACACAGCATGACCCCTTCCATAACCGAGGACTACCAGAGGGTCATCACACATCACCATAGCAACACCCTGCAGGACTGACTAATCTGACCATCTCTGATCAGTCAGACTGCGGTGCAGGACATGGGGAGAGGAGAAGAGAGGGAGAGCCTGGGGAGCCCGAGGAAAGAGTTGTCACACTGTACTCTGGATCACACGTTTCCATCAAAGCTGAAGCAGAACTATGCCCATCCAAGCCAAACTGAACTTAACCAGGCCATGGGGGAACGTACACTGGGACCACTGAAGAGACTAACAGATGTATGCTGTAGATGTGTGTTGTAAGGGAGTCAACACCCCAAATTCTTATGGATCAAACTGTATTTCACCTACTCTCAGGGAGCCGTCCTTTGGCCTTAAAAGACTCAAACTTGACCGCCGTTTTGCAAGGTCAACTTTGCGACAACAGAACTGACAGCTGTAGTGATTGTATCGACATGCTCTAGAGGCATGTGTGTGTGTGTGTGTGTTTTTGTATCTGCGTTTTATTGTATGATCGTGTGTAGTATGGCCATGCTGATGTTGACATGCTCTCTTCTGTAAATACATTTGCCCTGTTACTTCTAGTGTATAGCGTCACATTTCCTCAATCATAAATACTGCAGTTCAGAGATGACCAAAATGACCACTGAGATTCGACCACACTGAAACACGTACTAGCATGCCGAACCTTTGGATTGGCTCACTGTGTCATACATTGGGGAATGTTTTGTAATGGAATAATTAAAAAGTTTTAAGCAAAAAAAACATTGCATGTTTTGAGACACACATCAAATGACTAGAAAGAGGGCTCGTGTTAGATAAGGGATGTGTGAGAAGTGACATCCTTTGTGTGTGTACAGGAAGCCTGGTTCAGATGCAGGATGATGCTGGTTAATCAAACACACTCGCAGGAGAACGCGGTCATAAACAATGGGTGATGACATCACCGGGGGAGGAGGAAGAGGTCGGCCACTCTTTCCGCCCCCCAGAAGAGGCATTAGAACTGAAGAGGGTTTAGAACTGTTTCCTGGGGTGCCTTTGACATGCCAAACAACATTTTAACTTCCATGGAAGAATAGTGAAAACCCCAGAATGAGTGACACATCGGTGTGGTTACTTCTCCACGGTCTAATAAAGGTAAACAAGGCCGAGGACGAACACTTGATACCACATTGTAATACCTTATGGAGGAGAAATGGCTGTCAATGTAAATCACTCAGAAACATGTGCACACATGCAGCCAACTTAAATAAATGAGAAAACATACAATGGCAAAATAACAGATTTTTTGATAATAATCAACACAGATAACCAACTGGTTTGCCTGACACTTTCCACTCCCCCATCTACCTACTGCCAGTGTCAATATCACCCATTTCAGAGAATGAGATCAATGTAAACATGTTTTGATTGATAGGCCTGGTCCTCTCGACCTGCGGCGTCCCGGATGGAACAGAAGTGAGAAACTCCCCTCCTCACCTCTCTATTGCTGTAAACAGTTTACCGGTGGAAGAAGGATGAGACCTGAGGGCTTTGAACCTATTGCTGTTGTGAATGAATCCGTGGGTGGACACTACAGAGACAGAGCTAAGTTTAGAACAGACGATCAAAACACCCTGTCTAAATAACTTTCCCCCTGCCTGGGCTGCTGCTGCTGATAATGTAGCCTACATTGAGACATTTGAGGTCGATAGTGGCGATAAGAACATTGGCATGTTTTTGGGTTTGTTTTGTCGATAAGAACATTTACTTATTCAATATTTTAAGCAGGACGAAATCTCTTTTTCAAGTGTCCCCAAAACCGCCCCCAAAAAAAAAAAATATACAGTAACAAGAATAATATGGCAAATGATTGTCTAATAATACAAAAAAAAAAAAAAAACTTACATATTGTTGTAAAACATTTCAATCTCATGATCTTTTATTAGCATTTTTGTTGGTTAGAGCTAGTTGATTTCTGGTAGGTTATTCAAGTCCCCATCATGTTTTGAGTTGTCTCGTAATGAGTGTTTTCATAATCAGTCATGTACGTGTGTAAAATTATATTTTGTGATAAAATCCCACAGTGCCCGTTTCTAGGGACGCGCCCTTTGATAATCCCACGACTCATGGGTGTGGCAGCCTTCGTCTACTACTACGTCTGACATACGACCACACACACACTTCAAAAACCGCAACCATCCATCGCAGTTCAGTAATCGCTAACTCCTCACACCTACAACCGAATCTCTGTGCAACATCTTGGTTTATAGCCAGTAACTAAGGAGGTAACGTAGACCACTCCCCACCCCGCCCTACCAATACCCTAACCGGCCCTACCCCAGACTCTAGTGTGCCAGACATTGTGTGAGCTGTTAGTACAACAACCGCCAGAGGTGACTGTTTTGGCTATTAACGTACTGTTGCACAGCTGAGGCCTTACCGTCTATGGGACATGATATGACTATATGCTCTCTCTTTCACTGTCACAAATGTGGCTGGTTACAAGAACATACATAATATAAATGTGTCTTTTATTTGGCAATCGTCGACGGTAATAAGAGGACAGAGCATAATAATGACCGTGTGCAGTTTCTTTATGAACATACAGAAACCAGGGACCACATATGTTGACTGGTTTCTCAGTAGAAGAGAGACAGTCTTGTCTCAAACGCCAGGCCGGCATGACCTAGCTTGCCTACAAAAGGGACTGGGATGCTGATTTCTAGATGAGTGGCCATCTAACAATAGCGTAATTAGCATGATTCCACAGTAGAGGGGCTGCCCAGATGAACTATGAGATTAACTCAGAAAATGAATGTACATATCTGAGATTAAAAAAGAGATTAGCGTGAAAAAGACTAGTGTGCTAATTTCCATTCTAGATCTTATAACAATTTAACAAAAAGCTACGAGAGTTTATCGGTGCAAGTAAATTGGCATTGCACATATTTGATAGATAGAGATACTATAGTGCCATTATATTAATGTTGAAGAGACATTTTACAGACTCATCTCTTGACAGGCTGGACATTAGAGGGCTGGAAACAGGTGAGCTGGAGCTGCATACTGCTCTTAAACTTATTCAGCAGCTCCTCCAGTAACCTAGAGAGAGAGAGAGAGAGAGAGAGAGCGAGAGAGAGAGAGAAGACAAGAGACAGAGGGAAAATAAGAGGTAGAATCATCCCCACTGTACTGTGCAGGTTGGCATTTTTCATCATGAATCTTGTTCTAGTGGCAGCTTGAACCTTAATGAATGACTTACTTTTTGTCTGCTCCGTTGTGTAGCTGGGGAAGGACCTCCAGAGCCTGCTTGAAGCTGGCGCTTAAACAAGATATACACAGTTAACACAACACCACACATACCAACAAATTATACTACACACACAGAAGGAGAGAGAGACATACCATAACACAAAGACAGACTCATAATAAGTCACAGAACCTGATTAAACCAGTTGGATTGCTGGTAAAGTTCTGCTTAAGTCACAGAACCTGATTAAACCAGTTAGATTGCTGGTAAAGTTCTGCTTAAGTCACATAACCTGATTAAACTAGTTGGATTGCTGGTAAAGTTCTGCTTAAGTCACAGAACCTGATTAAATTAGTTGGATTGCTGGTAAAGTTCTGCTTAAGTCACAGAACCTGATTAAATTAGTTGGATTGCTGTTCTGCTTATTCAACTAGTTGGATTGCTGGTAAAGTTCTGCTTAAGTCACAGAACCTGGATTCAACTAGTTCTGCTGGTAAAGTTCTGCTTAAATCACAGAACCTGATTAAACTAGGATTTGGTAAAGTTCTGCTTTGAACCTGGTAGTTGGTTCCTTAAATCCAGAACCTGGCTGGTAAGGTTCTGCTTAAATCACAGAACCTGATTAAATTAGTTGGATTGCTGGTAAAGTTCTGCTTTCGCTTCCTTTTCCATATACCACCAGGTGATGACGACTAGAGGTGTGGGGAAGATGAATGTGATTTACAGGAATGAAAGTGAGAGTAATGTATAATCTCTGTAATTCATGTACATTTGTATAGTATGCACAGTGTATGGAAGTGTAGTGTATGTGTACGTGTGGTAAACAGGTGTGTAGTGGTGTACAGTGTCAGTGGGGGTTCTATGGGCCTTACTGGCTCTCAGATGACAGGTAGGAGGCTACAGCATCTCTCAGAGAATCTATCTCCAAACGGGCCTGCAGAGAGAGAAAGAGAGGGATGAAAGAGGATAAAGAGAAAGAAAGGAATTGATAAAAGCATATACGGATATACTTAGGGTACTTAAAGTATCAAAGCTGTAGAGTGAGCAGTATATAGTAGTTTCACGAGTCAGGATCCAGATGCAGACACAGGAGGCGAATAGTTCGATACTCAGAATATTTATTATACAAAGGGGCAAGCAAAGGGCAGGTCGAGGGCAGGCAGTGGTTCGTAATTCAAGGCAGGGTCAAACAGGGACAGAAACGGCAGCCAGGCTCAGGGTCAGGACAGGCAGAAAGGTCAGATCTGGGAAGACTAGAAAAACAAAACTTGAGAGCAAGAGAAACAGGAACAGGAGACACAGGGCAGTGAGACAGAGGTTTAATCCTAGACACATGGAAAGTGGGATGTATACAGAGGGTGCGGGTCAACAGAAGACGAACAGCAATGGGGCTAAGGACTTTAGAGATGGGGAAAGGGGGGGAGTTTACAGGACTCACCCGGAGTGCAGAGCCATACCCTCTGCCCGAGACGATAGCGGGTAGCCAGGGTCCGGCGCTCTTCTTAAGACCACCTCCAGGTATCGTAGACAAGCGGACCGCAACCGGGCCCCGGCTACCAGCTATACCTCTTCCAGGTATGCCGACGGCGGTGGACAAACATCTGGAGCCGAGGGTGTTGACCTCTTCCTCAGGGAAGAGCCGGGGCTGATAACCCACGGAGCACTCGGAGGACGAGAGACCAATGGCCGAGCAGGGAAGGGTGTTCTGGGCGTATTCCACCCACACAAGTTATTGGCTCCAGGTGGGTGCGGTTGGCTGAGATGAGGCACTGAAGAGACATCACCAGGTCCTGATTGGCAAGCTCCGACTGGCCGCTAGATTCAATCCAGGAGGACTGGCTGGCTGACGACCCAATGAGGTTGCAGAAAGCCTTCCAGAATCGTGACGAGAACTGAAGACCACGATCCGAGACTATGTCGACCAGAAGTCCATGGATTTGGAAGACGTGCTGTACCACGAGTTGGGCCGTCTCCTAGGCTGATGGTAATTTGGGAAGGGGGGTTAAATGGGCGGCTTTGGAAAACCGATCCACCACCGGTGATGTTGCCATCAGACGGGGGGAGACCAATGACAAAGTTCAGGGATATATGGGATCAGGGGCGATGAGGAACAGGGAGTGGTTGAAGGAGGCCGGCTGGAGCTTGCCGCGGAGTCTTAATCTCACCCTGGGGATTAAGACGATGGGAAAGGAAAGAGCAGGGATGCAGCTTTTGGTCCTGGGAAGAACACTGGGACAGGACGGCTCTCACTCCAACGTCCGAGGTGTCAACCTCCACTACGAACTGACAGGACGGGTCCGGATGGGGGCTGTTGTGAACCGGTGTTTGAGACCCAAAAACGCCCGGTCAGCAGCTGGGGACCACGTGAATGGAACCTTGGGTGAGGTGAGTGCAGAGAGGGGGAAGCCAGGGTGCTTTAGTCCCGGATGAAGTGGCGGTAGAAATGTGCAAACCCAAGGAAACGCTGCAGCTTCACTCTTGAAGTGGGGCCACTCCACCACCGCTCTCACCTTGTCCGGATCAATCTAAATGTTCCCCGGCAGCGATGACGTATCCCAATAAAGGAGATGGTGGAGCGATGAAATTCACACTTCTAGTTCTTCAGGAGGTGCTGGAGGACTTGTCGGATGTGGAGAACACACTCCTGAACCGAATGGGAATAGACAGCGATTTTGTCAAGGTAGACAAACACGAACCAGTTCAACATGTCACGGAGCACATCATTGACCAGAGCCTGGAACACTGTGGAGGTGTTGGTCAGTCCGAATGGCATAACCAGACACTCGTAGTGCCCATTAGCTGTGTTAAAGTCTGTCTTCTATTCGTGTCCTTCCCGTATCCGAACCAGATGGTAGGCGTTCCGAAGGTCCAACTTCGAGAATACGGTCTCCCCCTGGAGACACTCGAAAGCCGAGGAGTGTTGGCGGGTAATGGTTCTTTACCGAGATGTCATTAACTAGGGCAGGTGTTCCGCTAGCGGAGCCCCTCGACAACATTCCACTGAAAAGGAAGCGCATGAAATTCAAAAATATTTTTTTGAAATATTTAACTTTCACACATTAACAAATCCAATACAGCAAATGAAAGATAAACTTCTTGTTAATCTACCCATCGTGTCCGATTTCAAAAAGGCTTTACAGCGAAAGCACAACATATGATTAGGTCATAGCCAAGTCAAAAAAACAGAGCCATTTCTCCTGCCAAACATAATATTAATCACTAACCTTTGATGATCTTCATCAGATGACACTCCTAGGACATCATGTATGTTTGTTCGATAATGTGAATATTTACTTCCCAAAATCTCAGTTTACATTGGCGCGTTACGTGCAGGAATGTTTTGATTCCAAAACATCAGGTGATTTTGCAGAAATACTCAAATACTCATACTCAGAAATAAACATTGATAAAAGATACAAGTGTTATTCACAGAATTAAAGATAGACTTCTCCTTAATGCAACCGCTGTGTCAGATTAAAGAAAAACGGAAAAAGCATAATCTGAGTAAAACGCTCAGAGCCCAATCCAGCCAAAGAAATATCTGCCATGTTGGAGTCAACAGAAGTTAGAAATAACATTATAATAACATAACATTATAAATATTCACTTACCTTTGATGATCTTCATCAGAAGGTACTCCCAGGAATCCCAGTTTGACAATAAATGACTGATTTGTTCCATAAAGTCCATCATTTATGTCCAAATAGTCACTTGTTGTTAGCGTGTTCAGCCCAGTAATCCATCTTCATGAGGCGTGAGCACCACGTCCAGACAAAAACTCAAAAAGTTCCGTTACAGGTCGTAGAAACAAGGCAAACGATGTATGGAATCAATCTTTAGGATGTTTTTAACATAAATCATCAATACGGTTCCTACCGGAGAATTCCATTGTCTGTAGAAAAGCACTGGAACGAGAGCTAACTCTGTCGGGAACGCACATCACGAGCCTGAGACACTCTGCCAGACCCATGACTCATTCAGCTCCCATTCCCCCCTCCTTTATAGCAGAAGCCTGAAACAAGTTTCTAAAGACGGATGACATCTAGTGGAAGCCTTTGGAAGTGCAACTTGACCCCATAGACACTGTGTATTTGGTAGGCCAAGCTTTGAAAAACTACAAACCTCAGATTTACCACTTCCTGGTTGGATTTTTCTCAGGTTTTCGCCTGCCATATGAGTTCTATTATACTCACAGACATCATTCAAACATACTAATAATAATCATATGCATATAGTAGCATCTGGGACAGAGTAGGAGGCAGTTCACTCTGGGCACGCTATTCATCAAAAAGTGAAAATGCTGCCCCCTATCCCAAAAATGTTAAGGCCCCAGTAGTCAACACACGGCATGGTTTTGTCCTTCTTCTCCACAAAGAAGAACCCTGCGCTGGCAGGGGAGGAAGAAGGATGAATGAACCCTGCTCCCAGAGAGTTCTCAACGTACCCTTCGATGGTCCTAATCTACGGGCAAGACAGGTAATAAAGCCACCCCAAGGCGGTGTAGTGCCAGGGAGGAGGTCAATGGCGCAGTCAAACAGTTGATGCGGAGGAAGAGATGTGGCGCGCGCCTTGTTGAAAACCTCCCAGAGGTCCTGATACTCCACGGGAACTGCGGAGAGATCCAAGGCTTTCCCCAAGCCGAAGGAGGATGTCCAGGGGTGGGCTGCGCTCCAAGGCAGAACGGTAGGCAGGCTCAGAACAGGCAGAACGGGTTCCAACCCAGGATAGAGCCCGTAGCCCAGTCGATCAGGGGGTTGTGCCTCTGGAGCCACGACAAAACCCAAAACCACAGCTGCGTGAGGACATTCAATGAGCAGGAACCGCATGGACTCACTGTGATTCCCTGACACTCGCAGGTTAATAGGAATAGTACTGTGGGTAACCCTGCCAATAGAGCGTCCATCCAATGCTCTGGCGTCCATGGGAACGGAGAGGAGTTGTGTGGACATACCCAGCTCCGACACCAGGGTAGTGTCTATAAAGCTCTCATCGGCCCCAGAGTCCACGAGTACCTGAGAGATTTAAAATCGGTCACCCCACAACAGGATAGCATGGAGAGGAGTATGAGTAATGGGAGCTGGGAAACTCCCTGTATGACCCACCAGGGTATTCGTACCTACTGATGAGCCTGGGCTTTTTACTGGACAGTAATGTAATGTCCTGAAATTCCACAATACATACAGCTTTTAGAGCTCAGTCTGTGTAAACATTCCTCAAGGGACAATCTAGCCCTGTCCAGTTGCATGGGCACCGTAGGAGGCGAGTCGACAGTCCTCAATGATTTCTGAGGGAACTTTGGTGATATTGGAATCTCTTGGGAATGCAAGCGTCACGGATTTCCAGGGTTCTTCGGAGGCGAGGGGAATATCGTGGACGGGTGCGTGTGCCCGGGATCAGACCTTTCTGTACTGCGTTCCAGTAGTCGCCCAACGATCCTTATGGGTAAGGCTATGAGAGAGTCGAGGTCCAAGGGCAGCTCCCGGGCTACGAGGTTGTCCTTAATTCACACTGATAATCCATGAAGGAACATGTCGAACAGGGATTCTGGGGTACAGGCACACTCAGTGGCTAAAGTGCAAAAGTCTACTGCATATTCTGCCACACTACAGGGGTCTTGACACAGTTGAAGTAGCTTTACGAGCCACCTCTCTCTCAGACAACAGAGAGTCGAACACCTTCCTTACATCTGCCATGAAATCCTCCAGCCTAAGGCAACCAGTGGATTGTTGCTCCAACACCGCCGTAGCCCAGGCGAGTGCCCTCCCGGAAATCAGCGTTATAAGATATGTTATCTTAGAATGGTCAGACAGAAATGTAGAGGGCTGCAGCTCGAAAATGAGGGAGCGCTGGGAGAGAAACACCCGGCAGCTTCTGGGATCACCAGCATAGCGCTTCGGAGGAGGTAAGCCGGGGTAGGCTAAGGAGAAACGCCGCTGGTAGCGGGCTTACGGAGAGTCTGGGAGGTTACCGTAGTGGCTTGCTGCCTGGTAGATAAACTGCGGAATAGCTCCAGTAATGCATTGAAAGCATGGTCATGGTGTTCTGCCATGGTCTGGAGTCTTTCCATAAGCCTATGAAGGCACTTCCAATGTCTTCCAATGGTAGCTCCTTGGGAGAAGACAGCGTTGGCCAGTTCGTACTACCATAACTCAGGATATGACCCAGATGCAGAGACAGGAGGCAGATTGTATAATAAATATTCTGCATATCGTACTAAGGGGCAGTTAAAGGGCCATTCGAGGGCAGGCAGTTCGTAATCCAAGGCAAGGTCAAACAGGCGCAGAACGGTAGGCAGGCTCAGGGTCAGGACAGGCAGAACGGTAGGCAGGCTCAGGGTCAGGACAGGCAGAACGGTAGGCAGGCTCAGGGTCAGGACAGGCAGAACGGTAGGCAGGCTCAGGGTCAGGACAGGCAGAACGGTAGGCAGGCTCAGGGTCAGGACAGGCAGAATGGTAAGACCTGACAAGACAAGACATACTTGCAATAGACAAACATAAAACGCAGGTATGAATACACAGGGTATAATGGGGAAAAATAGGAGACACCTGGTGGGGGGTGGAGACAAGCACAAGACAGGTGAAACAGATCAGGGGTGTGACAAGTAGGTAGTACAGCTGGTTTGGAAGAGGTAGTTGGGGGTTACTGTGGTCAGTAAAAGAGGGTGAATCCCCGCACAATTAGCCCATTTGACTTACCCGAGAGAGTGGCAAACTGAAAGTGTGTGTGTACCTGTATGGCCCCGTTCTTGCTGAAGGAGGAGACGCACTGCATCAGGCGACTCATCTCTTCCGCCACAGCCTCAATGATTCTACTCAAAATCCTGGGAACTAGGTCCTTAGACACTGTAAAGACCTAAATTAGAGAGAGAGGGTTAGATTGGAGGTGTCCACTGATTCAATGAATTATGTAAGTCTACTGATTTAATGTAATTAACAGTGAGATGTTCTAGTCATTGTACAGAAAAGCAGTGGTCTAAGGCACTGCATCGTAGGACTAGAGGCGTTACTACAGACCCGAGTTCATTCCTGGGCTGTGCCACAACCAGCTGTGGCCGGGAGTCCCGTAGGACAGTGCATAATTGGCCCAGCGTTGCCCGGCTTTGGGAAGGGTTAGGTTTTACTTGGCTCATCTCTCCCTAGCGACTCCTTGTGGCGGGCTGGGTGCCTGCAGGCTGACCCTGGTGTTTCCTCCGACACATTGGTGCGGCTGGCTTCCGGGTTAAGCTGGCGGGTGTTAAGGAGCGCAATTAGCCGGGTCATGTTTTGGAGGACACGACTCCACTTTCGCCTCTCCCGAGCCCGTTGGGGAGTTGCAGTGACGAGACAAGAACGAAATGTGGGGAGAAAAAGTCAAATACAAAAACATTTTAGTCGTGAGTCTTTGAGTACAAGAATTACCTCTGCATGGACAGTGATGATGTTCACCAATGCTTCTTTCAGGTAGTTCCTCACACCTGTAGGAGAATAGTTTCACAATGACATCAAAACCCAGTCCAACACCCAAACCTGATAAAATGAAAATGATCCCAGACCAAACATTGACACGTTTTCTTTTACAATAAGACCAGACTAAAATGGAGTGGGTGTGGAACAAAAGTTGTGTCAAGCTTGGAGTTCTATTGTTGTCTGGCATTAAGGCGGCACTAGTGTCAAACACACATTCATTTGCAATTTCGACTTATTAAAGCCAGCGTTCTGCTACTTTCTGTTGAGTAAGGATTGGTCATTTACCGGTCTTATACCAGCGCTGACTTTTTTATCCTGGCAATTTCATGATATAATTAAAATGTACATTTATTTATTGTTGTTGTTTAAAACAAAACAGATTTTAGATATTATTAGAATGATTCACCGTCCTGGCTTTATTGCGAGATCGTCCGTGGTGCGCATGCAATGCAACTTCTGGAGAAGTGTGAATGTCATCTGATCTGTTAGATGGTTATGATTATGTTTATAAAATTATATTTGGCAGCAGTATAACGGTCAGTGGGCATTCTCCTTTATTCTTTATATTGGCTCTTTGTGCAGCTACTGTGATGGGATGTGTGTTACACCCTCCACAGACTGTTTTAATATTATATGCACACAGTGAGAAATGATGGTGCCTGTTAGTGTATTTAGAGAGAGCCTATTTTAAACAAATGGTTTCAATTGTTTAGTATTGATTAGAATTATTCGCTCTCGGGGCCTCCCGTTTGAGGCGTCACTAAAGACCCTGGATCAATCCCAGCTGGCCGTGACATGGAGACCCATGAGACGGCGCACAATTGACCCAGTGTCGTCCGGGTTAGGGAAGGGTTTGACCGGCCGGGATTTCCTTGTCCGATCGCGCTCTAGCGACTCCTTGTGGTGGGCCAGGTGCCTGCAATGTGACTTCGATGAAGTCGAAGGTGTTTCTTCCGACACATTGGTGCGGCTGGCTTCCGGGTTAAGTGAGCAGTGTGTCAAGAAGCAGTAGGGCTTGGCAGGGTTGTGTTTCGGAGGACGCAGACCGTCGCCTCTCCCGAGTCTGAAGGGGAGTTACAGTGATGAGACAAGACTAACTAACAATTGGAAATCACAAAAAAGGGGTAAAAGTACAAAAAAATATATAGGAGTTTAAGTCGGAAGCTTACATACACTTAGGATGGAGTCATTAAAACTTGTTTTTCAACCACTATGCCATCTATTTTGTGAAGTGCACCAGTCCCTCTTGCAGCAAAGCACCCCACAACATGACACTGCCACCCCCGTGCTTCACGGTTGGGATGGGGTTCTTCGGCTTGCAAGCCTCCCCCTTTTTCCTCCAAACATAACGATGGTCATTATGGCCAAAAAGTTATATTTTTGTTTCATCAGACCAGAGGTCATTTTTCCAAAAAGTAAGATCTTTGTCCACATGTGCAGTTGCAACCCGTAGTCTGGCTTTTCTACAGCGCTTTTGGAGCAGTGGCTTCTCCCTTGCGGAGCGGCCTTTCAGGTTATGCCGATATAGAACTCGTTTTACTGTGGATATAGATACTTCTGTATCTGTTTCCTCCAGCATCTGAGACAGAACACGTCTTCCTTCTGAGCGGTATGACGGCTGCGTGGTCCCATGGTGTTTGGTCAATATGGCCAAACCGTTCTATTTCATCAGACCATCAGTTGCAAACCATAGTCTGGTCTTCCTGGCTGATCGGCCTTTCAGGTTGTGTCGATATAGGACTTGTTTTACTGTGGATATAGATACTTTTGTACCGGTTTCCTCCAGCATCTTCACAAGGTCCTTTGCTGTTGTTCTGGGATTGATTTGCACTTCTCGCACCAAAGTATGTTCATCTCTGGGAGACAGAACGCGTCTCCTTCCCGAGCGGTATGAAGGCTGCGTGGTCCCATGGTGTTTATACTTGCGTACTATTGGTTGTACAGATGAACGTTTGGAAATTGCTCACAAGGATGAACCAGGCTTGTGGAGGTCTACATTTCATTTCCTGAGGTCTTGGCTGATTTCTTTTGATTTTACCATGATGTCGAGCAAAGAGGTACTGAGTTGGAAGGTAGGCCTTGAAATACAACCACAGGTACACCTCCAATTGACTCAAATTATGTCAATTAGCCTATCAGAGCTTCTAAAGCCATGACATAATTTTTTCTGGAATTTTCCAAGCTGTTTAAAGGCACAGTTAACTTACTGTCTGTAAACTTCTGATCCACTGGAATTGTGATACAGTGAATTATAAGTGAAATAATCTGTAAACAATTGTTGTGTCAGGCACAAAGTAGATGTTCTAACAGACTTGCCAAAACTATAGTTTGTTACCAAGAAATATGTGGAGTGGTTGAAAAACAAGTTTTAATGACCCCAACCTAAGTGTATGTAAACATCCTGACTTCAACTGTAGTTGATTTTATTAAAAAAAACATAGGGTTTGTCTATATATGGAAAAATACACATTTAAACATTTTTACCAATTGATTAGTCGAAATAAGACGACTTTTGGCCGACCAAGATTATTATTTTTTTGTCGGGGACAGCCCTAAACAAGTGACATCATTAAGGGATCATAGCTTTCACCTGGATTCAACTGGTCAGTCATGGAAAGAGCATAATGTTCTTTACACTCAATGTATATTTCCATGTTGAAGCCATGCAATTACTTAGAACAATGTGGACTGCGAACAGGTTCAAGTTAACGTATTTCGCAAAGATGGGACATGTTGTTACGTTGTTTCTGTAAGACGGGATAGGTCTACATGTTGTTACGTTGTTTCTGTTAGATGGGATAGGTCTACATGTTGTTACGTTGTTTCTGTAAGATGGGATAGGTCTACATGTTGTTACGTTGTTTCTGTAAGATGGGATAGGTCTACATGTTGTTACGTTGTTTCTGTAAGACGGGATAGGTCTACATGTTGTTACGTTGTTTCTGTAAGACGGGATAGGTCTACATGTTGTTACGTTGTTTCTGTAAGATGGGATAGGTCTACATGTTGTTACGTTGTTTCTGTAAGACGGGATAGGTCTACATGTTGTTACGTTGTTTCCGTAAGATGGGATAGGTCTACATGTTGTTACGTTGTTTCTGTAAGATGGGATAGGTCTACATGTTGTTACGTTGTTTCCGTAAGATGGGATAGGTCTACATGTTGTTACGTTGTTTCTGTAAGACGGGATAGGTCTACATGTTGTTTCTGTAAGATGGGATAGGTCTACATGCTGTTACGTTGTTTCTGTAAGATGGGATAGGTCTACATGTTGTTTCTGTAAGACGGGATAGGTCTACATGTTGTTACGTTGTTTCTGTAAGATGGGATAGGTCTACATGTTGTTTCTGTAAGATGGGATAGGTCTACATGTTGTTACGTTGTTTCTGTAAGATGGGATAGGTCTACATGTTGTTTCCGTAAGACGGGATAGGTCTACATGTTGTTACGTTGTTTCTGTAAGATGGGATAGGTCTACATGTTGTTACGTTGTTTCTGTAAGATGGGATAGGTCTACATGTTGTTACGTTGTTTCTGTAAGATGGGATAGGTCTACATGTTGTTACGTTGTTTCTGTAAGATGGGATAGGTCTACATGTTGTTACGTTGTTTCTGTAAGATGGGATAGGTCTACATGTTGTTACGTTGTTTCTGTAAGCTACTTAACAAACTATAACGGACTAACATTGCAATTGGAGTTGATGACAATGCAATACATAAAACAAACAACTTGAAGCAACCACGTATTTAGCTATGGAGCACATTCTCATTGGCCAGTGAGGGGCCAAGTCTCGACACACCCACAACTGGTTTATTCATCAAAACCCAGCCCTTTGGCGCCACAGCCAGCAACGGCGGCCATAATTCTGGATGTGAAAATAGCTAAAATAGTTCTGACAAAGCCCTGAACCTATTGCGCTACCGTCAGCACTTAGATTGAACATTTTGTTAGATCTGTCCGAAAAATGCGCCTGGTCTTGGTCTTTCTAATGAGAAAGTGGTTTATAGACCCACATTCACTCTGGGGAATGGTGGATGCATAAATATAGCCACCACTAACGAGCCATGTTGAAAAGACAATAGAAGAGTTGTATGCTGGTGTCTGGTACTTTAGGTTAATACTTCCAAGGGGCGCTGTGAGAGTAATACCACGAGAGAAAAAAAAGAGACCAAAACCAGCGAAAGTTGTCTTGCTTTTTCCGCAGGTAATGGTTTGCAGCATGCCCATACTAAATCACACACACATATAGGCTAGGCCTACACACGCTAAGCCAGTGAAAGTATCATATCCTATTCCTTATAGTTGTGGTTATGAAGTCCAAATGTTCCTGTTTCACTATTAGCAGAACACACACACACACACTTTCACTCCTTGGAGCATTTTGGAGGTGGGGGAGTGGGGTTATGTCAAACACACACACACACACACTGATTAACTTCCTGTTCCGTAAGGTACGTAAAACCACCAAGTTTCACCTGGTCTCACTGCACATCCGTGTGCATGTGTGTGTGTGTGTGTGCATGGACTTTTGCACACACACCCAAAACCACAGACCATAATGATATATTGTCCATGTCACTACTTATATCGGACCAATTTAGATTGTGTGTGTGTGTGTGTGTGTGTGTGTGTGTGTATAGAACGAAGATTCACTGAGAATTCATGTTTGACATTTCCTGCACTGTGCAGATGACACACACAAGGAGCTCCCCCACCCACAAAAAAACAAAACAACTTCTTAAGAGAGAATATATAGAGAAAATGAAAGAGAGAGAGAGAGAGAGGAAAAATATACAGACATCAGGCCCATAGAGTATACTCATATTTGAACCCCTGGCTAAGTGCATCCAAGCACTGTTTACAGTAACACTTCAAACAGACACACAGAGACATCACAGTATGTACTCCACATATGACATACACACACACACCACAAAACACACACCGGGCTGCTCAGACAGTCCCCTGAATTCCCCTGTCAGATTTAGTATATTTTGAGGTAAGCCAAAAGACTACAGAGTGCCTTCGAAAAGTTCAGACCCCTTGATAAAATCATTTCCCCCCCCTCAAATCTACACAGAATTCCCCCATAATATCCCATTTACATACGTATTCAGACCCTTTCCTTAGTACTTTGTTGAATCACCTTTGGCAGCGATTACCACTGAGTCTTCTTGGGTATGTCGCTACAAGCTTGGCACACCTGTGTTTGGGGAGTTTCTCCCATTCTTCTCTGCAGATCATTTCAAGCTCTGTCAGGATGGATGAGGAGCGCTGCTGCACAGCCATTTTCAGGTCTCTCATTTTGCACAGCCATTTTCAGGCCTAAGAGTTCAACCTTGGTTTCATCAGACCAGAGAATCATGGTCTGAGAAACTTCAGGTTCCGTTTGGCAAACTCCAAGCGGGCTGTCATGTGCCTTTTACTGAAGAGTGGCTTCCGTCTGGCCACTCTACCATAAAGGCCTGATTGGTGGAGTGCTGCAGAAGGTTCTCCCATCTCCACTGAGAAACTCTAGAGCTCTGTCAGAGTGACCATCAGGTTCTTGGTCACCTCCCTGACCAAGGCCCTTCTCCCCGATTGCTCAGTTTGGCCGGGCGGTCAGCTCTAGGAAGAGTCTTGGTGGTTCCAAACTTCTTCCATTTAAGAATGATGGAGGCCACTGTGTTGTTGAGGACCTTCAATGCTGCAGAAATGTTTTGGTACCCTTCACCAGATATGTGCCTCCACACAATCCTGTCTCGTGCTCTATGGACAATTCCTTCGAAATCATGGCTTAGTTTTTGCTCTGACATGCACAGTCAACTGTGGGACCTTATATAGACAGATGTGTGCCTTTCAAAATCATGTCCAATCAATTGAAGTTACCACAGGTGGACTCCAATCAAGATGGAGAAACATCTCAAGGATGATCAATGGAAACAGGATCCACCTGAACTCAATTTCAAGTCTCATAGTAAAGGGTCTGAATCCTTATGTTTTCAAATGTTTTCACTTTGTCGTTATGGGGTATTCTGTGTAGCTTGCTGAGGATTAAAAAAAATGTATTTTATCAATTTTAGAACAAGGCTGTAATGTAACAAAATGTGGAAAAAGTCAAGGGGTCTGAATATTTTCCCGAAGGCACTATAGGTCAGGGGTTATTATGTGTGGTCCTTCTGTAGCTCAGTTGGTAGAGCATGGCGCTTGTAACGCCAGGGTAGTGGGTTCGATTCCCGGGACCACCCATACGTAGAATGTATGCACACATGACTGTAAGTCGCTTTGGATAAAAGCGTCTGCTAAATGGCATATATTATTATTATTTATTATATTATGGGTAAACCCCCCCTCTCTCTGTCACACCTGTGGCTTGGCTCAGAAACTCAACATTGCGAAAGGCAATCTCTGAATTTTAAAAGTCCATCAACAGTGCAGAGGTCGTTAATCTGTGTTTGTTTGAATCCTGGCCATAGCGCATAATGTCCTGCGATTAAGGTGTGCAGTCCCTCCATTTGAAGTAGACCTGTGTGTGTGTGTGTGTATACCTGTGGGTGTTCCGCAGTCCCTCCAATTGAAGTAGACAGCATAGACCTGTGTGTGTGTATACCTGTGGGTGTTCCGCAGTCCCTCCAATTGAAGTAGACAGCATAGACCTGTGTGTGTGTATACCTGTGGGTGTTCCGCAGTCTCTCCAGTCGAAGTGTCCAGCATAGACCTGTGTGTGTGTATACCTGTGGGTGTTCCGCAGTCCCTCCAATTGAAGTAGACCTGTGTGTGTGTGTGTGTGTATACCTGTGGGTGTTCCGCAGTCCCTCCATTTGAAGTAGACCTGTGTGTGTGCATGTATACCTGTGGGTGTTCCGCAGTCCCTCCAATTGAAGTAGACCTGTGTGTGTGTGTGTGTGTATACCTGTGGGTGTTCCGCAGTCCCTCCATTTGAAGTAGACCTGTGTGTGTGTGTGTATACCTGTGGGTGTTCCGCAGTCCCTCCATTTGAAGTAGACCTGTGTGTGTGTGTGTGTGTATACCTGTGGGTGTTCCGCAGTCCCTCCATTTGAAGTAGACCTGTGTGTGTGTGTGTGTGTGTATATACCTGTGGGTGTTCCGCAGTCCCTCCATTTGAAGTAGACCTGTGTGTGTGTGTGTGTGTGTATGTATACCTGTGGGTGTTGTAGTCCCTCCAATTGAAGTAGACCTGTGTGTGTGTGTGTATACCTGTGGGTGTTCCGCAGTCCCTCCAATTGAAGTAGACCTGTGTGTGTGTGTGTGTATGTATACCTGTGGGTGTTCCGCAGTCTCTCCAATTGAAGTAGACCTGTGTGTGTGTGTGTATACCTGTGGGTGTTCCGCAGTCCCTCCAATTGAAGTAGACCTGTGTGTGTGTGTGTGTATGTATACCTGTGGGTGTTCCGCAGTCCCTCCAATTGAAGTAGACCTGTGTGTGTGTGTGTGTGTGTGTGTGTGTATACCTGTGGGTGTTCCGCAGTCTCTCCAGTCAAAGTGTCCAGCATAGACCTGTGTGTGTGTATACCTGTGGGTGTTCCGCAGTCTCTCCAGTCAAAGTGTCCAGCATAGATGCCTGGTTCCAGGGATCCTACGATGGGATCAGACTTCCTCTCGGTGTAGGAATCAAACAAACTCTCATCCAGCTCCTTCACAGCATGTACAGTCACCTGGAAACAGAGGTAGAGACAAACCTAATTAACACAGCTACATAAACACTAACCTGGGAGCAGATGTCAATTGATTTGATTTAGAAATCCCTTCCAACATCAGCAGTTGTCGCAAAGTGCTTTTTACAGTAACTTTATTGATGGTCTTATAGTCACAATATAGTTCCCTAGGCAAAAACAAGGGCTCAAAAACCCAATAAACTGCCCTGAGTGGCTTTGAACCAACTGCTACAGGCTGCTCAGCTGTCTTTACGGGAAGGTCCAATATGTGAGAGAGAGAACGAGACTGACTCAGAGATCTGACATTTAAGTGTTTAAAGAGAAAGTGAGTGTAACTGCTCTGCCCTGAAACAAACTTCTTTCTCATCATATCTTTGGTGACAAACATTCTTCTTCACAGAACAGCAAAAACTAAACACCAAAATATCTAAGGGGCCGTTTGTTGTTTCTGACACACAGCAAGCTAAAGTTGCAGCTTCCCAAGGTTGTGCGTGTGTGTGTGTGTGTGTGTGTGTGTGTGTGTGTGTGTGTGTGTGTCTCTACTCACCCGTGTGATCTTCTCAGTCCCGGTGAATCCGTGTCGCTCAAAGTGTTCAGCCAGATTAAGGAAGGTGTGTTTCTCCAGGTACTGGCAGTTACTGAGGATGATCAGCAGACGCTGCTCCTACACACACACGCACGTGCAAGTACACACACAAACACACAGAATTTGAATTTGTCATATTGAGTGGTCTCTGAACATCATCTGCCAGTAATCTCATCATTGACTCCAACCCTGTTTTACTGGAATTGACTGATGTTTTACTGCATACTAGACAGTCCGGGTTTCCCTCTGATACAAGTTAAATGAGAACAGCTACCTCACTAGTGGAACAGGTAGGGTTCACTCTTAACACAAGAACTGTCACAGGGCTACTGACCTTTCATTTGGTCAATTAATTTTTGATTTTTTTTTAATGTCCTGCTCCTTCCCTGACTTTTCCTAAATGTTTGTATTTTACACTGCTCAGTCAGCATTTTGAAATCACAAACAGAAAAGTAGAGCCATTTTTAACCATTTGTTTCCACACCTTTTCCCAACTTAACCCGCCAAGACAATGTGCTGTTGGACGTTGGTACCCAGTCAGGTACTAATGAGTCTCTCCCTCTCCTCACTGAATGAATGTCAAATAGGTGAATGGGCGATAATTGTGCACCTTTACTTCACAATTTAATTTAAAATGAGGCCTAACTGAATGATAAGGACAGACAATAGTGTAATTATGCGTTTGTGTTATGCCTATTTAAATCAGCAGCCAATAATTGTATAATAACCTCAAGGAGAGGGGGTGAGGCCAAGAGTACTAATCTGGAGGAAGTGTTTGGAGTCAAAAAAAAAAAATGATCGTCGGGTCCCAGGTGGAGTAAAATGAGTTGGTTGACCCTCGAATGGTATACTTAAATTTTTTCTAATTTTAGGAACAGCATCAAATCCTTGAGCCAAAGCGAAGCTAAGGTAATGTAAGGTAAGGTAATGTAAGGTAATGTAAGGTAAGGTAAAGCTAATTTACAGATTATACAATCCAATAGACTCCTTCTGCGGGTCAACAGAGAGGCAAAGGCATCTAGCAGCTATCTACTGGTCAGGGAACGATTGTTGTTTGATACTCCAAAAATAACTATTTCTGTACTAGGCTGCAACTCTATACCAAATGAAAGGGTTTTAAATATAGTGGACCAATAGCCTCCCACATGGGGACAGGACCAGAACATGCGAGTCAAGTCCGCCAAAGGAGCTTTTACATCGGTCAAATGTACCTTCCGACGTTTGGGTAGAATTTGGACAATCTGGCCTTACTGATATGGATACAGTGAAGTACAGTGCCTTGCGAAAGTATTTCGGCCCCCTTGAACTTTGCGACCTTTTGCCACATTTCAAGCTTCAAACATAAAGATATAAAACTGTGTTTTTTTGTGAAGAATCAACAACAAGTGGGACACAATCATGAAGTGGAACGACATTTATTGGATGTCTCAGAGGTCCGTTAAAAGCGCAGAGAGCATCATGAAGAACAAGGAACACACCAGGCAGGTCCGAGATACTGTTTAAAGCCGGATTTGGATACAAAAAGATTTCCCAAGCTTTAAACATCCCAAGGAGCACTGTGCAAGCGATAATATTGAAATGAAGGAGTATCAGACCACTGCAAATCTACCAAGACCTGGCCGTCCCTCTAAACTTTCAGCTCATACAAGGAGAAGACTGATCAGAGATGCAGCCAAGAGGCCCATGATCACTCTGGATGAACTGCAGAGATCTACAGCTGAGGTGGGAGACTCTGTCCATAGGACAACAATCAGTCGTATATTGCACAAATCTGGCCTTTATGGAAGAGTGGCAAGAAGAAAGCCATTTCTTAAAGATATCAAAAAGAGCATATTCTGCAGCTTCTATGACATGTACCTTTGTCAAATAACTCAAATTCAAGAGGTGCATCTCTATTTAAGAATGTCACTTTTTCCAAGAATATCCGTGCTGTCCATGCATTCAGCACATGACCACCCGTGTGGCAGCATTGCGGTGGCTACTAAGCAAATACTAGTAACCTAATAACATTTAAAAATGCTATTCTATTATCAATGGATGAATGGGCGATAGAACCAAATAGAAACTGACAATGGTGCATGTGACTTCAATGAACTGAATGATGAGGAGGGTGATTCAACTAGATGATTCAACTGAATTATCTGAATAATGAGGGTGAACAATGAACTGAATGACGAGGAGGGTGATTCAACTAGATGATTCAACTGAATTATCTGAATAATGAGGGTGAACAATGAACTGAATGACGAGGAGGGTGATTCAACTAGATGATTCAACTGAATTATCTGAATAATGAGGGTGAACAATGAACTGAATGACGAGGAGGGTGATTCAACTAGATGATTCAACTGAATTATCTGAATAATGAGGGTGAACAATGAACTGAATGATGAGGGTGATTCAACTAGATGATTCAACTGAATTATCTGAATAATGCGGGTGAAGAGGATGTTTGAATTTAGAACAATAGTGTAATGATGACGAATTGTGGGCTGTCTAATTATTGTATTATGAAAGGCTGGAAAGGGTATATAATTTCCCCTCTGAGAGTCAAATCAGACACTGAGTGTAACATAGAACGTGTTCAAGCCGAACCAAACGAATGGACGCACTGACAGACTAGATGAATTGGAGTAACGAATATGGAGCTTGAAAAATCGACATTGCTGATGAAGAGTCTTCATCTGATTCTAATATTGACTTCGAGCCTCCGTCTCCGATGCCTGAGTCTCGCCGCGGAAAAACCAGAACAGAGCCAACTGAGGCGGTGAGCCCAACTGCCACCATGAGACAGGAGTCTGGGAGGGACGGCACGGTTTGGGTAGAAAAGAGTGACGAGTTTATGTGGCATGCAGATGTAGTAGCACGTCAGAGTAATGTACTGTTGCTCATGAGCACAGAAAAAATAAACAGTATGTGGGACATGTCTATGGATGAACTCAAAGCATTTATTGCACTCGTGTATGTCTGTGGGGCACACGGCAGTAAGAGCATGGAGTTATTTTGGTCTGGTATAGGTATGGTGTGGACTTTTTCCAGAGAGACCATGTCACGCAACCGCTTCCCAGAGATTATGAGACACCTGCGGCAGCTGCTCACAAAACAAGGCCCATGAAAACTGTGTGCAGTGCAACCAATTTAGTTTCCGGGGCTTTGTGTGAGCAAAGCAAAAGTGAAGAGGCAACTCCGGGATGCTAGCATTCTCGGTTCCTCTGTCCAGTGTCTGTGGAATATAAAAAGGCCACTCTAACATGTTTGTCACACAACACAATGCCACAGAGTGCAATTGGCATGCTGACTGTAGGAATGTCCATCCATTCATTTCTCTATCATAAGCTGCCTCCAACATCATTTTAGAGAATTTGGCAGTACGTCCAACCGGCCTCACAACCACGCGTAACTACGGCCGGCTCAGGACCCCCACATCCGGTTTCTGAGGAGTATTTCGAAACTGTAATTAAGCCCTTTTGAGGGGAAAAATCCATTCTGATTGGCTGGGCCTGGCTCCCCAGTGGGTGGGCCTATTCACTCCTAGGCACACCAATGGCTGCGCTCCTGCTCAGTCATGTGAAATCAACAGATTAGGGGCTAATACATTTATTTCAAGTGACTGATTCACTTATATGAACTGTAACTATTGTTAAAATTGTTGCATTTTGCATTTATATTTTTGTTTTGCTTTGCTCGTCAGGTAGCGGTTAGAGCGTTGGGCCAGTAATTGAAAGGTTGCTGGATCGAATCCCCGAGCTGAACAAGGCAGTTAACCCACTGTTCCCCAGTGACCCGTCATTGTACATAAGATTTTGTTCTTAACTGACGTGCCTAGTTAAATAAAGGTTAAATAAAATGAATATATGAATATATTACTATGAATATTTCTCCATGCAATTAATCCTTTACAATGGTTTATGCACTATTCATCAAGCGTTGGTGCTCATAAATAAACTCTGGGCATCTGCTCTGAATATTGCCTGGTTGTCAGTCTCACCACTTCACCCCTGCTAGAGACTAGGGGAAACCCCATCTGCCCCCATTTCCCTTTACCAGAAAAACCCTACGCACACACACACACTCCTCTTTGTCATCACCCCCCCCCCACGACACCCATGCCATTCACTCTCATCTCAACATATAGTATTTACAGGAAATAAGGTTGTGCCTGCTTCCTGTCCACAACCAGGAAACAGCATCATAACACAGAGTGGTTTGGTTTGCCAGTGAAGGAGATACATGTGTGTGTTTGTTTGTGTGTGTGTGTGTAGCGGGGTGAGATTGTAAGAGAGATAGAGAGCGAGAAATAAACCTAATTGAGAATGCTTACTGACATCGGTAATCCTGTAGAGTGAAATTGAGGCCAATAGTCTCAGAATGAGAAAAATAAGATTTTCGTACCAGTGTTGGACAGAAGTCCTCCTGAATGCCACTGAACAAGTTTGGAGAGGCCAGGTCCACGGACAAACTGAGAAAACACACACACACACACACACACACACACACACACACACACACACACACACACACACACACACACACACACACACACACACACACACACACAGAGAGAGAGAGAAGAGTTTAAAAAACACTAATGCAGACATACAAAAGGACCTTGGAAGTAAAGTCCCTGCCTGTACTCACCGTGAGGTGTCTCTGTCTGTTTTAGTGCTCAGCTGCTCCAAGCAGTTGATGAACACCTGGAATAGGTGTTACAGGTCAGTCACATATGCAGATCAGTTACTCAGACACACCTGGACAACAGTAACAGTGTACTATATTCTAAAAGTCTACTGAATGGGGTGAATGGATTGCACTGTAAACCTACAGTAAAACTACCTAGAATCTGTAGTGATTCCTTTGGGGTAATAGGAGTGTAATCCTAGTCTCTTATCTAGTCTGTACCTTATCGATGTCCTTCCAGAGCTTTTCCACCTGCTCGGAAAGTAACATCATCTACAGGTCTTCTGAATTTGAACTGAATTTGTGCACCGGAGACCTACAGTAAACGACTGGTTTCTGTAGGCATTCCTATGGTGAAATATGACGTAATCCTTAACTCTACTTTGTACCGTACCTTCATGATACTCCCACGGAGCTTCCTGGCCCCTTCATGCTACAAAGTTAAAAAGTCTACAATAATCTAAGGGCCAGTTCAACGGACATAGATTAGACTAATCTCAGTGGAGATTCTCCATTGAAAGTCCAGGACTAGGTTTAATATGTGTCCTGGAAACTGTCCCTAAATGCCTACCGGACTTCTGTATTGTAGCCTATAGACGACCTGTGACCTGTAGGAGTCCCTTCAGTGTAGACAGAGTGAAATATAGAGTAAACTTATTCTCTAGTGACATTCACACCATACCTTCATGCTAAACTACCAGTAAATTGAAGGGATTCCTATGTTGAAGTATACTGTAATATGAATCTCTACTCTGTATTATTGTGGTAAAATATACTGTAAACCTAGTCTGCAGTGACTGTACAGTACCTTTATGATGTCCATACAGAGCTCTGAGGCCTGGTCCTGATCCAACTGGAGGATCTGAAGACAGGAGAGGAGAGCAAGGTGAGACAGGACACCGCATAAAACAACTATCACACTGTAACGTGGTCCAACACAACAACATATTCAGGTAACTACCAAAATAAAGGAAACACTTGAGTAAATGAGGGATACAACGTATATTGAAAGCAGGTGCATCCACACAGGTGTGGTTTGTCAATTAAGCAATGAATATCCCATCATGCTTAGGGGTCATGTATACAAATGTCCAGTTGCCCATTATTTTGGCTACCATGGCTAAAAGAAATCTCAGTGACTCTGAAAGGGGGGGTCTCAAAGGAGCATAGGGGGTCTAAAGGGTGTGCGTGTGTGTGTGTCTCATTCACCAAATCTCAACCCGAATTGAACACTTAAAGGAGATTATGGAGCGAATCCTGAGAATCTATGCCAAGGTGCAGTGAAGCCGATCTGGTGGCTCGCATTGGACCAACACCCCATTGAGACACTTTATGTTGGTGTTTCCCTAATTTTGGCAGTTACCTGTAGTTCACATAGATTAATGAGATTCTGTGATCGTGTAATGTGTGAATGTTTCTTACATTGACCTCCCCAGGTTTGGTCTCCATGGGTTCTTTGAGTGACTGCAGCATCTGCACCATGCACTGCTCAAACTGGGCCGGCTGCTCACAACACACAGATCGAATACATACAGTGTATTCAGACCACTTGAGATTTTCCACATTTTGTTACGTTACAGCCTTATTTTTTATCTCAATCTGCACACAATACCCCATAATGACATCACAATACCCCATAATGACATCACAATACCCCATAATGACATCACAATACCCCATAATGACATCACAATACCCCATAATGACATCACAATACCCCATAATGACATCACAATACCCCATAATGACATCACAATACCCCATAATGACATCGCAATACCCCATAATGACATCGCAATACCCCATAATGACATCGCAATACCCCATAATGACAAGCAAACCCCATAATGACATCACAATACCCCATAATGACATCACAATACCCCATAATGACATCACAATACCCCATAATGACATCACAATACCCCATAATGACATCACAATACCCCATAATGACATCACAATACCCCATAATGACATCACAATACCCCATAATGACAAAGCAAAACCCCATAATGACATCACAATACCCCATAATGACATCACAATACCCCATAATGACATCACAATACCCCATAATGACATCACAATACCCCATAATGACATCACAATACCCCATAATGACATCACAATACCCCATAATGACATCACAATACCCCATAATGACATCACAATACCCCATAATGACATCACAATACCCCATAATGACATCACAATACCCCATAATGACATCACAATACCCCATAATGACATCACAATACCCCATAATGACATCACAATACCCCATAATGACAAAGCAAAACCCCATAATGACATCACAATACCCCATAATGACATCACAATACCCCATAATGACAAAGCAAAACCCCATAATGACATCACAATACCCCATAATGACAAAGCAAAACCCCATAATGACATCACAATACCCCATAATGACATCACAATACCCCATACCCCATAATGACATCACAATACCCCATAATGACAAAGCAAAACTGTTTTTTAGAAATGTTTGCAAACATATTAAAAATAAAGAACAAAAACCTTATTTACAAAAGTATTCAGACCCTTTGCTATGAGACTCGAAATTGAGCTCAGGTGCATCCTGTTTCCATTGATCATCCTTGAGATGTTGCTACAACGTAAATGGAGTCTGTGGTAAAATTCAATTGATTGGACATGATTTGGAAAGGAACACACCTGTCTATCTAAGGTCCCACACTGGACAGTGCATATCAGTTAACCCACTGTTCCCCGGGCGCCGAAGACATGGATGTCGATTAAGGCAGCCCCCTAGACCTCTCTGATTCAGAGGGGTTGGGTTAAATACTAGTTACCTGTATTAATGGCACCTGTTTGAACTTGTTATCAGTATAAAAGACACCTGTTGGGACCAAAGATTTATTTTACCTTTATTTAACCAGGCAAGTCAGTTAAGAACAAATTCTTATTTTCAATGACGGCCTAGGAAGTGGGTTAACTGCCTGTTCAGGGGCAGAACGACAGATTTGTACCTTCTCAGCTCGGGGGTTTGAACTTGCAACCTTCCGGTTACTAGTCCAACGCTCTAACCACTAGGCTACCCTGCCGCAAACAAAGTCTACCACCAGTAACACACTACGCCGCCAGGGACTCAAATCCTGCAGTGCCAGACGTGTCCCCCTACTTAAGCCAGTACATGTCCAGGCCCGTCTGAAGTTTGCTAGAGAGCGTTTGGATTATCCAGAAGAAGATTGGGAGAATGTCATATGGTCAGATTAAACCAAAATATATATTTTTTTGGTAAAAACTCAACTCGTCGTGTTTGGAGGACAAAAAATGCTGAGTTGCATCCAAAGAACACCATACCTACTGTGAAGCATGGGGGTGGAAACATTATGCTTTGGGGCTGTTTTTCTGCAAAGGGACCAGGGCGACTGATCCGTGTAAAGGACAGAATGAATGGGGCCATGTATCGTGAGATTTTGAGTGAAAACCTCCTTCCATCAGCAAGGGCATTGAAGATGAAACGTGGCTGGGTCTTTCAGCATGACAATGATCCCAAACACACCGCCCAGGCAATGAAGGAGTGGCTTCGTAAGAAGCATTTCACGGTCCTGGAGTGGCCTAGCCAGTCTCCAGATCTCAACCCCATAGAAAATCGTTGGAGGGAGTTGAAAGTCTGTGTAGCCCAGCAACAGCCCCAAAACATCACTGCTCTAGAGGAGATCTGCATGGAAGAATGGGCCAAAATACCAGCAACAGTGTGTGAAAACCTTGAAGACTTACAGAAAACCTTTGGCCTCTGTCATTGCCAACAAAGGGTATATAACAAAGTATTGAGATAAACTTTTGTTATTGACCAAATACTTATTTTCCACCATAATTTGCAAATAAATTCATTAAAAAATCCTACAATGTGATTTTCTGGATGTTTTTTCTTCTCATTTTGTCTGTCATAGTTGAAGTGTGAAGTGAAAATGACAGGCCTCTCATCTTTTTAAGTGGGAGAACTTGCACAATTGGTGGCTGACTAAATACTTTTTTGCCCCACTGTACTTGTCCTCTTGCTCAGTTGTGCACCAGGGCCTCCCACTCCTCTTTCTATTCTGATTAGAGCACTCACTGTATATAGACTTTGTTTTCTACTGTATTATTATTGACTGTATGTTTTGTTCATTCCATGTGTAACTCTGTGTTGTTGTATATGTCGAACTGCTATGCTTTATTTTGGCCAGGTCGCAGTTGCAAATGAGAACTTGTTCTCAACTTGCCTACCTGGTTAAATAAAGGTGAAATAAAAAAAAATAAAAATAAAACAAGTTTGCGCTGTTCTGTGAAGGGAGTAGGACACAGCGTTGTACGAGATCTTCAGTTTCTTGGCAATTTCTCACATGGAATAGCCTTCATTTCTCAGAACAAGAATAGACTAACGAGTTTCAGAAGAAAGTTATTTGTTTCTGGTAATTTTGAGCCTGTAATCGAACCCACAAATGCTGATGCTCCAGATACTCAGCTAGTCTAAAGAAGGCTAGTTTTATTGCTTCTTTAATCAGAACAACATTTCTCAGCTGTGCTAACCTAATTGTAAAAAGGTTTTCTAATGATCAATTAGCCTTTTAAAATGATAAACTTGGATTAGCTAACACAACGTGCCATTGGAACACAGGAGTGATGTTTGCTGATAATGGGCCTCTGTATGACTCTGTAGATATCAGCTGTTTCGAGCTACAATAGTCATTTACAACATTAACAATGTCTACACTGTATATTTCTGATCAATTTGTTGTTCTTTTAAATGGACCAAAAAAATGTGCCTTTCTTTCAAAAACAAGGACATTTCTAAGTGAACCCAAACTTTTGAACGATGGTGTCTATATTTTAGAATAAGGTTGTAACGTAACAAAATGTGGAAAAAGTCAAGGGGTCTGAATACTTTCCGAATGCACTGTAGATTACACCATGTCATATTTTATATCATACTGTATCTTACCATAATAAATCATGATACATCACTAAGTGGAGTGTATATTATAGTAACTATAGCTTTACCAGGCTGGTGATTCCTTCATTGTCTACGACCCAGTCCTCTTTCTCTGCAACCCTTTTGACATCTGACAAAGCACATACAAAAACATTAATGATTGTAGAGGCTACAAATGTGTAAACTCTTTACATGTTTTTTGATCTACTAGGTCGAAGATGGCTAACGACTGAATGGTCATGGCCAGTTCACATTACATTTTAAATAGGACTGTGAGAGTTGTTTGGAGGAAGACTGCAGTAGAAAGTGAAATGACCCTCTAAACTAGTGTATAACTACATTCAAAACCACCTTTAGTTGGTACTATCAACCCAGATGTTCTATAGAACTAGGACCACTGTCAGAATAACCAAACTTGTTAACCACAAACCACCTTTCACTGAACACTAACACTTTCTCTAACCTCACATTACTCACCCCTTCCATTTCTCCTCTCCCCTATCCCCCAACCTCGCTACATCCCTATCCCCCAACCTCGCTACATCACTATCCCATTTCCCCCCTATCCCCCAACCTCGCTACATCACTATCCCATTTCCCCCCTATCCCCCAACCTCGCTATCCCATTTCCCCTCTCCCCCAACCTCGCTACATCGCTATCCCATTTCCCCTATCCCCCAACCTCGCTACATCACTATCCCATTTCCCCCCTATCCCCCAACCTCGCTATCCCATTTCCCCTCTCCCCCAACCTCGCTACATCGCTATCCCATTTCCCTCTATCCCCCAACCTCGCTACCCCATTTCTCCCCTATCCCCCAACCTCGCTACCCCATTTCTCCCCTATCCCCCAACCTCGCTACATCACTATCCCATTTCTCCCCTATCCCCCAACCTCACCCCTTCCATTTCTCCCCTCCCCTATCCCCCAACCTCGCTACATCGCTATCCCATTTCCCCCCTATCCCCCAACCTCGCTACATCACTATCCCATTTCTCCCCTATCCCCCAACCTCGCTACATCACTATCCCATTTCTCCCCTATCCCCCAACCTCGCTACATCACTATCCCATTTCTCCCCTATCCCCCAACCTCGCTACATCACTATCCCATTTCTCCCCTATCCCCCAACCTCGCTACATCACTATCCCATTTCCCCTATCCCCCAACCTCACATAACTCACCCCTTCCATTTCTCCTCTCCCCTATCCCCCAACCTTGCTACATCACTATCCCATTTCCCCCCTATCCCCCAACCTCGCTACATCCCTATCCCCCAACCTCGCTACATCACTATCCCATTTCTCCCCTATCCCCCAACCTTGCTACATCACTATCCCATTTCCCCCCTATCCCCCAACCTCGCTACATCACTATCCCATTTCTCCCCTATCCCCCAACCTTGCTACATCACTATCCCATTTCCCCCTATCCTCCAACCTCGCTACATCCCTATCCCCCAACCTCGCTACATCACTATCCCATTTCCCCCCTATCCCCCAACCTCGCTATCCCCTATCCCCCAACCTCGCTACAGCGCTATCCTTCCAGCTCCCCCTCTCTCCAGGGTGCAGAGGGCAGGATGACCAGTTGATGTCTCAGCTCCTACAGTAGATCCCTCCCTCCCTTCCACTCTGTGGTGTGGTGCAGGGTGAGCAGTCAACAGTGGTGTCTCAGCTCCAACAGTAGATCTCCCCCCTCCCATATCTCCATCCTCCCTTTCCTCACCCTCTGCGGTGTGGTGCAGGGTGACCAGTAGACAGTGGTGTCTCAGCTCTAACAATAGATCCTGGATCACCTGCAGTAGATCATTGGGGATCTCGAGAGCTACCAGAGCCTCAAAAATTATTCTGAAGACGTGGGAGAAAAAGAGAGAGGGGAGAGAGGAGGGTAAGAAATGGGGGAGAAATAGAAGGCAAGAAAACAATAGAGACGGTGAGACAGTGGAGGTGGGATTGGGGGTCAGGAATATGGGGTATACGTTCACACACACACACACACACACACACACACACACACACACACACACACACACACACACACACACACACACACACACACACACACACACACACACACACACACACACACACACACACACACACAAAATCAGGGATTATCAATTAGATTCAGATTTATCTTGAGCGGATGGTCGGGGGCCTGAAACATAATTACAAATCCTTTGTAGACTACAAACTGCAAATTGACCGCAAGAATGCAAAACAGATATAATATTTGACTAAAACATAATCAATTCAAACCTGGCTTACATTTGTATAAACAGTTGAAGTTGGAAGTTTATATACACGTAGGTTGGAGTCATTAAAACTCGTTTTTCAACCACTCCACAAATTTCTTGTTAACAAACTATAGTTTTGGCAAGACTGTTAGGACATCTACTTCGTGCATGACAAGGAATTTTTCCAACAACTCTGTTGCTTGACATCATGGGAAAATCAAAAGAAATCAGCCAAGACCTCAGAAAATAAATTGTAGACCTCCACAAGTCTGGTTCATCCTTGGGAGCAATTTCCAAACACCTGAAGGTACCACGTTCATCTGTACAAACAATAGTACGCAAGTATAAACACCATGGGACCACGCAGCCGTCATACCGCTCTGGAAGGAGACGCTTTCTGTCTCCTAGAGATGAACGTACTGTGGTGCGAAAAGAGCAAATCAATCCCAGAACAACAGCAAAGGAGCTTGTGAAGATGATGGAGGAAACAGGTACAAAAGTATCTATATCCACAGTAAAACGAGTCCTATATCGACATAACCTGAAAGGTTGCTCAGCAAGGAAAAAGCCACTGCTATAAAACTGCCATAAAAAAAGCACGCCTACACATGGGGACAAAGATCGTACTTTTTGGAGAAATGTGCTCTGGTCGGATGAAACAAAAATAGAACTGTTTAGCCATAATGACCATTGTTATGTTTGGAGGAAAAAGGGGGAGGCTTGCAAGCCGACAAGCACGGGGGACTGGTGCACAAACCAAAATAGATGTCATCATGAGGAAGGACAATTATGTGGATATATTGAAGCAACATCTCAAGACATCAGGCAGGAAGTTAAAGCTTAGTCGCAAATGGGTCTTCCAAATGGACAATGACCCCAAGCATACTTCCAAAGTTGTGGCAAAATGGCTTAAGGACAACAAAGTCAAGGTATTGGAGTGGCCATCACAAAGCCCTGACCTCAATCCTATAGAACATTTGTGGGCAGAACTGGAAAAGAGTGTGTGAGCAAGGAGGCCTACAAACCTGACTCAGTTACACCAGCTCTGTCAGGAGGAATGGGCCAAAATTCACCCAACTTATTGTGTGAAGCTTGTGGAAGGCTACCCACACTGTTTGACCCAAGTTAAACAATTTCAAGGCAATGCTACCAAATACTAAACTTCTGACCCACTGGGAATGTGATGAAAGAAACAAAAGCTGAAATAAATAATTTGCTCTACTATTATTCTGAAATTTCACATTCTTAAAATAAAGTGGTGATCCTAACTGGATTAAATATCAGGAATTGTGAAGAACTGAGTTTAAATGTATTTGGTTAAGGTGCATGTAAAATTCCGACTTCAACTGTGTTTCTCTCTTATGCGTGGGAATACTTCGAACAGATTTCCAAAATTAAAAATCACTTGGAGCTCATTTCCTGTTTCCTGTTTTTAGAGTCTTATGTCCAATCATAAAGATAATAATAATTGTCAGCGAATTTGAGGGGGGCCAAATAAAACCAACCCACGAGCCACATTCAGTGCGCGGGCCACCAGTTGGGGAACTCTGCACTACAGTGACATGTCCATACCTAACGATGTGTATGACCTGAGTGAGCCAGGGTCCAGTGAGCTCAGTCTTATTCTCCCAGCCACCGTACAATCTCAGCTCCAGCTCTGTCAGGGTGGAGGGGAGCAGAGCACCTCTCACCAGCTTCACCAAGCGATGAGTCACCTCCTCTATCATTTTCTATACAGACACACAGAAACAGACTTGAGTCCTACAACAATACAACAGTACCACTTTGGACCCATTACAAGGCACTACCCATTTTGCTTTAGCTCTGAAAACTGTAGACACTGATGAGAGGGCATTCTTAAGGTTATAAAAAAGTGTATCTAAAACTATATCCAACACAACTCACCTTAAAGTCGTTCTGTCTCTGCCTGGCATTCTTCTTTGACTTTTCAACCTGGCCAGATTTCTCTCCAGTCTGATAAAAGCGTTTGACAACAGTGAAAATATGCTGTGTTGGATCATTACATTCATGACGCCCAATCACGGTCCGTTTTGCATACCTCGCTGAAGAGGCTGCCGTTGACGTAGGAGATCCAGAGCTTCCAGAAGTTGGGGAGCTGGCCAATCACCACGTCCGACAGCTTCTCCACAAACTGCACCTGCTGGGGTGTCTCATAATGCCAGGCTGCAACACAAAGACAGGAGACAGACTGGTTATAGTGTACATAAAAATATAGAATAGTTCACAATTAAACTTTACAAATGTACAATGGGGCAAGCTGATTTTCTGAATTTTTTTTCTCATTTTGTCTGTCATAGTTGAAGTGTACCTATGATGAAAATTACAGGCCTCTCATCTTTTTAAGTGGGAGAACTTGCACAATTGGTGGCTGACTAAATACTTTTTTGCCCCACTGTACACAGAGCTGATGTTTTTTGGGGAAACATGTCCACAACCCTTTCAAAACTCCCAGGTTGAAAATGTCTGGTAGAATGTGTGTATTGTTATACTGTACTATAATATAGTAGGATTACTCACTGCTGTGGCGTGGGGTATGCAAGATGCCCCCCTTATTCAGAGGAGCTGTGTCCCTGATCCTACTGAAAGCCGATGGGCGAGGGTCCCCCTCTAGATCCAGGGCTATGGCCCCCAAGCCAACTGAGATGGAGAGATAGAAGGAGAGAGGGGGAGAGAAAAAGAGAGAAATAAACCCACACTTGAGAGATTAAATAAACATTTTTCATAATAACTCCATTCCTCAATAATCTCAGCAGGCTTTCACACCAAACAATCCCCCACTCGCTCCTCTCCTCCGTTCTTTATTTTGTCTTCTGTTCCACCTCTCCCCTGGCCAGTAACAGAAAGAATGCCCTGTTGTTTCAGGGTGAGAGAGAAAAGTAAAAGGGGGAGGATGAGGAGAGGAGAAGCGAGCAAAGGGGAGCTGAAGAGAGTGCAAACCCACTGTTTGTACGGGGCAGGGCAGAGGCGAACTGGGTTTAGCTGGGCCACACTGGGCACAGTGATGTCTGTGCGGATCTGGGTCAGATTACTCTGGCCTGATCAGGCCGCTCACTGCTCTCCACAAGATGGTGATAGAGAGCTACAGTGGTACTGCAGCCAGAGGGTGACTGGCACTCTTAAGCTGATGGCACGGTTATTTTGCACCCTTGCCTCCAGTGCACTTGGCTTAGTGCACTCCTGTGGGTCACTGGGAGAGGTTTGGTAAAGGAAACCTGGACGGGGTGAAAGGTCAGCCCCGTGACCTTTGGTCTTTGACATGAAAGTGAAACCTGCACTGATAAGACTTGTGATAGAAACTCAGGGTAAAGCACTAATACAACAACACTACTAGAGCTTAAATAGCACGCCCACAGATCCTTATTGTAAACACATTATTTCGAGAACATGTGACACACACACAGTGAGTCACAAACTCGTTCTCTTGTGTATGTTGCGGTCCATCTCCAAATGTGAGGAAAGTCTACAAGGTGAGTCAGACAGACCAGACACGGTTTTTCAAACACATGAATATATAGACGCACAGAAAGTAGAAACACATATTTAGGCACACACACACACACACACACACACACACACACACACACACACACACACACACACACACACACACACACACACACACACACACACACACACACACACACACGCACACACACACGACACCATGGGAAAGGGTTCACCCGACACCTGGATCAACAGCAGCAGCTCTCATCCCTCTCTCTATAAAAAGAAAGATAGGAAAACAAGAATGAGAAAGCAGCTCCATATGAGCAGTGTGTGTCTGTGTGCCCATTGTGTGTGTTTATCGGGCCATACACTGAGTGAGAGTGTGTTACAAAGTTTATTGTATGTTTAATGTGTAAGATTAGAAAGTTCATTCATTCTGTGAGTGTGTGTATGCATGTCTGTGTGTGTGTGTGTGTGTGTTGAAGACCCTGTGTGTCTTCTGTCAGCGCGGTGCAGCTCACTTCCTTCTCTACCCTGCAGGTCGCACGACTTCCTGTTCCCCACGGGGTCGCAACCCCGACCACACACACACACACACTGCTTTCTGTCTAAACACCATACACACACTCCCCCTTTCTCTATTGCACTCACTCTCTCCCACACACATACACACTGCTTTCTGTCTAAACACCACACACACACTCCCCCTTTCTCTATTGCACTCACTCTCTCCCACACACATACACACTGCTTTCTGTCTAAACACCATACACACACTCCCCCTTTCTCTATTGCACTCACTCTCTCCCACACACATACACACTGCTTTCTGTCTAAACACCATACACACACACTCCCCCTTTCTCTATTGCACTCACTCTCTCCCACACACATACACACTGCTTTCTGTCTAAACACCATACACACACTCCCCCTTTCTCTATTGCACTCACTCTCTCCCACACACATACACACTGCTTTCTGTCTAAACACCATACACACACTCCCCCTTTCTCTATTGCACTCACTCTCTCCCACACACATACACACTACTTTCTGTCTAAACACCATACACACACTCCCCCTTTCTCTATTGCACTCACTCTCTCCCACACACATACACACTGCTTTCTGTCTAAACACCATACACACACACTCCCCCTTTCTCTATTGCACTCACTCTCTCCCACACACACACACACTGCTTTCTGTCTAAACACCACACACACACACTCCCCGTTTCTCTATTGCACTCACTCTCTCCCACACACACACTGCTTTCTGTCTAAACACCATACACACACATACACGTGCAGAAGATACACATCCAGTGATCCTGTAAAGGACGAACACATTCCACATACACTATATATATATATAATAATAATAATAATATAATATATAATAATATAATAATAATAATAATAATATAATATATATATATACACACAAAAGTATGTGGACACCCATTCAAATTAGTGCATTTCAGCCCGTTGCTGACAGGTGTATATAATAGAGCACACAGCCATGCGATCTCCATAGACAAACATTGGAAATAGAATGGCCTCACTGAAGAGCTCATTGACTTTCAAAGTGGCACCGTAATAGGATGACACCTTCCCAACAAGTCAGTTGGTCAAATTTAGAGCTGTCCCGGTCAACTGTAAGTGCTGTTATTGTGAGGTGGAAAAGTTGGAATAAGAGCGTCTGCTAAATGACTTAAATGTAAATGTAAATGTTGAGGAGCAACAACGGCTCGGCTGCGAAGTGGTATGCCACACAAGCTCACTGAATGGGACCGCCGAGTGCTGAAGCATGTGACGCGTAAAAAAAATCATCCGTCCTCAGTTGCCACTCACTACCGAGTTCTAAACTCCTCTGGAAGCTTCATGAAATGGGTTTCCATGGACGGGCAGCAGCACACAAGCCTAAGATCACCATGCCAAGTGACGTTGGAATGGTGTAAAGCTCGCTGCCATTGGTCTCTGGAGCAGTGGAAATGCATTCTCTGGAGTGATGAACCACGCTTCAGATCGGTGTGGAAGAACTTGACTGGCCTGCACAGAGAATGCAGTGGAAAGCCATCCCAGAAGAGTGGAGGCTGGTATAGCAGCAAAGGGGGACCAACTCCATATTAATGCCCATGATTTTAGAATGAGATGTTCGACGAGCAGGTGTCCACATACTTTTAGAACATGGAGCTGCTTTCTCCCTCTTATTCTTATTCTCTCTTATTCTTGTCCATGTTTTCCTCTGTTATTTACATGATATGAATAACAGCAGAGTTTGAAATTGCCCCTTCAAGTTTTTCTTAATACCCTAACACTGCCTAATAAAATACCCTAAGACTGCACAGTGAAGATCTGCACCAGTCAGTGTGTCCTGGCCTTCTAATCATTCACCCGACTGACAACGTTATTTTCCTACAAACACAATTGCGGCTAATTGTATTTCTCCTTGGCGGGGTGTGTATTGTTCAGGAACTAAAAGCAACACAGTTTGTAATTGAATTGGGCAGAGATCGATTGAGATAACAGACAAATAAAATGGGAGCTTATAGACATACAGAAGCCACTGACTGCTAGCGCTGCCCTGCTCGCGGCTACGCTACAAACAAACCAACCACACACAAAAATGTGATTAATTGTGTTTAAAAAAAAAAAGGAAAATACATTTTAGGGTATTTTCACAGGTAATTATTAAGAGTCAAAACAACACACTAGAATGAGACTTTCCGAACCTTCACGTTCTGGAACATTCCAGACATGAGAGGAAAACTACAACAGTTACCAATAAATCGAAGAGCTATAGGCTTGCCCTGTCACGCGTGACCCTGACAATAGGTCTCAAGGTCCATTCTGCTAGCTACAACACTGGATAATAATTCATAATTAGTGCGCACGTTTGATGATAATTTTATTTTTTTATTTTTTTAAAGTTAAATAAAAATATTGAACCTTTATTTAATGACGATGATTGATGTGAGGAGAGAGAGTGGGGCTTGTGGAGGAAAGGTTTGAGAGATACTAGGTGGATGTGGTCTTGGTGGGGTTGGGGCAGTGGGTGCTGCTGTTGAGGGATGCTTTTGGTAAGCACTGGTTTTGGGTTTGGTGCGGGGGCTGAGGGAAGCGGGGATGTGGTCTAGGAGTGTAAATGGCTGCCAGGTGCGTAGAGTGGCTGAGCTCACAAGACAGGGGACAGGAGACAGCTGCTGCTGCTGCTGAGTGTGTGCATGTGTGTGCATTTGATATTCAATGATTCCTTTAAATAATGCCATAAGTGTATCTGAGTGACATCCATGTACTGAATTACAGACTCACGTTACATACAGTAGGCCTATGCACTGCAAGCTCTAACTAAATTCACAGACAGACACTTGACTTCCTGTCTCCGTATAGGCTAACAGCTGTCTGACAGCTGTGTCCAAGTGTCCATGTCTGTAGCGGTGTGTAACTAACTCGATCCCAGAGATGAGTGATGCAGCTCTGTAGCTCAAGGTGAAGAGCATTAGAGAGCGCGCACAATAACCCCCCCATACTCACGGAGCCCCGGAACCCACTGTTACCCTTAGCATTAGCCCTGTTTATACTCTGACTCCACTATATACGACAGCCACCACCCACGCAGTGTTCTGTCTGCAAGCCTAAGATCACCATGAGCAATGTCAAGCGTTGGCCGGAGTGGTGTAAAGCTCGCCGCCATTGGACTCTGGAGTGATGATTCACACTTCACCATCTGGCAGTCCGACTGACGAATCTGGGTTTGGCGGATGCCAGGAGAACGTTACCTGCCCCAATGCATAGTGCTAACTGTAAAGTTTGGTGGAGGAGGAGTAATAGTCTGGGGCTGTTTTTCATGGTTCGGGATAGGCCCCTTAGTTCCAGTGAAGGGAAATCTTAACGCTACACAATACAATGACATTTTAAACAATTCTGTGCTTCCAACTTTGTGGCAATAGTTTCAGGATGACAATGCCCCTGTGCACAAAGCGAGGTCCATACAGAAATGGTTTGTCGAGATCAGTGTGGAAGAACTTAACTGGCCTGCACAGAGCCCTGACCTCAACCCCAACAAACACCTTTGGATGAATTGGAACTCTGACTGCGAGCCAGGCCTAATCGTCCATCAGTGCCCGACCTCACTAATGCTCGTGGCTGAATGGAAGCAAGTCCCCGCAGAAATGGTCCACCAACATCTGGTGAAAAGCCTTCCCAGAAGAGTGGAGGCTGTTATAGCAGCAAAGGGGGACCAACTCCATATGAATGGCCATGATTTTGTAATGAGATGTTTGACGAGCAGGTGTCCATACTTTTATACACAAAATGCCATGTAATGTTAATATTCAGAAATATTCAACTCCTTGAGTCAATACATGTTAGAATCACCTGTGGCAGTGATTGCTGCTGTGAGTCTTTCTGGGTAAGTCTCAGAGATTTGTACAAACTTTGCCCACTATTTATTTTTGTATTCTTCAAGCTCTGTCAAGTTGGTTGTTGATCATTGCTAGACAGCCATTTGCAAGTCTTGCCATAGATTTCCAAGCTGATTTAAGTCAAAACCGTAACTAGGCCACCCAGTGTATACTCGGCCTTGTGTTTTAGGCAACTGTCCTGCTGAAAGGTGAATTCGTCTCCCAGTGTCTGGTGGAAAGCAGACTGAAACAGGTTACTGTCCTGCTGAAAGGTGAATTCATCTCCCAGTGTCTGGTGGAAAGCAGACTGAAACAGGTTACTGTCCTGCTGAAAGGTGAATTCGTCTCCCAGTGTCTGTTGGAAAGCAGACTGAACTAGGTTATTGTCCTGCTGAAAGGCGAATTCGTCTCCCAGTGTCTGTTGGAAAGCAGACTGAACTAGGTTATTGTCCTGCTGAAAGGCGAATTCGTCTCCCAGTGTCTGTTGGAAAGCAGACTGAAACAGGTTATTGTCCTGCTGAAAGGTGAATTCGTCTCCCAGTGTCTGTTGGAAAGCAGACTGAACCAGGTTACTGTCCTGCTGAAAGGTGAATTCGTCTCCCAGTGTCTGTTGGAAAGCAGACTGAAACAGGTTACTGTCCTGCTGAAAGGTGAATTCGTCTCCCAGTGTCTGTTGGAAAGCAGACTGAACCAGGTTACTGTCCTGCTGAAAGGCGAATTCGTCTCCCAGTGTCTGTTGGAAAGCAGACTGAAACAGGTTACTGTCCTGCTGAAAGGTGAATTCGTCTCCCAGTGTCTGGTGGAAAGCAGACTGAACCAGGTTACTGTCCTGCTGAAAGGTGAATTCGTCTCCCAGTGTCTGTTGGAAAGCAGACTGAACCAGGTTACTGTCCTGCTGAAAGGTGAATTCGTCTCCCAGTGTCTGTTGGAAAGCAGACTGAAACAGGTTACTGTCCTGCTGAAAGGTGAATTCATCTCCCAGTGTCTGGTGGAAAGCAGACTGAAACAGGTTACTGTCCTGCTGAAAGGTGAATTCGTCTCCCAGTGTCTGTTGGAAAGCAGACTGAAACAGGTTACTGTCCTGCTGAAAGGTGAATTCGTCTCCCAGTGTCTGGTGGAAAGCAGACTGAAACAGGTTACTGTCCTGCTGAAAGGTGAATTCGTCTCCCAGTGTCTGTTGGAAAGCAGACTGAAACAGGTTACTGTCCTGCTGAAAGGTGAATTCGTCTCCCAGTGTCTGTTGGAAAGCAGACTGAAACAGGTTACTGTCCTGCTGAAAGGTGAATTCGTCTCCCAGTGTCTGTTGGAAAGCAGACTGAACCAGGTTATTGTCCTGCTGAAAGGTGAATTCGTCTCCCAGTGTCTGTTGGAAAGCAGACTGAAACAGGTTACTGTCCTGCTGAAAGGTGAATTCGTCTCCCAGTGTCTGTTGGAAAGCAGACTGAAACAGGTTACTGTCCTGCTGAAAGGTGAATTCGTCTCCCAGTGTCTGTTGGAAAGCAGACTGAACCAGGTTATTGTCCTGCTGAAAGGTGAATTCGTCTCCCAGTGTCTGTTGGAAAGCAGACTGAAACAGGTTATTGTCCTGCTGAAAGGTGAATTCGTCTCCCAGTGTCTGGTGGAAAGCAGACTGAAACAGGTTATTGTCCTGCTGAAAGGTGAATTCGTCTCCCAGTGTCTGGTGGAAAGCAGACTGAAACAGGTTATTGTCCTGCTGAAAGGTGAATTCGTCTCCCAGTGTCTGTTGGAAAGCAGACTGAAACAGGTTACTGTCCTGCTGAAAGGTGAATTCGTCTCCCAGTGTCTGGTGGAAAGCAGACAAACAGGTTATTGTCCTGCTGAAAGGTGAATTCGTCTCCCAGTGTCTGGTGGAAAGCAGACTGAAACAGGTTATTGTCCTGCTGAAAGGTGAATTCGTCTCCCAGTGTCTGTTGGAAAGCAGACTGAAACAGGTTTTCCTCTAGGATTTTGCCTGTGCTTAATTCTATTCCGTTTCCTATTATCCCCCCAAAAAACTATTGTGGTCCTTAGTCGATGACAAGCATACCCATAACATGACACAGCCACCACCATGCTTGAAAATAGGTGGTACTTAGTGAAGTGTTTTGTTGTATTCAGGACAAAAGTTAATTTCTTTGCCATATCTGATGCAGTATTACTTTAACTGTTTGAAGATCACCATTGGTGTCATGGTAAAATCCCTGAGCGTTTTCATTTACATTTAAGTCATTTAGCAGACGCTCTTATCCAGAGCGACTTACAAATTGGTGCATTCACCTTATGACATCCAGTGGAACAGCCACTTTACAATAGTGCATCTAAATCTTTTAAGGGGGGAGAAGGATTACTTTATCCTATCCTAGGTATTCCTTAAAGAGGTGGGGTTTCAGGTGTCTCCGGAAGGTGGTGATTGACTCCGCTGTCCTGGCGTCGTGAGGGAGTTTGTTCCACCATTGGGGGGCCAGAGCAGCGAACAGTTTTGACTGGGCTGAGCGGGAACTGTTTTCCTTCCTCTCCGGCAACTGAGTTAGGAAGGGCGCCTGTATCTTTGTAGTGACTGGGTGTATTGATACACCATCCAAAGTGTAATTTATAATTTCACCATGTTCAGAGGGATATTCAATGTCATCTTTGAATAACAAATATCTACCAATATGTGTCCTTATTCGCAAGGCATTGGAAAACCGCCCTGGTCTTTGTGGTTGAATCTGTGCTCGAAATGTACTGCTCGACTGAGATACTACAGATAAGTGTACGTGTGGGGTACAGAGATGATGCAGTCATTTCAAAATCAACACTATTGTTGCACACAGAGCGAGTCCATGCAACTTATTATGTGACTTGTTAAGCAACTGTTTACTTCTAAACTTATTTCCCTTTATAACAAAAAGGGTTGAAGACTTACTGACATTTCAGCTTTTCGTGTCTGTAGACCAGTGACACAAAATCTCAATTTAAATCCATTTTAAATTCAAGCTGTAACACAACAAAATGTGGGGAAAAGGTCAAGAGGTGCGAATACTTTCTGATGGTGCTGTACATCAAAGCTGTGACCGAGAGACTGAAACACAGCTTCCATAGCCGGCCTCTGACCGGTACCCTGTTAAACATCACTAGCCGGCCTCTGACCGGTACCCTGTTAAACATCACTAGCCGGCCTCTGACCGGTAGGTACCCTGTTAAACATCACTAGCCGGCCTCTGACCGGTAGGTACCCTGTTAAACATCACTAGCCGGCCTCTGACCGGTAGGTACCCTGTTAAACATCACTAGCCGGCCTCTGACCGGTAGGTACCCTGTTAAACATCACTAGCCGGCCTCTGACCGGTAGGTACCCTGTTAAACATCACTAGCCGGCCTCTGACCGGTAGGTACCCTGTTAAACATCACTAGCCGGCCTCTGACCGGTAGGTACCCTGTTAAACATCACTAGCCGGCCTCTGACCGGTAGGTACCCTGTTAAACATCACTAGCCGGCCTCTGACCGTTAGGTACCCTGTTAAACATCACTAGCCGGCCTCTGACCGGTAGGTACCCTGTTAAACATCACTAGCCGGCCTCTGACCGGTAGGTACCCTGTTAAACATCACTAGCCGGCCTCTGACCGGTAGGTACCCTGTTAAACATCACTAGCCGGCCTCTGACCGGTAGGTACCCTGTTAAACATCACTAGCCGGCCTCTGACGGTAGGTACCCTGTTAAACATCACTAGCCGGCCTCTGACCGGTAGGTACCCTGTTAAACATCACTAGCCGGCCTCTGACCGGTAGGTACCCTGTTAAACATCACTAGCCGGCCTCTGACCGGTAGGTACCCTGTTAAACATCACTAGCCGGCCTCTGACCGGTAGGTACCCTGTTAAACATCACTAGCCGGCCTCTGACCGGTAGGTACCCTGTTAAACATCACTAGCCGGCCTCTGACCGGTAGGTACCCTGTTAAACATCACTAGCCGGCCTCTGACCGGTAGGTACCCTGTTAAACATCACTAGCCGGCCTCTGACCGGTAGGTACCCTGTTAAACATCACTAGCCGGCCTCTGACCGGTAGGTACCCTGTTAAACATCACTAGCCGGCCTCTGACCGGTAGGTACCCTGTTAAACATCACTAGCCGGCCTCTGACCGGTAGGTACCCTGTTAAACATCACTAGCCGGCCTCTGACCGGTAGGTACCCTGTTAAACATCACTAGCCGGCCTCTGACCGGTAGGTACCCTGTTAAACATCACTAGCCGGCCTCTGACCGGTAGGTACCCTGTTAAACATCACTAGCCGGCCTCTGACCGGTAGGTACCCTGTTAAACATCACTAGCCGGCCTCTGACCGGTAGGTACCCTGTTAAACATCACTAGCCGGCCTCTGACCGGTAGGTACCCTGTTAAACATCACTAGCCGGCCTCTGACCGGTAGGTACCCTGTTAAACATCACTAGCCGGCCTCTGACCGGTAGGTACCCTGTTAAACATCACTAGCCGGCCTCTGACCGGTAGGTACCCTGTTAAACATCACTAGCCGGCCTCTGACCGGTAGGTACCCTGTTAAACATCACTAGCCGGCCTCTGACCGGTAGGTACCCTGTTAAACATCACTAGCCGGCCTCTGACCGGTAGGTACCCTGTTAAACATCACTAGCCGGCCTCTGACCGGTAGGTACCCTGTTAAACATCACTAGCCGGCCTCTGACCGGTAGGTACCCTGTTAAACATCACTAGCCGGCCTCTGACCGGTAGGTACCCTGTTAAACATCACTAGCCGGCCTCTGACCGGTAGGTACCCTGTTAAACATCACTAGCCGGCCTCTGACCGGTAGGTACCCTGTTAAACATCACTAGCCGGCCTCTGACCGGTAGGTACCCTGTTAAACATCACTAGCCGGCCTCTGACCGGTAGGTACCCTGTTAAACATCACTAGCCGGCCTCTGACCGGTAGGTACCCTGTTAAACATCACTAGCCGGCCTCTGACCGGTAGGTACCCTGTTAAACATCACTAGCCGGCCTCTGACCGGTAGGTACCCTGTTAAACATCACTAGCCGGCCTCTGACCGGTAGGTACCCTGTTAAACATCACTAGCCGGCCTCTGACCGGTACCCTGTTAAACATCACTAGCCGGCCTCTGACCGGTACCCTGTTAAACATCACTAGCCGGCCTCTGACCGGTACCCTGTTAAACATCACTAGCCGGCCTTGTTAAACATCACTAGCCGGCCTCTGACCGGTACCCTGTTAAACATCACTAGCCGGCCTTGTTAAACATCACTAGCCGGCCTCTGACCGGTACCCTGTTAAACATCACTAGCCGGCCTCTGACCGGTACCCTGTTAAACATCACTAGCCGGCCTCTGACCGGTACCCTGTTAAACATCACTAGCCGGCCTCTGACCGGTACCCTGTTAAACATCACTAGCCGGCCTCTGACCGGTACCCTGTTAAACATCACTAGCCGGCCTCTGACCGGTACCCTGTTAAACATCACTAGCCGGCCTCTGACCGGTACCCTGTTAAACATCACTAGCCGGCCTCTGACCGGTACCCTGTTAAACATCACTAGCCGGCCTCTGACCGGTACCCTGTTAAACATCACTAGCCGGCCTCTGACCGGTACCCTGTTAAACATCACTAGCCGGCCTCTGACCGGTACCCTGTTAAACATCACTAGCCGGCCTCTGACCGGTACCCTGTTAAACATCACTAGCCGGCCTCTGACCGGTACCCTGTTAAACATCACTAGCCGGCCTCTGACCGGTACCCTGTTAAACATCACTAGCCGGCCTCTGACCGGTAGGTACCCTGTTAAACATCACTAGCCGGCCTCTGACCGGTAGGTACCCTGTTAAACATCACTAGCCGGCCTCTGACCGGTACCCTGTTAAACATCACTAGGCGGCCTCTGACCGGTACCCTGTTAAACATCACTAGGCGGCCTCTGACCGGTACCCTGAACCTTAGAGACTGCTGCTCTGTCCTGGACATACAGTCATTGAACAATGGTCCCTTTTCAAATGTTTACATACCTGTTTAGCCACTTTATATGTATATACTGTATTCTAGTCATAGGCTCATCCCATATAACTAGAACAATAATGCCCATATTGTCTATGCACACCTTTATATAGACACTGAGTGTACAAAACATTAAGAGCAACTTCCTAATATTGAGTTGCACCGCACCCCCTTTGCCCTAAGAACAGGCTCAATTTGTCAGGACATGGACTCTACAGGGTGTTGAAAGCGTTCCATAGAGATGCTGGCCCATGTTGACTCCAATGCTTCCCACAGTTGTGTCAAGTTGGCTGGATGTCCTTTGGGTGCTGGACCATTCTTGATACACAAAACTTTTGAGGGTGAAAACCCCAGCAGCATTGCAGTTCTTGACACAAACCGGTGCGTCTGGCACCTGCTACCATACCCCATTCAAAAGGCACTTAAATATTGTGTCTTGCCCATTCACCCTCTGAATGGCACACAAACACAATCATGTCCTTCTTTAACCTCCCTTTCATCTACATTGGATTTAACAAGTGACTTAGGGGTCCTAGCTTTCACCTGGATTCAACTGGTCAACTGGTCAGTCTATCATGGAAAGAGCAGGTGTTCTTAATAACAGGGGTCGCTAGCAGGGGGGTAATATGTAAATTTTGTGTGCGTGTCTGTGCATGTGTCTGTACTGTTCATCCTGAGCAGGTGGTTTCACATTATTCCTGGTACTGATTTAACAGAGAGACAGCTTCATTGGGGTTAATTGTTCCAATCCATCTGTGCAGCCTAGTGTCTCTGTGTGTGTCTCTGTGTGTGTGTGTGTGTGTGTGTGTGTGTGTGTGTGTGTGTGTGTGTGTGTGTGTGTGTGTGTGTGTGTGTGTGTGTGTGTTGTAACATGTTGGGCCCTGAAACCCAACGCCAAGAGAGAGAGAGAGAGATGACAGGAGGGAGCGTGTTGACATATGACAACCTAACCAGTCTGACTGAAATGTCAAAACGGGGGACTTTTCTTTCCATCTTCCGTGTGTGTGTGAATCTGTGTGAATCTGTGTGTGTGTGTGTGAATCTGTGTGTGTGTGTGTGTGTGTGTGTGCATGTATACATAGATATAACGTGTGTGTGTGTTTAACTCACCTCTCTGGTAATTGATAAACTCCTCCTTGCAGTTCTGCATGAGTCCGAGGATCCACTTGTGCTGGGCGGAGATACACTGCCAGGCAGGGTCCCCTGATGCATGCAGGTCAGACAGGTACCTGGAAGGAACACACACAGAGTTAAGGGTGGAAACGTGAGCAGCACTTCACAGGTGATACTGACACACTCAGGTGAGAAATGGGTGGAAACAGCACTTCACAGGTGATACTGACACACTCAGGTGAGAAATGGGTGGAAACAGCACTTCACAGGTGATACTGACACACTCAGGTGAGAAATGGGTGGAAACAGCACTTCACAGGTGATACTGACACACTCAGGTGAGAAATGGGTGGAAACAGCACTTCAATAGGACACCTGTTCAAATCTAAACCCTGTGCCCTCGATCTCCCTCAGCCTTTGCCTTAACCTTAACTTCCTCTCCAAAATCATCATCCCATACCCACAGTCCTCTTCCCCAGTACATTCCCTGTACAGCTGCACTCGGTACTCTGTTGGATCATCACAAAAGAGTCTGAGTCACTGACTGTGGCTCTGGGCTGGCTTCATCACATAGCAGGCAGACCAGACTAATTTGTTCCTCATTACAGGAGATCCCTCTGAACCCCTAGCCAGCCAGCCTCTACAGTATGCCCCCACAAGACCTGGGTTCAAGCAGTATTTCCCAAATACTTTGGACATTTCATTGCCTAGAGTACCAGACGGGCGGGTTTTGGTATGCACTTTGGGGAATATTCTATTGGTTAAATTTGACCAGGCAAGTTCAATCAAGCACAGTATTTAAAAGAACATAAATTGAACCATTTTACTGTGACATGTGGTTGGTCTCTGTAGACATTGTACCAATGCGCCAGGCTTAACACGTCTGTAGAAGTTCCCGTGTCAGTTGGGACAGAGAGGACGAGTCAGAAACAGGAAGCGCGTCACCGGTATGTAAACGTTATGTAAAACCCAGGTCTGGTTTAGCCAACCCTCCACAACCCCCACCCCAGCCCCCCAGCCAGCTAACCAGCTAGTTCACCCACAACACAGCCTGCTCGTCCTCTTAATGTGTGTACGGTAAACTGGGGGTATGGTGGGCGTGTAAAGCTAGCTAGCTATAATGTAGCTATAATGTAATGTAATGTGGGAGGATGAAAGATGGCTGCTGTGGTCTAGGGCTGCGCTCTCTCGTTCTGACGAGTCAGTCTGAGCAATAATAAACCAGCCAAGACCACAACTATGCAGGATGTCGGGAAAGGGGGCGAAAGAGGGAGAGAATGAAAACGAGACCAAGGGGAAAAGAGGAACGAGGATAGAGAGAGACAGATATTTAAGAGAGACAGGGAAGTGAGCGAGAAAGAGAAAATGAGAGAGAGAGAGGAGAAAGAACAAGACATGAAGAAAGATTTATTTTAAAAAGTACATTTTCAGCCAAATGACCGCGGTCACCGTAGTTACGGGGGGGGGGGACCGTCAGGAAAATAAAATAACCGTCATAATGAAGACTGTTTCAGCAAAAGGGTTGTTGCAAACCAATAAGCGACCATGTTTCATCCCGTTGTAAAGAGTCCATGTTACCACGGATACGGACTCAACCGCACGTCGGCAGCAGCCGTCTCCAGTCCACTGTTTGCTCCACAACACAGAATTCTAACGGTCTAGAGAGGACGCAGTTTCAGAGTTTTGTGGAACAAACAGCTCACTGAAGATGGCTGCAGCCGACGTGCGGTTGAGTCCGTATCCATGGTAACGTCACACGATTATAAAATGAACGTGCCAGCCCTAAAGATGAGGCAAACCACGACTCAGAGACAGAGAGTAAGAAGAGCGAACAGAACGAATATGGGAAATGTAATACACTAAAACCATAAAGACATGACTAAATTTTGCACTGCGTGACATCTAACCCTCTACAGTGCAGTATGGGTATACATAGTGAGACCTTATGTATCTCTTCTGGTCATGCAGGGTTGAAGGTGTCTCCAGTAGCTTGTCCAGGAGCAGAATCTTCAGAGCCCCGATCCTCGTCTCCACCTCGGCATACACTACACACAGACAGACAGGAGAGAACATCGTCATTACTCGTTTCCAGCACCCCCTTCCAAGAAGCTCAGTTCACCCTACCTTTTTTAAAGACCGAGACCTCAGTGTTGCTGAACAGAGACTTGGCTTTCTCATAGTCATTGATCACCACGTCATAATCTCCCTGAAGAAGAACACATACAACACATCAAGACAGCAATATCACAATGCTTCATTTAAAAAAAAGTGTATAGATATTTTATTTGACAGGGGTTTATTTCATACGTGGAGACACGTGTGTGTGTAGAGTGCACTGGACATGAACATGGCACTTTGACATTCTAGCTTCTCTAGCACCACCTTCTGGATGCCGGGCTGGAGTTTGAGCAACAGGTTGAGGTGTGCATGCTGTGCTTGTGTTCCATGACGTAGACTGACCAGGTGAATCCAGGTGAAAGCCATGGTCCCTTATTGACCTCACTTGTTAAATTCACTTCCACCAGTATAGATGAAGGGGAGGAAACCGGTTAAAGATTTTTAAAGAAACAGGAAACAGATTTTTAAGCCTTGAGACGTGGATTGGGTGTGTGCGCCATTCAGAGGGTGCCTTTGAACGGGGTAGTAGGTGCCAGGCGCACTGGTTTGAGTGGGTCAAGAACTGCAACGCTGCAGAAGCATTGGAGTCATCATGGGCCAGCATCCCTGTGGAACGCTTTCGACACCTTGTAGAGTCCATGCCCTGATGAATTGAGACTGTCCTGAGGGCAAAAGGGAGGGTGCAACTCAACCTTAGGAAAGTGTTCTTCATATTTTGGAAACTCAGTGTATACCTTCTGTATGTTGCGTTCGATGTTGAGCGGCAGGTTGAAGAGGAACTTGAAGCGCTGCAGGACGTTGAGGGCGTTCCGCGTCGAGTCAGCTTTATCCTTCCGCCCCAACACCTCCTGGAACAGAGTGTCTGCTGTATCACTGGCTCCTGGGGTGGAGGGAGTGGGGAGGGGAATACAGGGAGAAGATAGAGAGAAGAGGGGAGGGGAGGGAATACAGGGAGAAGATAGAGAGAAGAGGGGAGGGGAGGGAATACAGGGAGAAGAGGGGAGGGGAGGGAATACAGGGAGAAGAGAGAAGAGGGGAGGGGAGGGAATACAGGGAGAAGATAGAGAGAAGGAGGGGAGGGAATACAGGGAGAAGATAGAGAGAAGAGGGGAGGGGAGGGAATACAGGGAGAAGATAGAGAGAAGAGGGGAGGAGGGAATACAGGAGAAGATAGAGAGAAGAGGGGAGGGGAGGATACAGGGAGAAGATAGAGAGAAGAGGGGAGGAGGGAATACAGGGAAGATAGAGAGAAGAGGGGAGGAGGGGAGGGAATACAGGGAGAAGATAGAGAGAAGAGGGGAGGAGGGAATACAGGAGAAGATAGAGAGAAGAGGGGAGGAGGGAATACAGGGAGAAGATAGAGAGAAGAGGAGGAGGGAATACAGGGAGAAGATAGAGAGAAAGGGGAGGAGGGAATACAGGAGAAGATAGAGAGAAGAGGGGAGGGGAGGGAATACAGGGAGAAGATAGAGAGAAGAGGGGAGGGGAGGGAATACAGGGAGAAGATAGAGAGAAGAGGGAGGAGGAATACAGGAGAAGATAGAGAGAAGAGGGGGAGGAGGGAATACAGGAGAAGATAGAGAGAAGAGGGGAGGGGAGGGAATACAGGAGAAGATAGAGAGAAGAGGGGAGGGGAGGAATACAGGAGAAGATAGAGAGAAGAGGGAGGGGAGGGAATACAGGGAGAAGATAGAGAGAAGAGGGAGGGGAGGGAATACAGGAGAAGATAGAGAGAAGAGGGGAGGGGAGGGAATACAGGGAGAAGATAGAGAGAAGAGGGAGGGGAGGGAATACAGGGAGAAGATAGAGAGAAGAGGGGAGGGGGGAATACAGGAGAAGATAGAGAGAAGAGGGGGAGGGGAGGGAATACAGGGAGAAGATAGAGAGAAGAGGGGAGGAGGGAATACAGGGAGAAGATAGAGAGAAGAGGGGAGGGGAGGAATACAGGGAGAAGATAGAGAGAAGAGGGGAGGGAGGGAATACAGGGAGAAGATAGAGAGAAGAGGGGAGGGGAGGGAATACAGGAGAAGATAAGAGAGAAGAGGGGAGGGGAGGGAATACAGGAGAAGATAAGAGAGAAGAGGGGAGGGAATACAGGGAGAAGATAGAGAGAAGAGGGGGAGGGAATACAGGGAGAAGATAGAGAGAAGAGGGGAGGAGGGAAGACAGGGAGAAGATAGAGAGAAGAGGGAGGGAGGGAAATACAGGGAGAAGATAGAGAGAAGAGGGAGGAGGAATACAGGAGAAGATAGAGAGAAGAGGGGAGGAGGGAATACAGGAGAAGATAGAGAGAAGAGGGGGGAGGGGACAGGAATACAGGGAGAAGATAGAGAGAAGAGGAGGAGGGAATACAGGGAGAAGATAGAGAGAAGAGGGGGGGAGGGAATACAGGAGAAGATAGAGAGAAGAGGGGGAGGGAGGAATACAGGAGAAGATAGAGAGAAGAGGAGGGAGGGAATACAGGGAGAAGATAGAGAGAAGAGGGGAGGAGGGAATACAGGAGAAGATAGAGAGAAGAGGGGAGGAGGGAATACAGGGAGAAGATAGAGAGAAGAGGGGAGGGAGGGAATACAGGGAGAAGATAGAGAGAAGAGGGAGGGGAGGAATACAGGAGAAGATAGAGAGAAGAGGGAGGAGGGAATACAGGAGAAGATAGAGAGAAGAGGGGAGGGGAGGGAATACAGGAGAAGATAGAGAGAAGAGGGGAGGGGAGGGAATACAGGGAGAAGATAGAGAGAAGAGGGGAGGAGGGAATACAGGAGAAGATAGAGAAGAGGGAGGGGAGGGAATACAGGGAGAAGATAGAGAGAAGAGGGGAGGGAGGGAATACAGGAGAAGATAGAGAAGAGGGGAGGGGAGGGAATAGAGGGAGAAGATAGAGAGAAGAGGGAGGGGAGGGGAATACAGGGAGAAGATAGAGAGAAGAGGGGAGGAGGGAATACAGGAGAAGATAGAGAGAAGAGGGGAGGAGGGAATACAGGGAGAAGATAGAGAGAAGAGGGGAGGGGAGGGAATACAGGAGAAGATAGAGAGAAGAGGGGAGGGAGGAATACAGGAGAAGATAAGAGAGAAGAGGGGAGGGGAGGGAATACAGGGAGAAGATAAGAGAGAAGAGGGAGGAGGGAATACAGGGAGAAGATAAGAGAGAAGAGGGAGGGGAGGAATACAGGGAGAAGATAAGAGAGAAGAGGGGAGGGAGGGAATACAGGGAGAAGATAAGAGAGAAGAGGGGAGGGGGGAATACAGGAGAAGATAGAGAGAAGAGGGAGGAGGAATACAGGGAGAAGATAGAGAGAAGAGGGGAGGGAGGAATACAGGGAGAAGATAGAGAGAAGAGGGAGGGGGGAATACAGGAGAAGATAGAGAGAAGAGGGGAGGAGGGAATACAGGAGAAGATAGAGAGAAGAGGGGAGGGGAGGGAATACAGGAGAAGATAGAGAGAAGAGGGGAGGGGGAGGGAATACAGGGAGAAGATAGAGAGAAGAGGGGAGGGGAGGGAATACAGGAGAAGATAGAGAGAAGAGGGGGGGAGGGAATACAGGAGAAGATAGAGAGAAGAGGGAGGGGAGGAATACAGGAGAAGATAGAGAGAAGAGGGGAGGGGAGGGAATACAGGGAGAAGATAGAGAGAAGAGGGGAGGGAGGGAATACAGGGAGAAGATAGAGAGAAGAGGGAGGGGAATACAGGGAGAAGATAGAGAGAAGAGGGAGGGAGGAATACAGGGATAAGATAGAGAGAAGAGGGAGGGGAGGGAATACAGGGATAAGATAGAGAGAAGAGGGGAGGGAGGGAATACAGGATAAGATAGAGAGAAGAGGGAGGGGAGGGAATACAGGGATAAGATAGAGAGAAGAGGGGAGGGGAGGGAATACAGGGATAAGATAGAGAGAAGAGGGGAGGGAGGAATACAGGGATAAGATAGAGAGAAGAGGGGAGGGGAGGAATACAGGGATAAGATAGAGAGAAGAGGGGAGGGGAGGAATACAGGGATAAGATAGAGAGAAGAGGGGAGGGGAGGGAATACAGGGATAAGATAGAGAGAAGAGGGAGGGAGGGAATACAGGGATAAGATAGAGAGAAGAGGGGAGGGGAGGAATACAGGGATAAGATAGAGAGAAGAGGGGAGGGAGGGAATACAGGGATAAGATAGAGAGAAGAGGGAGGGGAGGGAATACAGGGATAAGATAGAGAGAAGAGGGAGGGGAGGGAATACAGGGATAAGATAGAGAGAAGAGGAGGAGGGAATACAGGGATAAGATAGAGAGAAGAGGGGAGGAGGGAATACAGGGATAAGATAGAGAGAAGAGGGGAGGGGAGGGAATACAGGGATAAGATAGAGAGAAGAGGGGAGGGGAGGGAATACAGGGAAGATAGAGAGAAGAGGGGAGGGGAGGGAATACAGGGAGAAGATAGAGAGAAGAGGGGAGGGAGGGAATACAGGGAGAAGATAGAGAGAAGAGGGGAGGAGGGAATACAGGAGAAGATAGAGAGAAGAGGGAGGGAGGGAATACAGGGAGAAGATAGAGAGAAGAGGGGAGGGAGGGAATACAGGGAGAAGATAGAGAGAAGAGGGGAGGGGAGGGAATACAGGAGAAGATAGAGAGAAGAGGGGAGGGGAGGGAATACAGGGAGAAGATAGAGAGAAGAGGGGAGGGGAGGGAATACAGGAGAAGATAGAGAGAAGAGGGAGGGGAGGGAATACAGGGAGAAGATAGAGAGAAGAGGGAGGGGAGGGAATACAGGGAGAAGATAGAGAGAAGAGGGGAGGGGAGGGAATACAGGAGAAGATAGAGAGAAGAGGGGAGGGGAGGGAATACAGGAGAAGATAGAGAGAAGAGGGAGGGGAGGGAATACAGGAGAAGATAGAGAGAAGAGGGGAGGGGAGGGAATACAGGGAGAAGATAGAGAGAAGAGGGGAGGGGAATACAGGGAGAAGATAGAGAGAAGAGGGGAGGGGAGGGAATACAGGGAGAAGATAGAGAGAAGAGGGGAGGGAATACAGGAGAAGATAGAGAGAAGAGGGGAGGGAATACAGGAGAAGATAGAGAGAAGAGGGAGGGAATACAGGGAGAAGATAGAGAGAAGAGGGGAGGGAATACAGGGAGAAGATAGAGAGAAGAGGGGAGGGGAGGGAATACAGGGAGAAGATAGAGAGAAGAGGGGAGGGGAGGGAATAGAGGGAGAAGATAGAGAGAAGAGGGGAGGGGAGGGAATAGAGGGAGAAGATAGAGAGAAGAGGGGAGGGGAAGGAATAGAGGGAGAAGATAGAGAGAAGAGGGGAGGGGAATAGAGGGAGAAGATAGAGAGAAGAGGGGAGGGAATAGAGGGAGAAGATAGAGAGAAGAGGGAGGGGAATAGAGGGGAGAAGATAGAGAGAAGAGGGGAGGGGAATAGAGGGAGAAGATAGAGAGAAGAGGGGAGGGGAATAGAGGGAGAAGATAGAGAGAAGAATACAGGGGGAATAGAGGGAGAAGATAGAGAGAAGAATACAGGGGGAATAGAGGGAGAAGATAGAGAGAAGAATACAGGGAGAAGATAGAGGGAGAAGAGGGGGGGGAATAGAGGAGAAGATAGAGAGAAGAGGGGAGGGGAATAGAGGGAGAAGATAGAGAGAAGAGGGGAGGGGAATAGAGGGAGAAGATAGAGAGAAGAGGGGAGGGGAATAGAGGGAGAAGATAGAGAGAAGAGGGGAGGGGAATAGAGGGAGAAGATAGAGAGAAGAGGGGAATAGAGGGAGAAGATAGAGAGAAGAGGGGAGGGAATACAGGGAGAAGATAGAGAGAAGAGGGGAGGGGAATACAGGGAGAAGATAGAGAGAAGAGGGGAGGGGAATACAGGGAGAAGATAGAGAGAAGAGGGGAGGGGAATACAGGGAGAAGATAGAGAGAAGATGGGAGGGGAATACAGGGAGAAGATAGAGAGAAGAGGGGAGGGGAATACAGGGAGAAGATAGAGAGAAGAGGGGAGGGGAATACAGGGAGAAGATAGAGAGAAGAAGGGGAGGGGAATACAGGGAGAAGATAGAGAGAAGGGGGAGGGAATACAGGGAGAAGATAGAGAGAAGAGGGGAGGGGAATACAGGGAGAAGATAGAGAGAAGAGGGGAGGGGAATACAGGGAGAAGATAGAGAGAAGAGGGGAATAGAGGGAGAAGATAGAGAGAAGAGGGAATAGAGGGAGAAGATAGAGAGAAGAGGGGAATAGAGGGAGAAGATAGAGAGAAGAGGGAATAGAGGGAGAAGATAGAGAGAAGAGGGGGGGAATAGAGGGAGAAGATAGAGAGAAGAGGGGAGGGAATAGAGGGAGAAGATAGAGAGAAGAGGGGAGGGGAATAGAGGAGAAGATAGAGAGAAGAGGGAGGGAATAGAGGGAGAAGATAGAGAGAAGAGGGGAGGGGAATACAGGGAGAAGATAGAGAGAAGATGGGAGGGAATAGAGGGAGAAGATAGAGAGAAGAGGGGAGGGGAAGGAATAGAGGGAGAAGATAGAGAGAAGAGGGGAGGGGAATACAGGGAGAAGATAGAGAGAAGAGGGGAGGGAATACAGGGAGAAGAGGGGAGGGGAATAGAGGGAGAAGATAGAGAGAAGAGGGGAGGGGAATACAGGGAGAAGATAGAGAGAAGAGGGGAGGGGAATACAGGGAGAAGATAGAGAGAAGAGGGGAGGGGAATACAGGGAGAAGATAGAGAGAAGAGGGGAGGGGAATACAGGGAGAAGATAGAGAGTGAGGGTGAGTACTACAGACATCAAGAAAAAGTTAAGGTTATATTTTTGTATTATTTCACCATTAATACATCTCTCAGACATTAAGAACCTGGTTTTCCTCTGTGGTGATGGCATGTGTGTTATATTATCTGAACTTAGAGGGGTGGAAAAAGAGTCAAGGAGTGTGACACCTCTCTCTTACTCTAGTCCCTCCTTTTCTCTCTGGGTACTCTCCGGCTTCTTGGGTGGCCTCGGAAGTGGAGGCGAAAAAAGAAAAAAACAAGGACTCGCTAAAATGAATTTAAATCAGAAAAAAAAAGACTCCTCACCTGCTCCCGCCAAACCCAAATCTCGAAAGGAAAAAAATAGAGATTTAAAACACTTTGCTCCCGACTCTATGCTCTGACTGACGAGACGTCATGTGTTTGATATTTCGAGGGGCTGTTTGTGATTAGCTGATGGGTTGAGGGTTTGATGGGCGGGTGGGGTGGAGGTTAAGGGGGTGTATGGGAAAAAGACAGGGGTCTTGGGTCGAGGCGCTGTGGGGATGAAAGCAGCGTCCAGCCGGGAGGTTTATTAACCTTCAACCCTGAGGAAAGGACCTTTTCCTTTACTGACCCTCCATGATAGGAAATGCATTATCATGTAGGAGATGAGGGGCAGACAGAGGATCCGGCTGGAAGATCTACTCTCCAGACAGGGGAGAACAAACACACACAGCGTGGTGTGTGTATGAGATCTACTCTCCAGACAGGGGAGAACAAACACACACAGCGTGGTGTGTGTATGAGATCTACTCTCCAGACAGGGAAGAACAAACACACACAGCGTGGTGTGTGTATGAGATCTACTCTCCAGACAGGGAAGAACAAACACACACAGCGTGGTGTGTGTATGAGATCTACTCTCCAGACAGGGGAGAACAAACACACGCGGTGTGGTATGTGTGTGAGAGCTTGTAAAGAGACGTCCTAGTAATTGAACTTCCAATAAAGACAGAAAGAGGATATTAACCAATGGCACCTGTGATGACTGACTGTGCTCAGCTCACACTACATGATAATAGCAAGAAGTAGAAAGATGGAGAAATGCAGATGGATGGGTTGATAGATGATCATTCGTACATGGATGGATGGATGAACAGATAGCTGTATAGATGGATAAAAGATGCTTACTGTTGAGAACATTCTCCAGGCGTTGTGTCATGGAGCCTTCCACCCTCTCTGTCCCGTCTGACTCCAACCTCTGGTGTATAGCTGCAACAGAACAATACAGTTTTATTCAATTATGTGAAAGATTGTGATGATAACAGCTCAGTTCAATCAAAGTAGGCTTAGAAATCTCATAAATCGATACAATGCACTCTTCTTTTTTTTATTTTTTTTATATAAAGCTCTTCTTTTTTAAATGTTTTTATATATAAAGCCCTGCATGCATTAACTTCCAACGTACCTTAGTTCATTGTTAAACTTATAGACATAGGAGATACCAGACCTTGTCTCAGGGACTCTGGAGATCTCTGAGTAAGGTAAATCTGCTTTTCATTTCTTTGCATCTTACATGTGGAATAGGGGTGGCAGGGTGGCGGATAAGAGCGTTGGGCCAGACACACATATAAATCCAATACACACAATATATGAATGACAGATGGTTACAGAACGGCATAGGCAAGATGCAGTAGATGGTATCGAGTACAGTATATACATATGAGATGAGTAATGTAGGGTATGTAAACAAGATGCAGTAGATGGTATCGAGTACAGTATATACATATGAGATGAGAAGAGTAATGTAGAGTATGTAAACATATATAAGTGGCATTGTTTAAAGTGGCTAGTGATACATTTTTTACATCCATTTTTCCATTATTAAAGTGGCTGGAGTTGAGTCAGTATGTTGGCAGCAGCCACTCAATGTTAGTGATGGCTGTTTAACAGTCTGATGGCCTTGAGCTAGAAGCCGTTTTTCAGGGCAGGGCAGTTAGTTTGCCCCCGGTGATGCGTTGTGCAGACCTCACTACCCTCTGGAGAGCCTTACAGTTGTGGGCGGAGCAGTTACCGTACCAGGCAGTGATACAGCCCGACAGGATGCTCTCGATTGTGCATCTGTAGAGGTTTGTGAGTGCTTTTGGTGAGAAGCTGAATTTCTTCAGCCTCCTGAGGTTGAAGAGGCACTGCTGCGCCTTCTTCACCACGCTGTCGGTGGGGGTGGACCATTTCAGTTTGTCCGTGATGTGTACGCCGAGGAACTTTAAAAAACGTACTACCCTCTCCACTACTGTCCCGTCGATGTGGATAGGGGAGTGCTCCCTCGGCTGTTTCCTGAAGTCCATGAACATCTCCTTTGCTTTGTTGACGTTGAGTGTGAGGTTATTTTCCTGACACCACACTCCAAGGGCCCTCACCTCCTCCCTGTAGACTGTCTTGTTGTTGTTGGTAATCAAGCCTACCACTGCAGTGTCATCTGCAAACTTGATGATTGAGTTGGAGGCGTGCATGGCCACGCAGTCGTGGGTGAACAGGGAGTACAGGAGAGGACTTAGAACTCACCCTTGTGGGGCCCCAGTGTTGAGAATCAGCTGGGTGGAGATGTTGTTACCTACCCTCACCACCTGGGGGCGGCACGTCAGGAAGTCCAGTACCCAGTTGCACAGAGCGGGGTCGAGACCCAGGGTTGTTGTCCTCAAAGCGAGTAAAGACATTGTTTAGTCTGTCTGGGAGCAAGACATCCTGGTCCGTGACGGGGCTGGTTTTCTTTTTGTAATCCGTGATTGACTGTAGACCCTGTCACATACCTCGTGTCTGAGGTGTTGAATTGCGACTCTACTTTGTTTGATTGCCTTGCGGAGGGAATAGCTACACTGTTTGAATTTCTGTCATGTTTTCGGTCACCTTGCCCTTGTTAAAAGCAGTAGTTTGCTCTTTCAGTTTCGCGCGAATGCTGCCATCAATCCACGGTTTCTGGTTTGGGAATGTTTTAATAGTTGCTGTGGGTATGACAAAGCACTTGCTAATAAACTCGCTCACCGAATCAGCGTATTCGTCGATGTTGTTGTTTGACGCAACGCGGAACATATCCCAATCCACGTGATCGAAGCAGTCTTGAAGCTTTGAATCAGATTGGTCGGACCAGCGTTGAACAGACCTGAGCACGGTAGCTTCCTGTTTTAGTCTCGGTCTATAGGCAGGGAGCAACAAAATGGAGTCGTGGTCAGCTTTTCTGAAAGGAGGGCGGGGGAGGGCCTTATATGCGTTGCGGAAGTTAGAATAACAATGATCCAGGGTTTTACCAGCCCTGGTTGCGCAATCGATATGCTGATATGACTTTGTTGCTATGGTAAATTCTAAACCACACACACACACACACGTTCTCCCATTTTCTAATTGGAGGGTCGACTATATGGAAAACAAAAATAACCGTCTCTATGGCTACAAAGAACAAACAGCTTTTAAACCTGTCCAACAATGTCATGAATTCCACAGATTAGCCAGGTCTGAGTTCATGTAAATATCATACAGCTATTAGATCGAGCTTCTACTTCTCCATGTTCTTCAACATGCACTACTCACACAACGTCAAAATAAGAAAAGGTACATACGGCGAGGCGTGGCTTCACGTGACCACACACGCGAGTAGGGTACTCCCGTTACTCCCATGTAATTAGCCTAACTTTGGCGTCATCCTAAACAAACTACTGACACTTTTTCAGCAGCATCACTTGTCGTTATTAAAATTCTTGGCTGTCACAACAACAAATAATAATAATAATAATATATGCCATTTAGCCGACGCTTTTATCCAAAGCGACTTACAGTCATGTGTGCATACATTCTACGTATGGGTGGTCCCGGGGATCGAACCCACTACCCTGGCGTTACAAGCGCCATGCTCTACCAACTGAGCTACAGAAGGACCACTTATTCTGCCATTAATTTATTACCCGATCTGCTAACACTTATACTTACGTCACGGTTTGTTTCCCCATAGCTTTTCCGCCGGTTAGCTGATGTTAGCGAGAGAAATTAATCTAATTTGCTTGTCTGAGATGTGTCGTAGCTACTTCCTGTCTTTTCCTACTCTTTAACGGTCTTGTAGTTATTTGGCCTTTCAAATTTCCAGAGACTAACTGGGGACACAACCCAACCAAATGGACCAAAGCAAAGTAGCCTATGATGAGATCTACACCCAGTTGGTGGAATCTCCAGGTTTGCATAAATATCCAAATGCAGAAGAATATTATAGCTGTCATTTAGAATGAAAGTGTTTTTAGGTATGATGTCGTTTGTTGATTAAGTTAGTTGAATGAAGACTAATTCAGCCATGGCATTGTAAACATTATTTTGGCTAGCTAGCTAGCTAACATTAGCATAACTAGCTAGCTAATGCTGTGCCAATTCAGTTTTTTTTGCTGTCATCTATAGAAATGCCTAGGAATGTGTTTATGGTTGAACTTTCTGTAAGTTTTCCTTGAAAATTGTTGGTCAAAGCTGAGTGCATAGTGGATGTTTAAGCACCACAATAGAGTCGGACAGCGCCGCCAAGACTGAGTGCAAAGACGCACAAAAACAATGTCACCCATTGACGCATTAACTTTGACAGGCCTGCTATTGATGTGTATGCAGGGTTCATCTGAGAAAGAGAGCTTTGTATCAGCATGACTCCCACTCGAAACAAAGGTTAAATTAAAAAAATACATTTAAAAAATTAACACTGAAAAATAGCTGAATTAAGAAGAGGCACATAAATCGGGGATAGAGAAATACGCAACAAGAAAAAGACAAAACAGTTATTTTAAGATCTCTGTGTGTTCTATAACAACAAATCAGACCGAGTGCCTCTGCTGCTCAATCCAACATGCTTAATTCTGAGATTCTGGAACATGTTCAATTTAAGGAACCAAAGGTAAAACAATAAACAGCCTCTCTGCCCCAGTGGTAGATGGGAGGTAACCTGCGTGACCCTCCATCTACAGACACTTCTGTCAGACTCTGACCACACCTCCCTCTCAAGCTTTCCCACGCCAACCACTGACCTGACCCGGTCACCACAAGAACTATACCGCATCAATACACCTGACCTGGCTTGACCAAATCAGCAGTACCACCCAAAACCCACTCCAAATGACTATTTTCTCTACTATCAAAGCTGTTTTGGGGACCCCAACTGGAAACTACTCTATTCTAGGGGGTCCAAATGGAGCATAGACAGTACACACTCTGCACCCAAAGACAGAGTCCGGAGGAAATGTGCAAATTCTAATGTTATATCAGTTGGAGGAATAATATTTGGGTGAGGAGAGCTGAAAGACTGGAGAGCACTTTTTCTACTGCCGAGAGGGATGCTGCTAGTGTCAGGTTGACTGTACAAGACTAATGAAGAAAGAAAGATCTGTAGGGTTCACATTCCAATATCAACACCGAGTAGGACATAGTGCTGGGTGAGGCAAGGAGAAGTGGAAGAAGAGGATGTAAAAAGGTGAGAGGACGAGAGGAAACGGAGCTAGAGGAGAGGAGAGGTCAGAATAGATCTGAACACGTGGACCAGAAAGAGATTCATGTCAGAGAGGGAGAGAGTAGGGTAGGCAGAGAGAGAAATAAGTGAGGGGGAGAGAGAGAGAGCGAGCGAGCGAGCGCGACAGGGCTGCTCACATGAACAAATAAATTGTGGCTGTAGTTCGGCAGCTGGGTGCTGAGAGGGGCAGTGTGGGTTTATTGATAGAACAGAGGGGGAGAGGAGGGACAGAGGACGGAAGAGGGGGAGAGAGGGTCGAAAGGGGGGAGGGCGAGCGGACGAGATGAGAGAAATTGACAAGGGAAAGAGAGGGAGGAGGGAAGGAAAAAGAGAAGGAGGGGAGACAGTTCTGTAAATAAACGTGGATATGTTCCTTCTGACAGATGGGAGGCTGGAGGCAGAGAGAGGCTGAGGTATTTGGAAAGTATTCAGACCCCTTGACCTTTTCCACATTTTGTAACATTACAGTCTTATTCTAAAATGGATTAAATACATTTTTTTGCCCCTCATCAATCTACACACAATACCCCATAATGACAAAGCAAAAACAGGTTTTTAAAATGTTTGCAAATGTATTACAAATAAAAAAACAGAAATACATTATTTACATAAGTATTCAGACCCTTTGCTATGAGACTCAAAATTAAGCTCAGGTGCATCCTGTTTTTATTGATCATCCTGAAGATGTTTCTATAATTTGATTGGAGTTCACCTCTGGTAATGATTTGGAAAGGCACACACACACACCTGTCTATATAAGGTCCCACAGTTGACAGTGCATGCAAAAACCAAGCCATGATGCCGAAATAATTGTCTGTAGAGCTCTGAGACAGGATTGTATCGAGGCTCAGATCTGGAGAATGGTACCAAAAAATGTCTGGAGCAACGAAGGTCCCCAAGAACATAGTGGCCTCCATCATTCTGCAGCGTTGAAGGTCCCCAAGAACACAGTGGCCTCCATCATTCTGCAGCGTTGAAGGTCCCCAAGAACACAGTGGCCTCCATCATTCTGCAGCGTTGAAGGTCCCCAAGAACATAGTGGCCTCCATCATTCCTAAATGGAAGAAGTATGGAACCACCAAGACTGAGAACAGACGCTGGGAGACGAGAAGCAAGTACAGGGAGTGAATATTTAAATAATGGACATGAAACAAAAGAGTGAATATTTAATAAATAACGGAAATGAAACAAAAAGAGCGTCTGGACAAGGGGAAAAGAACGACATTAACACAGACACGGGGAAGCTGGCTGAGGCATGACGTGGGATGGGAGACTGCCGAGCCAACCGAAGCAAGAAAACCACTCGAGCCAGCTAAGGCATGGAAGCCCGACGAGACAGCTGAGGCACCCCTGGTTCCTTCGGCAGCGGCACCCGGACCCGACGTCACAAACCCCAACGAAAAAAACAAAAAAAACTCCCAGATGCTTCCAATATTGGAGTTTGCATTCTGTGAGGACAGACGCTGGGAGACGAGAAGCAAGTACAGGGAGTGAATATTTAAATAATGGACATGAAACAAAACACGGACAGCGTCTGGACAATGGGAACAAAACATTCATGTCGACACGGGGAAGAAACTGAGGAAGTGACAGATATAGGGGAGACAATCAATAAGGTAATAGGTGAGTCCAGGTGAGTCCAATGAAGCGCTGATGTGTGTAACAATGGTGACAGGTGTGCGTAATTATGGGCCCTCGAGCACCTGAGAGAGGGAGTGGGAGCAGGCGTGACAAAGACTCTTCCTAGAGCTTGTCTCCCGGCCAGACTGAGGGGCAGGAGAAGGGCCTTGGTCAGGGAGTTGACAGTCATTCCAAAATATCCGGTGATTTTGCAGAGAGCCACGTCAATTTACAGAAATACACATAATAAAGCACACCATGCAATAATCTGAGTACAGCGCTCCGAGACCAAAACAACCCAAACAGATATCCGCCATGTTGTGTAGTCAACAGAAGTCAGAAATAGCATTATAGCGCCTCCCGGGTGGCGCAGTGGTTAAGGGCGCTGTACTGCAGCGCCAGCTATGCCATCAGAGACTCTGGGTTCGCGACCAGGCTCTGTCGTAACCGGCCACGACGGGGAGGTCCGTGGGGCGACGCACAATTGGCCTAGCGTCGTCCGGGCTAGGGAGGATTTGGCCGGTAGGGATTTCCTTGTCTCATCGGGCACCAACGACTCCTGTGGCTGGACGGGCGCAGTGCGCGCTAACCAAAGTTGCCAGGTGCACAGTGTTTCTTCTGACACATTGGTGCGGCTGGCTTCCGGGTTGGATGCGTGCCGCGTTAAGAAGCAGTGCGGCTTGGTTGGGTTGTATATCGAATGACTTTCAACCTTCGTCTCTCCTGAGCCCATACGGGAGCTGTAGCGATGAGACAAGATAGTAGCTACTAACAATTGGATACCACAACATTGGGGAGAAAAATGGGTCAAATTCAATAATAATAAATAAAATTAAAATAAATAGCATTATAAATATTCCTTTGATGATCTTCATCAGAATGCACTCCCAGGAATCCCAGTTCCACAATACATGTTTGTTTTGTTCGATAAAGTTAATCTTTATGTCCAAATACCTCCTTTTAGTTTGTGCGTTTAGCCCAGTAATCCAAATACATGACGCGCGTTCACTAGGTGCAGAAGAAAAGTCAAAAAGTTCCGTTACAGTCCATAGAAACATGTCAAACGATGTATAGAATCAATCTTTAGGAGGTTTTTAACACGAATCTTCAATAATAATTGTAACGGATACAAGTATCCTGTGTGTGTGTGTGTGTGTGTGTGTGTGTGTGTGTGTGTGTGTGTGTGTGTGTGTGTGTGTGTTTTTTCTCTCCTTCTCCCCTCACAGGTGAAAATCATCACTCCCCATTCAGTCACCAATCATCAATCAGAAGACACACCTCCTCCTGTTTCCTACCCAATCACAGTTCCTTTCCCTTTGTTTAAAACCCCATCAGTTGTTTGCTCTGTAAATGGCATGTCTGTAGAGCTCTCTGTTTCACTGTCTTTGTGTATTCACCTCTCTTTCGTTTTGAGCTCCTCCATAGCACTTTGTCCTCACCTGTGAGTATTGTTTTGGTTATGGTGTTTGTTTGTTTGCTGGTGGGAAAAGGGGGAACCAAGACAAGTCGCCCATGGGCATACACTACCCCTAGTTAAACTTTGTTAAATACACTGTTGAACTCTAGTGGAAGCCTTAGGAAGTGCAATATGACCCCATAGAAACTTGTATTCAATAGGCAAATAGTTGAAAAACTACAAACCTCAGATTTCCCACTTTCTGGTTTGATTTTTTCTCAGGTTTTTGCCTGCCATATGAGTTCTGTTATACTCATAGACATCATTCAAACAGTTTTAGAAACTTCAGAGTGTTTTCTATCCAAATCTACTAATCATATGCATATATTAGACAGTTTACTCTGGGCACCTTATTCATCCAAGCTACTCAATACTGCCCCCAGCCATAACAAGTTAAAGGACTCTGACCATGAGAAACAAGATTCTCTGGTTTGATGAAACCAAGATCGAACTCTTTGGTCTGAATGCCAAACGTCATGTCTGGAGGAAACCTGGCACAATCCCTACCGTGAAGCATGGTGGTGGCAGAATCATGCTGTGGAGATGTTTTTCAGCGGCCGTACAGAGATCCTTGATGAAAACCTGCTCTTAAGAATGGGGCGAAAGTTCACCTTCCAACAGGACGACGACTCTAAGCACACAGCCAAGACAAAGCAGGAGTGGCTTCGGGACAAGTCTCTGAATGTGCATGAGTGGCGCATCCAGAGCCCGGACTTGAACCAAATCAAACATCTCTGGAGAGACCTAAAAATAGCTGTGCAGAGATGCTCCCCAACCAACCTGACAGAGCTTGAGAGGATCTGCAGAGAAGAATGGGAGAAACTCCCCAAATACAGGTGTGCCAAGCTTGTAGCGTCATACCCAAGAAGACTCGAGGCTGTAATTGCTACCAAAGGTGATTCAACAAAGTACTGAGTAAAGGGTCTGAATATTTAAATAATATATATCTATTTGCACAAATTTCTAAACTGTTTTTGCTTTGTTATTATGGGGTATTGTGTATAGATTGAGGGGAAAAAATACAATTTAATACATTTTAGAATAAGGCTGTAACATAACAAAAAAAATGTCAAGGGGTCTGAATACTTCCCGAATGCACTATATCAAAACACGCCATCATATCATGGCTGCCTAATCGGCACAACCATCACTGGACCACCACAGCAAGGCTAAAACACCAGGCCCCATGGTCTAGTAGAGGACATTCAGAGAGCCAGGGCAGGAACCATAGACTTTAGCCTATAAGCAGAAACAGGGAGACTAGAGGTTTTATGGAAGAAGAACGCCATCTGCCTCTGCTCTGAAAAGGATAGGGTAGAGAAGAGAGAAGTCTACAATAAGTCTTTGTACTGTCTAAACAACCCAGTTATAAAAGCATTGGCCTGATTCTGTAGACATATCTATAGGGGGACAGGACTGGTGTGGGAGTATGCACATGCACATGCATTACACACACACACACACACACACACACACACACACACACACACACACACACACACACACACACACACACACTGAGGGGTTCTGGTTCTTGTCTCCGCAGAGAGCCCTGTGCCCCCTTGCCAGCTGTGTGTCCTCGCAGTCTGCCACGCACTCTCGCTGCCGTGGCTATGACGTCACGGCTAACCTAAACACCCCGTCAGGCTCCGGATAAAACAAACACACACACAGAGCAGCGGAGGAAGAGACGCAGGCAGCCCCACTCAGCTTCCTGGAACACACTGATTCTAAAGCTGGAGATGTTTTGTCTCCCGACTGCTGTAGAGGAGTCGGAGGTTCGGAGCGTTGGGAATACGGCCCTGGGAAATCTTGGATTTTGGAACACGGTAGCGGCGGTCTGTTTCCTGTATTGCAGGGCCACTTCCTTTTCACACAACAATAAAAAACTTCAAATGTGTACATTTTTCAAAGCCCACCCCCTCCAAACTGCCTCTATCAGTCAGGTAGTCAGTCAGCCAGGTCTCAGAAGATCCCTATGATACATGGTTCAATTTGTCAGGGGATCAGCCTAACCAAACAGCCCCCCAGCATGAATATGAACCCCCATGCCTTTCACCAAGCTGTCTGGATCAAAAAAAGTTTAGAGAACGGTTCCTTCACTTTCTTTTTTTTACCCAGCTCCTGGCCCACCGGATGGGTGACCCCAGACATCAAGGTAATTCAACCTCATGTCATCCCTCAATGCAGACATGTACCCTGCAGGTACAAGCGTCAGTCTAACGGTGAAGGGGAACAGTGTAATAAGGGTGTAATATCAATGTGCTTTGGGATGAGGGTGGGGTTAGCCATTTAGCGGCGAGTGCTAAACTATGTTTAAGCCCAGCAGGGAAACACAAAGGCCATTATTACTGAGAGACATCAGTGGTCATACAGACACACACACCCACGCGCACCCACACGTCTCGGTTTCTGTTGGAGGAGACGAATGAGGTGAGATTGAGGATCGGAGAGGGTGGGACAAAAGAGAGAAAGCCAAGAAAGAGAACAGACCACACTTGTTTGAAGCATTTTGTTGTTGAACAGAACTCCAGATGGTTTGGCCAACACAGAGGCATTCTCTCCTTATTTACACACTGTGATCCCCAGTCCCCTACTCGCTCTTATTAATAAAACATCGGGCTTTTACAATAGCCATCGATAAAATTCTCACATACAGGCAGAAGAGAAAATAAACTGAGGAGGAGACAAAAAGGAAAAGGCATTAAAACGGTAATTGAGTGAGCTGGAGGCGCCACAGGCTAAAACATCAATTAGTACCGTGCCACTTCTAATGCAATACATTCCGACCACAGAGCACACCGACATGCACGTTACGCGATCGCGCACTCAAACACACACGTCGTTATTCAATTTCCTTTCAATTTGTACAGAAACACCTGAGGTGTAGCTAATTTGGAATGACTCCAACTGACGACCTGCCAAACACAGAGAGGGAGAGAGAAAAATAAAGGATTCACAGTTTCACAGAGGGCTGTGCTAACTGGGCCTGGCAATGAGCGACTGCTGGAGCCGCCTAGAGCCGTCTGGTTACTAAAGCTTCCCCTTACCATATGCTGGGCTAGCACTCAGACATTCTTTATAACCAACCAAAACAGGGGCTCTGAGAAGCATCATTCTAAAAACAGGTCACAATCAGAGGACTAAATACTGTAATGAGTCAGAATATACTCTCAAACCTGTAAAGTGAAGTGCATCCTAATGTCAAAGGTCAAATTGGACTTTCACCTTACAGTCCATTGCTTCCTGACTCACAGGTCATTGGAGTCCATCAACGAGCACTACTTCCTGGGTCACCGAGGACTTGTGCCTCCCATTGGGTTCGTATTGGGCATGATTAGTATAGTGAACGTGAGAAAGGGTCTGTATTGTTCCCCTCGGTCATGTTAGGGCCGTTATCACCCCGGTTACTCTTGCCTGCATTGTGTGGCCCTGCTTCATGTATTTAGATTCAGTTGCTAACAATGAAAACATTGCCTCGGACCCCCCCCCCCACGCTCCTACCGGGCACAAACATTACATACGGAAAGCAATAATAATAATGACAGAGGCATAGAAATAGTCAGGGGAAGTAACTGAGTGGTTATGAGGGGAAATAAGAGTAAACAGACAAAAATATGAATGATAGAGTTGAACAATTGATTTCACTGAACTAACTGGCAGAGCGACAGTAGTCACAATGTTACCTCAGAGGCTTTAGAGAGTGGATCATAAAGGCTGTGTGTGTGTGTGTGTGTGTGTGTGTGTGTGTGTGTGTGTGTGTGTGTGTGTGGGGGGGGGGGGGGTCAGTATACGTGTGAATTAGTAAACGTGTCTGTCCAGTATGTGCGTGTTCCGTATGTGTGTTTGTGTGTATAGTGAGAGGCAAATGTGTGTGTGTATGTATAGTCACAATTATAATTTGTGTAATGCACATGTATTATTTTAACCTTTATTTAACTAGGCAAGCAAATTCTTATTTACTATGACGGCCTAGGAACAGTGGGTTAACTGCCTTGTTCAGGGGCAGAACGACAGAGTTTTACCTTGTCAGCCTTCGGTTCACTGGCCCAACGCTCTAACCACTAGGCTACCTGCTGTCTATAAGGACACAGCAGAGCATCGGTGCAGAGCAGCGGTGCAGATTGCCTCATGGCCCTGCCTGTGCCTGCTACCGTGCAAGTCGCGTGATTGACAGTTGAGAGCTGACGTGGTTTTAACGAAAGTGAATTAGGCGTGTTGTGGTTGGCTAGTCGTACTGCAGTACACTAAAGCACCACTCCACTGTAATCAACCACTGTCAGACCACACCGCACAGCCGCGTGACACACACACACACACACACACACACACACACACACACACACACACACACACACACACACACACACACACCAGAGTTCTGAGAAATGGTCGGGTGTTAACGCAAAGTCATTAGATGTCCACTGCAAAAGACTACTTAACCTTTTACCACAAACCATGCCTGGCTTAGTCTTACACACACCCCGAGCCCGACAAACTCTTACCTGCATCATGAGAGCCAAGTTCCGTCAACCCTGCAACAATTTTACATTACAAACACTTAACAGTGTTAACATCTCTCGGTGTAATAACACACATAAAATGTGTACCACACCCTCTCTGTGTAGTATTGGTGTACTGTATACCACACACTCTCTGTGTAGTATTGGTGTACTGTGTACCACACACACTCTCTGTGTAGTATTGGTGTACTGTGTACCACACACACTGTGTAGTATTGGTGTACTGTGTACCACACTCTCTGTGTAGTATTGGCGTACTGTGTACCACACCCACTCTGTGTAGTAGTGGTGTACTGTATACCACACACATTCTCTGTGTAGTATTGGTGTACTGTGTACCACACACTCTCTGTGTAGTATTGGCGTACTGTGTACCACACACTGTGTAGTATTGGTGTACTGTGTACCACACACACTGTGTAGTATTGGTGTACTGTGTACCACACCCTCTCTGTGTAGTAGTGGTGTACTGTGTACCACACCCTCTCTGTGTAGTATTGGCGTACTGTGTACCACACACACACTGTGTAGTATTGGTGTACTGTGTACCACACCCTCTCTGTGTAGTAGTGGTGTACTGTGTACCACACTCTCTGTGTAGTATTGGTGTACTGTGTACCACACCCTCTCTGTGTAGTATTGGTGTACTGTGTACCACACCCTCTCTGTGTAGTAGTGGTGTACTGTGTACCACACCCTCTCTGTGTAGTAGTGGTGTACTGTGTACCACACCCTCTCTGTGTAGTAGTGGTGTACTGTGTACCACACCCTCTCTGTGTAGTAGTGGTGTACTGTGTACCACACCCTCTCTGTGTAGTAGTGGTGTACCACACCCTCTCTGTGTAGTATTGGTGTACTGTGTACCACACTCTCTCTGTGTAGTAGTGGCGTACTGTGTATCACACACTCTGTGTAGTATTGGTGTACTGTGTACCACACCCTCTCTGTGTAGTATTGGTGTACTGTGTACCACACTCTCTCTGTGTAGTAGTGGTGTACTGTGTACCACACTCTCTCTGTGTAGTAGTGGTGTACTGTGTACCACACTCTCTGTATAGTAGTGGTGTACTGTGTACCACACCCTCTCTGTATAGTAGTGGTGTACTGTGTACCACACTCTCTGTATAGTAGTGGTGTACTGTGTACCACACACTCTGTGTAGTAGTGGTGTACTGTGTATCAAACTCTCTCTGTGTAGTAGTGGTGTACTGTATCTTACCTGCGAGAGCATCCTGAGCCTCGAAGAAGGTGCTGAGGCCTCCCTTCACATAGGCCAGACTACCCTCATTCTTCTTAGTGGCCTGCTTCTTCAGGTTACTGGCTGCCATACGCAACTGGTCAAAACTGAGAGGGGGGAGAGGGGGGTACCATCAGTCAGAGGAGTTGTGTGTGCGTATTATCTTGTGTGTGTAACAGAGTGCATGTGCGCCGTGCCTGAGTGAGTGTGAGCTCGCGTGTCCGCAGGAGGGTGTGTGTGTGTCCCCCCCCCTGGGAGTGAATGGAGGTTTCCTCTGGAGGGAAGAAACACATGCCCTGTCAACCAAAAACAACCCGACCCAACGGACCCTGAAGTTTTGCAGCAACTAGTCAGCACTCGGCAGGATCCAACCGTTAGACTGGGGGGGTTAGTTGGAGGGGGACCATGACAGATGACGGAAAGGAAACCAGGGGAGACTAATAATAACCTGACAGACAGGCTGACAAACACTGTCCTAGTATGACAAAGACCAGGGGTTGGAGGTCAACAAGAGAAAGGACACTTCCTTCACATGTCCAACGTTTTCTTGTTAGGTCAAAAATCAAGTAGGAATGGAGGTAGATTGTATTTGTTTACAGACTAAACCGGTCTCTGGGTTAGTGGATAGATTGGAAGGTCTGAGAACCATGCAAAAGACAACATTAAAAAGGTTCTCTTGTCACAGCAATAGTTTCAAAAGTTTAACTACGCTGCCGACAAAAGAAAACATCTAGGATTCATGTGTATGTTTGTGACTAGTAGTTTGGTTGTTTGGGCTGACGTTCATGGTAGACAGTTCCTTCAGAAAGTATTCACACCCCTGGACGTTTCACAGTTTGTTGTGCTGTAATTACATTTACATGTCGTGTTCCTGATGGACACAGAATAACCCACAATGTCAAAGTGGAATTTAGATTTTTTTTTTAGAAATGTTTACAAATAATAAAACATTTAAAGCCTGAATATATTCAGGAGTAAAGACTTGCTTAACAAGTCACATAATAAGTTGCATGGACCTAATGTGCAATATTAGTGGTTAACAACATCTTTGAATGATTACACCATCTCTGTACCCCACACATACAATTATCTGTAAGGGCCCTAAGTCAAGTAGTGAATTTCAAGAACAAATTCAACCACAAAGATAAGGAAGGTTTTCCAATGCCTCGAAAAGAAGGGCACCGATTGGTTGATGGGTAAAAAAAAAAAAAAAAGCAGACACTGAATATCCCTTTGAGCATGGTGATGTTATTAATTACGATTTAGTTGGTGTATCAATACACCCAGTCGTCCTTCCTAACTCAGTTGAGGAGTAAAACCGTTCCGAGTAATGGTGATTTTAAAACCGTTCCAGAGTTTAACGGCTGTGATGGGAGAAAACTGAGGCTGAATCAAAAACATTGTCGCTACTCCACAATACTAAATGACAGAGTAAAAAATGGAAGTCTGTACAGAATAAAAATAATTCCAAAACATGCAATAACTTTGCAATAAAGGCACTAAAGTAATACTCCAAAAAATGTGCCAAAGAAAATAACTTCCTGTCCTGAATACAAAATTCAATCCACTTCTAACCCAATTTGTAACACAAAAAAATGTGGAAAAAGTCAAGGGGTGTGAATACTTTCTGAAGGCACTGTAGTTGGGAAGGAGTGCTGTCTGATTGGCTGGTACAGGAGAAAGATGGTAGTGATTGGCTGTGTCTCTTAGACCCAGAGGCCTGACCTACCTGGTGACAGAGTGGTTCTCGATAAGGTACCAAGTAGCTGAGAAGTTCTCAATGGTGAACTCTCCACTCACACCTGGAAACAACGCCTCCAGATCTTTCAGAGGGACCTGACCCCTGGGGGAGAAAACACACACACACAAGAGATTACCAAGGAAACCCTAGTAAATATGTATGTTTTATGTCTCCTATGTTATGATCATGCTGCGGTCCCTGTTTGGTTCAGTTGGTAGAGCATGGTGCTTGCAATGCCAGGATTGTGGGGTTTGAATCCCGGGGCCACCAATATGTAAAATGGATGCATGCATGACTGCAAGTCACTTTCAGTTAAGTGTGTACCAAAAGCCATATTATTATGCTGCAAAACCCATTTCCCTTTTTGACAATAAAGTTGGTGTAGATTTGTTCATGCTCCATCACTGAATTAGAGGGAATGCTTACAACTGTACATAGTTACTCAAATAAGAAAGAACATTTACCAGTTACATTATACAAAATAACAAGAACTTCATTCCATAATGTGAAAGGTAAGTTGACGTGTTGGTATAAAAAGTCCTCCAGCGGGGGTCAACGTGAGGCCAGGCCGTGCCCAAAGAGGAAGGCCCGGGCATGGGAAGAGCAGTGTGTGACGCCACTGGAGGACCCACAAGTTGTTAGGAACGTTTGATCTGTGGTAATGACCCGTGGGCTACACAAACTAAACTCTAAAATGAAACCCACCACCCACCCAGGCTCTACTGTACTGGAACACACTGAGCCCTGAGGGGATATAAACACACACACACACACACACACACACACACACACACACACACACCGCAAAGCAGAATTATCTCAGTGCCGATCGGTAAAGATGGGTAGTCATGGGAAAGAATTGGGAGAAAGAGAGGGAGGGTGAAACTGCAAGTTTTGATCACCATGAAAGTTTAACGTCAATTAACCTCTCAAAACTCTCTCGTCTCAAAGTTCTCGTGCTGCTTCTTGTAGCGGGTGTGGCTCAGTTGGTAAGAGTGTTTCGCTAGCAATGTACAGGTTGCAGACTGAATTCCTAGACCATGTACACACAATAAAAATGTACTCACCGCACCGTTAGGCGCTTTACAAGGCGTCGACTAAGTGGCATATTACATTTACACAGTTGAAGTCGGAAGTTTACATACACTTAGGTTGGAGTCATTAAAACTCGTTTTTCAACCACTCTACAAATATCTTGTTAACAAACTATAGTTTTGGCAAGTTGGTGAGGACATCTACTTTGTGCATGACACAAGTCATTTTTCCAACAATTGTTTACAGACAGATTATTTCACTTATAATTCACTGTATCACAATTCCAGTGGGGCAGAAGTTTACATACACTAAGTTGACTGTGCCTTTAAACAGCTTGGAAAATTCCAGAAAATTATGTCATGGCTTTAGAAGCTTTTGATAGGCTAATTGACATCATTTGAGTCAATTGGAGGTGCACCTGTGGATGTATTTCAAGGCCTACCTTCAATCTTGGTGCCTCTTTGCTTGACATAATGGTAAAACCAAAAGAAATCAGCAAAGACCTCAGAAAGAAATGTGTAGACCTCCACAAGTCTGGTTCATCCTTGGGAGCAATTTCCAAACGTTCATCTGTACAAACAATAGTATGCAAGTATAAACACCATGGGACCACGCATCATAACGCTCACGAAGGCGTTCTGTCTCCTAAAGATGAACGTACTGTGGTGTGAAAAGTGCAAATCAATTCCAGAACAACAGCAAAGGACCTTGTGAAGATGCTGGAGGAAACAGGTACAAAAGTATCTATATCCACAGTAAAACAAGTCCCATATTGACATAACCCGAAAGGCTGCTCAGCAAGGAAGAAGCCACTGCCCCCAAACCGCCATAATGAAGCCAGACTAAAAAAGCAAGTGCACATGGGGACAAAGATCATACTTTCTTGGAGAAAATGTCCTCTGGTCTGATGAAACAAAAATATAACTATTTGGCCATAATGACCATTGTTATGTTTGGAGGGAAAAGGGGGAGGCTTGTAAGCCGAAGATCACCATCCCAACCGTGAAGCACAGGGGTGGCAGCATCATGTTGTGGAGGTGCTTTGCTGCAGGAGGGACTGGTGCACTTCACAAAATAGATGGCATCATAAGGGTGGAAAATTATGTGGATATATTGAAGCAACATCTCAAGACATCAGTCAGGAAGTTAAAGCTTAGTTGCAAATGAGTCTTCCAAATGGACAATGACCCCAAGCATACTTCCAAAGTTGTGGCAAAATGGCTTAAGGACAACAAAGTCAAGGTATTGGAGTGGCCATCACAAAGCCCTGGCCTCAATCCAATAGAAAATTTGTGGGCAGAACTGAAAAAGCGTGTGCGAGCAAGGAGGCCTACAAACCTGACTCAGTTACACCAGCTTTGGCAGGAGGAATGGGCCAAATTCACCCAACTTATTGTGGGAAGCTTGTGGAAGGCTATCAGTGATAAATTCATGAACTTCTTTGAGGAAAAGATTATGATTATTAGAAAGCAAATTACGGACTCCTCTTTAAATCTGCGTATTCCTTCAAAGCTCAGTTGTCCTGAGTCTGTACAAATCTGCCAGGACCAAGGATCAAGAGAGACGCTCAAGTGTTTTAGTACTATATCTCTTGACACAATGATGAAAATAATCATGGCCTATAAACCTTCAAGCTGCATACTGGACCCTATTCCAACTAAACTACTGAAAGAGCTGCTTCCTGTGCTTGGCCCTCCTATGTTGAACATAATAAAACAGCTCTCTATCCACCGGATGTGTACCAAACTCACTAAAAGTGGCAGTAATAAAGCCTCTCTTGAAAAAGCCAAACGTTGACCCAGAAAATATCAAAAACTATCGGCCTATATCGAATCTTCCATTCCTCTCGAAAATTTGAGAAAAGGCTGTTGCGCAGCAACTCACTGCCTTCCTGAAGACAAACAATGTATACGAAATGCTTCAGTTTGGTTTTAGACCCCATCATAGCACTGAGACGGCACTTGTGAAGGTGGTAAATGACATTTTAATGGCATCGGACCAAGGCTCTGCATCTGTCCTCGTGCTCCTAGACCTTAGTGCTGCTTTTGATATCATCGATCACCACATTCTTTTGGAGTGATTGGAAACCCAAATTGGTCTACACGGACAAATTCTGGCCTGGTTTGGATCTTATCTGTCGGAAAGATATCAATTTGTCTCTGTGACTGGTTTGTTCTCTGACAAATCAGCTATAAATTTCGGTGTTCCTCAAGGTTCCGTTTTAGGACCACTATTGTCTTCACTATATATTTTACCTCTTGGGGATGTTATTCGAAAACATAATGTTAACTTTCACTGCTATGCGGATGACACACAGCTGTACATTTCAATGAAACATGGTGAAGCCCCAAAATTGCCCTTGCTAGAAGAATGTGTTTCAGACATAAGGAAGTGGATGGCTGCAAAATTCCTACTTTTAAACTCAGACAAAACAGAGATGCTTGTTCTAGGTCCCAAGAAACAAAGAGATCTTATGTTGAATCTGACAATTAATCTTAATGGTTGTACAGTAGTCTCAAATAAAACTGAAGGACCTCGGCGTTACTCTGGACCCTGATCTCTCTTTTGAAGAGACCATTTCAAGGACAGCTTTTTTCCATCTACGTAACATTGCAAAAATCAGAAACTTTCTGTCCAAAAATGATGCAGAAAAATTAATCCATGCTTTTGTCACTTCTCGGTTAGACTACTGCAATGCTCTACTTTCCGGCTACCCGGATAAAGCACTAAATAAACCTCAGTTAGTGCTAAATACGGCTGCTAGAATCCTGACTAGAACCAACAAATTTGATCATATTACTCCAGTGCTAGCCTCTCTACACTGGCTTCCTGTCAAAGCAAGGGCTGATTTCAAGGTTTTAATGCTAACCTACAAAGCATTACATGGGCTTGCTCCTACCCATCTCTCTGATTTGGTGCTGCCGTACATAGCTGCACGTACGCTACGGTCACAAGACGCAGGCCTCCGAATTGTCCCTAGAATTTCTAAGCAAACAGCTGGAGGCAGGGCTTTCTCCTATAGAGCTCCATTTTTATGGAACTGTCTGCCTACCCATGTCAGAGACGCAAACTCGGTCTCAACCTTTAAGTCTTTACTGAAGACTCATCTCTTCAGTGGGTCATATGATTGAGTGTAGTCTGGCCCAGGAGTGGGAAGGTGAACGGAAAGGCTCTGGAGCAACGAACCGCCCTTGCTGTCTCTGCCTGGCCGGTTCCCCTCTTTCCACTGGGATTCTCTGCCTCTAACCCTATTACAGGGGCTGAGTCACTGGCTTACTGGGGCTCTCTCATACCGTCCCTGGAAGGGGTGCGTCACCTGAGTGGGTTGATTCACTGATGTGGTCATCCTGTCTGGGTTGGCGCCCCCCCTTGGGTTGTGCCATGGCAGAGATCTTTGTGGGCTATACTCAGCCTTGTCTCAGGATGGTAAGTTGGTGGTTGAAGATATCCCTCTGGTGGTGTGGGGGCTGTGCTTTGGCAAAGTGGGTGGGGTTATATCCTTCCTGTTTGGCTCTGTCCGGGGGTGTCCTCGGGTAGGGCCACAGTGTCTCCTGTCCCCTCCCGTCTCAGCCGCCAGTATTTATGCTGCAGTAATTTGTATCGGGGGGCTAAGGTCAGTTTGGTATATCTCGAGTACTTCTCCTGTCCTATTCGGTGCCCTGTGTGAATCTAAGTGTGCGTTCTCTAATTCTCTCCTTCTCTCTTTCTTTCTCTCTCTCGGAGGACCTGAGCCCTAGGACCATGCCTCAGGACTACCTGACATGATGACTCCTTGCTGTCCACAGTCCACCTGGCCGTCCTGCTACTCCAGTTTCAACTGTTCTGCCTTATTATTATTGGACCATGCTGGTCATTTATGAACATTTGAACATCTTGGCCATGTTCTGTTATAATCTCCACCCGGCACAGCCAGAAGAGGACTGGCCACCCCACATAACCTGGTTCCTCTCTAGGTTTCTTCCTAGGTTTTGGAGTTTTTCCTAGCCACCGTGCTTCTACACCTGCATTGCTTGCTGTTTGGGGTTTTAGGCTGGGTTTCTGTACATATCAGCTGATGTACGAAGGGCTATATAAATACATTTGATTTGATCTGAAACATTTGACCCAAGTTTAAATTGTTTAAGGCAATGCTACCAAATACTAATTGAGTGTATATAAACTTCTGACCCACTGGGGATGTGATGAAAGAAATAAAAGCTGAAATAAATTACTCTACTATTATTCTGACATTTCACATTCTTAAAATAAAGTGGTGATCCTAACTGACCTAAGACAGGGAATTTTTACTAGGATTAAATGTCAGGAATTGTGAAAAACTGAGGTTACATTTTTTTGGCTAAGGTGTATAAACTTTCGACTTCAACTGTACATATGTATCTCGAAAGAGAGTGAGAGAGAAAAAGAGCGATTGAGAGAGAGTAAAAGAAAACTTTCGCAGTCTGTTCAGTTATTCCCTCACCTCCAAACCTGGCAAAGTATCAAAGACTGCTTTAACATGTATCGGCTCAGCTGCTCTGCTCTACACAGACGGACAGGAAGCACATACGTATACGCTGAGAGAAATCCTGCCCAAGTTCAGTAGGCTAACTCAAAATAAGCAGTTACAGTCCCGACTCCGGAAAGGATCACTCGAGCATCGCGGCTTGGACGGTGCAAGGACGGGGTTTGTTACTCTGTAGCATGCGGACCAAAACAAAAAAAGGAACACGTTGATGATGACATCACCAGGAAGTGTTTCACAGACCAACAAGAGGACTTCCTTTAAAAATATATACTTTTTCAAACAATATAATCATATAAAGAAAACAGACCGACCCAAACATCAACGATATCAAAGCTGCCCAGACCCACATGTTCCTACTGCATTGATTGTAAGACTCTATGCCATATGACCTCAAATTGAGCTTTACCTCTGTCACCCACACCTTTTCAATATTGAAATAATAATAATAATAATAATAATTTGATTCTTCCACCGTCTTAATGATGGAGGATAATTTGATTTCCAGTTTAAGTAAACATTTTTCTAAATTATTGACAAGAAAAGTATGGTCCAACCCATTTGGCATCTCAACACAGCCTCATATGCCATGTGTTGAAGTATGCAGATAGACAGACAAAGTTTACTTTTTACAATGTAAATTGTCCATCCATAAACATTGACTTTATAGCACTCCCAGAAGGCATGAATAATTTAAAATCACACTTAACACGACTCCGCAGTTGTACTGTAAAATTTGTGAATTTTGTCTCTTGTAAATAAAAATACATGTGTTTATAATGGATTAAGCGTACATTTTAGTTAACTGTAATTTCCTTAGTTATGTTCCAGCACAGTTATTTTAAAGTTTTGGTTCCAATAGTTAATATTTTTTTCGTAGAGATTGTCAGTTGGATCTCTGCAAGGTTTTGTATATCTTACTTATCATAGTTATACATTATTATTATTATTATTATATTACGTTATATACGTTATATTTCTGACTCAAATAGGATTCCCTCAACATTGCTCTGATGTCTAAGACTTAAAATCAACATTTTGTGATATACATTTTTTAATTTCATGTATCTGAAAACGTCTACATTAGTCAATCCAAAATGGCTTTTTTATTTTGTAATGGAAATAATGGTATTTCCGATTACCAAGCCATTTACAGTTTCTATGACTTTAGTTAACATGTGGGCCAGTTTATCGGTGAATTCTGAAAAGCTTTCCAAGCATTGTTCCATAGGGGGTTGTTTTTAAGGTGTGATATTGGATATTGTAGAATTTAATTTTCCATATATATCCATATTGTTATAGTGTTCTTAACTATGAAGTTGTTAATGTTCTTAGCTTTATCCTTTGAAAATAGACATATGAAAATATTCTGGGGAAGGGCATGCACATCTTCAATATGCATTTAACAATATTTTAATTTACATTTTTTTGTAATTTAACCTGTATTTAACTAGGCAAGTCAGTTACAATGACGGCCTAGGAACAGTGGGTTAGCTGCCTTGTTAAGGGGCAGAACGACAGATTTTTACCTTGTCGGCTCGGGGATTCGATCTAGCAACCTTTCGGTTACTGGCCCAACACTAACCACTAGGCTACCTGCCATCCCAAATATGTCGCAAGTAAAAGCCTTGGGTGGCGAGTTGATACAATTCCAGGTCTGGAAGATTTAAACCACCCTCAGACTTGGGGAGATGAACACTAAATTACATATACACTACCATTCAAAAGCTTGGGGTCACTTAGAAATGTCCTTGTTTTTGAAAGAAAAGCACATTTTTGGTCCATTAATATAACATACAATTGATCAGAAATACAGTGTAACAATTGTTAATTGTTAGTTGTAAATGACTATTGTAGCTGGAAACGGCAGATTTTTTAATGGAATATCTACATAGGCATGCAGAGTCCGATTATCAGCAACCATCACTCCTGTGTACCAATGGCACGTTGTGTTAGCTAATCTAAGTTTATAATTTTAAAAGGATAATTGATCATTAGAAAACCATTTAGCAAAAACGGTTGTTTCTGATTAAAGAAGCAATAAAACTGAACTTCTTTAGACTAGCTGAGTATCTGGAGCATCAGCATTTGTGGGTTCGATTACAGGCTCAAAATGGCCAGAAACAAATACCTTTCTTCTGAAACTCGTTAGTCTCTTCTTGTTCTGAGAAACAAAGGCCATTCCATGCAAGAAATTGTCAAGAAACTGAAGATCTCATACAACGCTGTGTCCTACTCCCTTCACAGAACAGCGCAAACTGTCTCTAACCAGAATAGAAAGAGGAGTGGGAGGCCCCGGTGCACAACTGAGCAAGAGGACAAGTACATTAGAGAGTTTAGTTTGAGAAACTAGGGTGGTGGCTACTTTGACGAATCTCAAATAACAAATATATGTTGAACAGTTTTTTGGTTACTACATGATCCCAAATGTGTTATTTAATCGTTTTGTTTTCACTGTTATTCTACAATGTAGAAAATAGTAGAAAATAAAGAAAAACCCTTAAATGAGTAGGTGTACTAGTACTGTACCTGAATGTACCTGACTAACATTGAAAACTCAATGCCCTCTTGTTAAACATATTTTCAGAATACTCTAAAAATCTCAAGATATAACAAATAAAGTGGGGAAAAAAAACAGAAATAATGGCTAAAATAAAGTAAAAAAATAAATGACTGCTGTAGAGCACGAGTTAAGTTAAAACCACAACAAGAGGACTTCTTGTTTGACCTCTCCGTTAGTATAACCAACCAGTGACATCACCACCTGACAAACCTGCTTAAAAATCGGTTCAAGACATCATAATCATGATGGGTTTAAACGCATTTAATTACTATAACTAAAAAGGTTGTCCGACTTCGTCCGCTTCAATTCTTCTGGTCAGCTATTTCTAGTTTGAACAGCTAGCCATCGTCTCTATAGTGGACAGAATTGGCTACATTCATTAATGTGATGCGTTTGTGTATTGTGCACTGTGAACCTTTTAGAGTGTGTTGACTGTACTATGTGGTTATAACATGAAGAGAAGAGCCGTACGGTTTCTTAGTTAGAGCTAACCGACCGTGATCTAAGGGTTGTAGTAGCCTACCAGTAGGCCCAGGAAAGTGACCATGTGTGACCAACATGGAGGGTTTGCAGCCCAGTCCTTCCTGTCCACGAGCGATCACTTGCCCCCTGGATCCCCTGGCCCCTCTAAACCAAACAAACATCAGAGGGCCTAGAGCACAGATATACCAGAACTAAACATTACATTACAGACTGTACATTCCCTGCCAGTCGCGTGGGAGGCAGAAGCCACACCATACGACCTGCCTGCTATGGTCATGTGTAGTGGGCTTGCAATGTTTCTATTCCACGGTTTCTTCTCTTCGTTCCCCTTCCTTTCAGGCCATGTGTGGTGGCTTGCAATGTTTCTATCCAAGTCATTCCGCTCTTCTTTCTTTCCCTCTCCTTTAAACACAATTATGGTGTTTCCAGTGCCTTTGTCCAGCAGTTAAAGCCAGTTGTAGCCATTGCTGTGTTGGCATAACATTTCAAACATCTCCACATGGGGATTGTTTGTTTGTTAGACTCAATGACTTAAGCCTGTGTGTGTGTGTGTGTGTGTGTGTCCCTACTTGTCAAAGTCGATGCCTAGCGGATTGCTGGGGCGTAGGGAGAGGGGGGAGATGCCTTTGTAGCGGTCGGTTCTCATGTCGTAATAGTTCATCTCATCCACCCACACAGCAGACTGGTCCAGAATACCTACAGCACAGACACACATCATCGTTGAGAGGACAGCCCAGATCACACACACTCAATTATAGTACCTGACAGAGCTACTATACAGTTTGTAAAGCAACACAGGACAATAGAGTATGGGTTTGTGGTGTGTTTCCATACTCTATTTCCTAGTTGCCTGAGCTTGGAAAAACTGAGGAAGATTACTCCGTTGCACAAGAACAGACAGTCATTCTAGAGTTCCTCTGACAAAGAGAGATGTGTTTGTAGATTTATATTAGAACTGCCGTGGTTGCCGAGGGCAGAAGGAGTATCTTACCGATCTTCTCAGCCTTGAGCAGTTTGAAGGAGACGGTGGAGGTGCCGTGGCCTCCTGACTTGGTGCTGACGATGATCTCTCCCTTATCGTCTTTGGCTGGGCCCACACGACACACTATCTTACTGGCTGACATCCACTCAGCCGTCAGCAAGCAGTTGTGACCACATATGGACAGACCTGAGAGAGAGAGAGCGAGAGAGAGAAAGAGAGAGAGAAGTGAGGCTAATCAAATATATAGGCGAGCTAACAGCAACAGGACAAACAACCAAGTAATAACATGAGAGAAACACAGAGAAAAGGCATGACACATTGACACAAACAGCAGTTTAATAAATCCGCCATTAGGGGTCAAAGTTCAGGCCAGGTCCAGTCAGTCCTGTGGGTGGCCCTGACACGAGTCTCTCACAGCTTCATCATTCTGTCCACACAGAGTGCTGTCACTTCAATGCTAAGTGGCTCAATAAATATCTATTCACTGTACTTTTTACACTCTCTGACCCTTCTTCTCCTTGTCAGTGTGAACACTGGAATAAAGAGAGAGCGAGAGACAGAGCAAAACCCCTTCCTCTGATTTATCTGACTAGATGGAACTTGAGTGTCAGACATGTGGAATCAAACACCATAAAAGCCTGTGAGAGATGATACAAAAATAACCCTTGAAACAAAGTGTGAATAATAATATGGCCATTAAATTAAAGCACATTTCCTGCCTCTGTACTGGTCATATGCCACAAAACACTATTTGTTTTGCTATCTAACATATACATTAAAAAGGCTAAATTTTAGGCTCTGGGGTCATTCGTGGTCAGAAATAGATCCAAATGATTGGCCAGGACTCCGCCTGCCAAGTCCACAGAATGTGTGAGGCCATGTCTTTCATTCGCGGGCGTCTTGATTTTAATTCTTGAAAATAACACACTGAAATTCTAGGTATATTCTAATTGGTGACATTTTGACAATACAAAACAAGTTGGACATTTACATTAAATGTATATTAAAATACATTATGTTCATAAAATGCAGGAAAAAGACATGGGGTAGTGGAGTTTATTTTTGTTCCACTAGCACTACTCTTCTTCAAAGTAAAAACAATTGTGGCCACAGATGCTTAGCTTTTTTTAAAATGTGTTCTGTTTTTAAAGTTCTGTTTTAAAAAAAAATCTGAGAAACAAATTCACTAATTATAAAATATCTTACACGTTTTTTGGCAATTCAATTCAGATTACATTTAAACAAAACATGCAGTATTTAGATAAAATTATTAACATAAGTATTTTAACCAACAATCTGTTCTACTTAAAAACATTTATTAAACATATTACAATTTTTTTGTAGAACATTTCAAAGCCCCCCCCATCTTTTATTTTTTTTAGCATTTTTTCTTGCAATTTAAACTCCATGGAGCGGAGATCCATTTCTACATTTTAAAGCAAATTTCCTGCAATTCTACACATTTTACCATAGAGCTGAGACAACATTTTGCAGTTTTAAGGCTAATTTGATTCAACGCTATGCATTTTGCCATGGCTAAAATCTGTGTTCTTACGCACAAACATAACAAAAATCAATACTGCTAAATTCATTGCTTTTGGAATTTAATACTCCCTAGCTTTTATTTTGGTGATTGTTAGTTCTCAAAGACTTAATAAATATATAGGTCTATTATCTTTCATACATAGTTTATATCTGGTTTCAGGTGTTGAAGTTTTTCCATGCCGAAAATGTATTTAAAACAATATTATTCAATTTTTTTTTAACTTAGTCGGCCGGCCCAAGGATTACAATGGCAGAAAAATCTCTGCCAAAGGCATCCAATTCAATATGATTCAGATATCCAATAATTTGTCAGCATATAAAATCCCATTTTAATGTGACATTTAGTTAAATGGTATTTATTTGTTCACTTAACCAATGTTGATTAAAACTCATTATCTTGGGTGTTTTAAATGCAGTCGGTTAAACGAAACAAGAAAGTCATTTCATCTAATCTAGATTCATAAAAATGTTTTTTTTCCACTTCATAAAGTCATCAAAAACCCATTCAACTTGATCGACAGCAACAAACAGTCTGTGTAATGTAAGCAGAGCCTGACCATCGCTGACTGGTCCAGAGAGTTCTGTGGTAGACTGTAGGCTACTAAGGCTCTAGCCTGGTTCTGGGTAGATTAGTTACGGAGTCCAACTGTGTGACCCGTCATAACGGCATGAACTCTACTGTACACACAGTCTAACACACTCTCTCACACACACACACACAAATAAATATCATCAGTGCCAGTGAAAACATTCACATCACAAACAGAATAATTGATTGCATCAAAAACAACCGCACCAATGAATTCACACACTGGCTCATTTTGAGATTACTATTACAGGAAATAGGAGACGAAACATTCACACACTGGCTCATTTTGAGATTACCATTACAGGAAAGTGGGAGACTAAACATTCACACACTGGCTCATTTTGAGATTACCATTACAGGAAAGTGGGAGACTAAACATTCACACACTGGCTCATTTTGAGATTACCATTACAGGAAAGTGGGAGACTAAACATTCACACACTGGCTCATTTTGAGATTAACATTACAGGAAATAGGAGACGAAACATTCACACACTGGCTCATTTTGAGATTACCATTACAGGAAATAGGAGACGAAACATTCACACACTGGCTCATTTTGAGATTACCATTACAGGAAATAGGAGACGAAACATTCACACACTGGCTCATTTTGAGATTACCATTACAGGAAATAGGAGACTAAACATTCACACACTGGCTCATTTTGAGATTACCATTACAGGAAAGTGGGAGACTAAACATTCACATACTGGCTCATTTTGAGATTACCATTACAGGAAATAGGAGACTAAACATTCACACACTGGCTCATTTTGAGATTACCATTACAGGAAAGTGGGAGACTAAACATTCACACACTGGCTCATTTTGAGATTACCATTACAGGAAAGTGGGAGACTAAACATTCACATACTGGCTCATTTTGAGATTACCATTACAGGAAATAGGAGACTAAACATTCACACACTGGCTCATTTTGAGATTACCATTACAGGAAAGTGGGAGACTAAACATTCACACACTGGCTCATTTTGAGATTACCATTACAGGAAAGTGGGAGACTAAACATTCACATACTGGCTCATTTTGAGATTACCATTACAGGAAAGTGGGAGACTAAACATTCACATACTGGCTCATTTTGGAGATTACCATTACAGGAAAGTGGGAGACTAAACATTCACATACTGGCTCATTTTGAGATTACCATTACAGGAAAGTGGGAGACGAAACATTCACACACTGGCTCATTTTGAGATTACCATTACAGGAAAGTGGGAGACGAAACATTCACATACTGGCTCATTTTGAGATTACCATTACAGGAAAGTGGGAGACTAAACATTCACATACTGGCTCATTTTGAGATTACCATTACAGGAAAGTGGGAGACTAAACATTCTAGGAAGTGATTGGACTGTTGGAAGTCAAATCTAAATAACAGTGTGTGTGTGCGTGCGTGTGTGCGTGTGCGTGTGCGTGTTAGTGCTGTGATGGTCAGGGAATTTCAGGTGTCATGGTTGGTGTGTCATATGTGCACAGTTATCAGCACAACACTAGCGGATATGGGCCTAACTGTGTTGCTCTTGCTGTTGAATAATTCATTAAATTGTCAGATACACAGACACCCAACCTTCTTTTTTTAACAGACATTTATTTAACATAAATCAATAAAAACCTGCATTGTATTATAGAAAGTCTACACAAACTTTGTCTGCTAAAGTGCCATAGGCTAGCGCTTATACGATAAATTACCACTAACAACAGCAACATAAATAGGTAAGAGTAAATATTAACTGTATATCTATAGGGCCATAATAAAACAAAAATAATTAAATAAATATAGAATAAAATGTTTTGCTATTTTATAGCAATCGGCGACAGCTTGTAAAATGCAAACAATGCATATTGACTTTGTCCGGCTTGAGGCACAAGCGGACAGGGTTAACAAATGTATCCCCACAGTGCTGGAGATTCGCTCTGATGCGGTGTTCCTTGGCTCAAATACACACATGCATCTGCGTGCCAGCTTCAACATCAATGGATAGCGAGTCTAGTTGTCTCACCACCAGGTCAGGTTATTATTTGTTGGGTCAGGCTGTTCCTGCAGGTAGTTAGTAGGTTCAGTGTCTGCACGGACTCGGAGGGGAACAGGGGCAGTGTTTTGAACCCTTCGCTTCTGGAGGAGACCTCCTAAATTCCTTTTCTTGGCAGACGGTGGCGCACTCGCACCATCATTCGAGTCATCATCTCACTCAGTTGCAATAGCAGCAATTGCACCGACACCCTGGCTCCGGCGCCCCCTGCTTCCACAATCTTTTTGAAGAGTGCATCTCTCATCCCGTTCAAATCATCCCCTTTGTATCTTGGGTCGAGGAGGGAAGACAAGGATAAAAGCCATTTTATTTCCGGTAGGCTGTACTTGTCCTCAAGAACGTCTTCTGGACATCTCCCTATTGAGGCTTTGTGTCAGGCCGGTGTCGTTGGAGAAGCCGGCATGAGCAGATCTCCCCCCAGTAACTGGAACACTGACGAGAGCAGATCTCCCCCCAGTAACTGGAACACTGATGAGAGCAGATCTCCCCCCCAGTAACTGGAACACTGATAAGAGCAGATCTCCCCCAGTAACTGGAACACTGATGAGAGCAGATCTCCCCCCCAGTAACTGGAACACTGATGAGAGCAGATCTCCCCCAGTAACTGGAACACTGATGAGAGCAGATCTCCCCCCAGTAACTGGAACACTGATGAGAGCAGATCTCCCCCAGTAACTGGAACACTGACAGATCTCCCCAGAGCAGATCTCCCCCAGTAACTGGAACACTGATGAGAGCAGATCTCCCCCCCAGTAACTGGAACACTGATGAGAGCAGATCTCCCCAGTAACTGGAACAGAGATCTCCCCCAGTAACTGGAACACGAGAGCAGATCTCCCCCAGTAACTGGAACACTGACGAGAGCAGATCTCCCCCAGTAACTGGAACACTGGAAGCAGATCTGACTGGAACACTGATGAGAGCAGATCTCCCCCCCAGTAACTGGAACACTGATGAGAGCAGATCTCCCCCAGTAACTGGAACACTGGAACACTGAACACTGATGAGCAGATCTCCCCCAGATCTGAGAGCAGATCTCCCCCAGTAACTGGAACACTGATGAGAGCAGATCTCCCCCCAGTAACTGGAACACTGATGAGAGCAGATCTCCCCCAGTAACTGGAACACTGATGAGAGCAGATCTCCCCCAGTAACTGGAACACTGATGAGAGCAGATCCCCCCCAGTAACTGGAACACTGATGAGAGCAGATCTCCCCCCAGTAACTGGAACACTGATGAGAGCAGATCTCCCCCCCAGTAACTGGAACACTGATGAGACGGGACGTAACTCTCAACCGAGAGGACATCAGTGAAGTCAGCCACAGGTTTCAGTGCTGCTTGGACAGATGGCAAGATGTTTTTTTATCCTGCCATTTTAGGATGAGGTGATTATGTTTACGATCCGAGACCAGGACTCGTCCAATGGCTGGTGCTTCCTCCAAAACCCGCTCCACCATTGGTTAGGTCCCCACCTAGTTAAACAATGCCTTGGAAGAAAACATTTGATTGGCAGGATAAAACAAACAATCGTCAATATGCATAGTTTGCAATTTACAAGCTGTCGCCGTTTGCTATAAATGACAGTGACAAATCGACTTGTATCTCCATCACGAACTTAAAAACATCAGCTATTTGAGCAACTAACCGATCGCTGCAGCTGTACACAGCCCATCTGTAAATAGCCCACCCAATCTACCTACCTCATTTCCATATTGTTTTTATTTACTTTTTTGCACACCAGTATGTCCACTTGCACATCATCATCTGCTCATCCATCACTCCAGTGTTAATTTGCTAAATTGTAATTACTTCGCTACTATGGCCTATTTATTGCCTGACCTCCTCATGTCATTTGCACACACTGTACATAGACATTTTTTTACACACACAAAATTTAAGGTGGGAAGGTTACATCCACTTAGGTTGGAGTCATTAAAAGTTGTTTTTCAACACAGTCCACACATCTTGTTAACAAACTTTAGTTTAGGAAAGTCGGTTAGGACATCTACTTTGTGTATGACACAAGTCATTTTTCCTACAATTGTTTACAGACAGATTATTTCACTTATAATTCCCTGTATCATAATTCCAGTGGGTCAGAAGTTTACATATGCTAACTTGAATGTGCCTTTAAGCAGCTTGGAAAATTCCAGAAAATGTCATGGCTATAGAAGCTTCTCATTGACTCAAATGATGTCAATTAGCCTATTGGAGGTGTATCGGTGCCTCTTTGCTTGACATCATGGGAAAATCCAAAGAAAATCAGCCAAGACCTCAGAAAAACATTTGTAGGTATTGGAGTGGCCATCACAAAGCCCTGACCTCAATTCTATAGAAAATCTGTGGGCAGAAATTAAAAAGTGTGTGCGAGCAAGGAGGCCTTCATACCTGACCCAGTTATACCAGATCTGGCAGGAGGAATTATTGTGGGAAGCTTATGGAAGGCTACCTGAAACGTTTGACCCAAGTTAAACAATTTAAAGGCAATGCTACCAAATGAGTGTATGTAAACATCTGACCCACTGGGAATGTGATGAAAGAAATAAAATCTTAAATAAATCACTCTCTCTACTATTATTCTGACATTTCACATTCTTAAAATAAAGTGGTGATCCTAACTGACCTAAGACAGGGAATTTTTACTTGAATTAAATGTCAGGAATTGTGAAAAACTGAGTTTAAATGTAATTGGCTAAGGTGTATGTGAACTTCAGACATAAAAAAAAATATATATATATATACACACACAACAGTTTATTTTCATCAAGGGCCCAGTCTAGCCATCCCAAACGCTTTGGCCAGGTTGTTGTCTGTGTGGGATTCCGGCATGTAGGTTGTTTCAGCGGGTTTCACTGTCAGGCACATGTAAAGACTCATATTTAAAATTTGACCAATGTTCCCTCTAAGCTGCGCGCAGTAGCCCGAGACTGCCATGCAGCGTACCTGTTTGATAGTGTTAACTATGTTACCCTTTATTGTGGCAATTGTGATTGAATCAACGCAATATTAGCCACTTTCAATGCAACATACAGAAACAAAAACAAACTATGCAAGAGATTTTGTTGTAGGCAGAACGCATCGGAGTAGGATTCTATTGCACATGACTCAACACAGACTGGTGTGGCATAACCAATCAGAGCTGCAGTAGGCTTATATTCAAATAGATCATTGCCATATATGGATATGTGCCATTTACTTTGAACTGGACTGTGTTTACAGCTGCGGTCGTGAGTAGATGCGCTTGTTTTGAGATCAAAGCAAGAGCTGCATGTAGCCACGTGGGCACATTTTGTTCATCTCCTTTGCTAGTTAGTGAGTTATTAGCCCAGTTATAGATCATTTGTAGTCAGCAATCGGGGATTGATTGCTTCCTACAAGGGCACAAAACATGTACATTTCCTTGAAATTCCTTGAAATTGCTTTGAAAAGCGAGTCAGGAAAAGAGGGTTTTAATTTTTGTCTTAAAGGGGCAGTGTTGTATTTTGAGACATTTATTGGTGTCTGCAAACATGTTAGTCCAAGTCATCTGGTTCTCCATTGTCGTTCAATTTGAAACCAAAATGTACCCAAAGATGGGATGTTACTTTTTTTTTTTTTTGCTACGAGAGCCAAAACATTTTCACCTCACTCCTCCGATCTACTGGAGCAATATTAAGGCCAGAGGTGAAGTGCAGTGGACACACCCACCCTATAGAATAATAGGTACTAACTATAGTTCCACCTGGTCCTCACTTCTCACTTCCACCCCCTCCATTCTTCAATGAAATGACCTTCAAAGATTTTCATCCTATCTGCACCTAGCCCCTGCAGATTTTCATCCTATCTGCACCTAGCCCCTGCAGATTTTCTCCTATCTGCACCTAGCCCCTGCGCATACAGTGGATTTGGTGATTGTGGCACATCAAAAGACAGGAGGAAACAGATACAGCCTGAGAGACACACTAAGTGTCTGTGCACGTTTTTCATGTGTACATGCGTGTGTCATACCAACGAGGTCAGCGGGACCCGTGCCCAGGTTCTCTCCTCGGATGGTGACCTTGGTCCATGAGGTGCCCTCGTTGGGCGAGATGCCCGTGACCAGCGGGGGCTGGCGGACACGAGACATGGTAGGTCACTCTGATCGTCACGCGTGTGCAGGAACACAGGAAGAATCAGTCAGCAACCTGTGAACAAGGGGCAGCGGGAGGAGAGGACAACAATGGCTATTAACACAGATGAGGAGAGAGACAGTTGTAATGTACAGCTAGTTGCATTATACTTTTTCATGTCTTTATAAAATGTATTATTATAAGACATTTAATACATCTAAAAAAAAAAAGGTTTCTAAGAGGTTAAGTAGGAAGGCTACAACTTGTACACACACAGGAGGACATGAAGGTGCTGGTAGGAGCTCCGAGTCTGAGACCAGACAGAGGGGGAGGAAAGAAAGAATGTAAACCTCGGAGAGAAGAATAAATAAACGTGCTCGCCCTCATCGATTCCACATAGCCTAGCCTAATAGCCTAGCCTAGCCTAATAGCCTAGCCTAGCCTAATACCTAGAGGAGGTATGTGTAATGTGTGTATGAGACTGTATAGCTAGGCCTAGCCTAATAGCCTAGCCTAATACCTAGAGGAGGTACGTGTAATGTGTATGAGACTGTATAGCTAGGCCTAATATCTAGAGGAGGTGCGTGTAATGTGTATGAGACTGTATAGCTAGGCCTAGCCTAATACCTAGAGGAGGTATGTGTAATGTGTGTATGAGACTGTATAGCTAGGCCTAGCCTAATACCTAGAGGAGGTACGTGTAATGTGTGTATGAGACTGTATAGCTAGGCCTAGCCTAATACCTAGAGGAGGTACGTGTAATGTGTGTATGAGACTGTATAGCTAGGCCTAGCCTAATACCTAGAGGAGGTACGTGTAATGTGTGTATGAGACTGTATAGCTAGGCCTAGCCTAATACCTAGAGGAGGTACGTGTAATGTGTGTATGAGACTGTATAGCTAGGCCTAGCCTAATACCTAGAGGAGGTACGTGTAATGTGTGTATGAGACTGTATAGCTAGGCCTAATACCTAGAGGAGGTACGTGTAATGTGTGTATGAGACTGTATAGCTAGGCCTAGCCTAATACCTAGAGGAGGTACGTGTAATGTGTGTATGAGACTGTATAGCTAGGCCTAGCCTAATACCTAGAGGAGGTACGTGTAATGTGTGTATGAGACTGTATAGCTAGGCCTAGCCTAATACCTAGAGGAGGTACGTGTAATGTGTGTATGAGACTGCATAGCTAGGCCTAGCCTAATACCTAGAGGAGGTACGTGTAATGTGTGTATGAGACTGTATAGCTAGGCCTAGCCTAATACCTAGAGGAGGTACGTGTAATGTGTGTATGAGACTGTATAGCTAGGCCTAGCCTAATACCTAGAGGAGGTACGTGTAATGTGTGTATGAGACTGTATAGCTAGGCCTAGCCTAATACCTAGAGGAGGTACGTGTAATGTGTGTATGAGACTGTATAGCTAGGCCTAGCCTAATACCTAGAGGAGGTACGTGTAATGTGTGTATGAGACTGTATAGCTAGGCCTAGCCTAATACCTAGAGGAGGTACGTGTAATGTGTGTATGAGACTGTATAGCTAGGCCTAGCCTAATACCTAGAGGAGGTACGTGTAATGTGTATGAGACTGTATAGCTAGGCCTAGCCTAATACCTAGAGGAGGTACGTGTAATGTGTGTATGAGACTGTATAGCTAGGCCTAGCCTAATACCTAGAGGAGGTACGTGTAATGTGTGTATGAGACTGTATAGCTAGGCCTAGCCTAATACCTAGGAGGAGGTACGTGTAATGTGTGTATGAGACTGTATAGCTAGGCCTAGCCTAATATCTAGAGGAGGTGCGTGTAATGTGTATGAGACTGTATAGCTAGGCCTAGCCTAATACCTAGAGGAGGTATGTGTAATGTATGTATGAGACTGTATAGCTAGGCCTAGCCTAATATCTAGAGGAGGTGCGTGTAATGTGTATGAGACTGTATAGCTAGGCCTAGCCTAATACCTAGAGGAGGTATGTGTAATGTGTGTATGAGACTGCATAGCTAGGCCTAGCCTAATACCTAGAAGAGGTATGTGTAATGTGTGTATGAGACTGTATAGCTAGGCCTAGCCTAATACCTAGAGGAGGTACGTGTAATGTGTGTATGAGACTGCATAGCTAGGCCTAGCCTAATACCTAGAGGAGGTACGTGTAATGTGTGTATGAGACTGTATAGCTAGGCCTAGCCTAATACCTAGAGGAGGTGCGTGTAATGTGTATGAGACTGTATAGCTAGGCCTAGCCTAATACCTAGAGGAGGTATGTGTAATGTGTGTATGAGACTGTATAGCTAGGCCTAATACCTAGAGGAGGTGCGTGTAATGTGTATGAGACTGTATAGCTAGGCCTAGCCTAATACCTAGAGGAGGTACGTGTAATGTGTGTATGAGACTGTATAGCTAGGCCTAGCCTAATACCTAGAGGAGGTATGTGTAATGTGTGTATGAGACTGTATAGCTAGGCCTAATACCTAGAGGAGGTATGTGTAATGTGTGTATGAGACTGTATAGCTAGGCCTAATACCTAGAGGAGGTGCGTGTAATGTGTATGAGACTGTATAGCTAGGCCTAGCCTAATACCTAGAGGAGGTATGTGTAATGTGTGTATGAGACTGTATAGCTAGGCCTAATACCTAGAGGAGGTGCGTGTAATGTGTATGAGACTGTATAGCTAGGCCTAGCCTAATACCTAGAGGAGGTACGTGTAATGTGTGTATGAGACTGTATAGCTAGGCCTAGCCTAATACCTAGAGGAGGTATGTGTAATGTGTGTATGAGACTGTATAGCTAGGCCTAATACCTAGAGGAGGTATGTGTAATGTGTGTATGAGACTGTATAGCTAGGCCTAGCCTAATACCTAGAGGAGGTATGTGTAATGTGTGTATGAGACTGTATAGCTAGGCCTAGCCTAATACCTAGAGGAGGTACGTGTAATGTGTGTATGAGACTGTATAGCTAGGCCTAGCCTAATACCTAGAGGAGGTATGTGTAATGTGTATGTAATAATGGGGGAGAACATAGACAGTAAAACACCAATCCTCTGCGTAGATGATATGCCAATGTGGAAGAGAAATGACACAGGCCAGATACAATTCTTCCAGACATGTGCAACTATTAGCCTAAGCCTATCAAAAAAGGAGGAAAACAGGATAGATGTGTTTTGAATGGATGTGAGAATATCTAAAAAAAAAAAAAAGTCAGTATGAGGGGTTTTCACATTTTTCGCTAACACGTGTGGCAATAAATTGCTGCCAGGTCCGATTGAAAACCTAACTGCTTTGCAAACACTAAATCCAAAACACGTTGCCCACAAACAAGGCAGGGAACAGAGCCGACAAAGCATACAGGGGTGACGCAGATCTCATACGTGTACACTTGAACAAATCTTTCTATACACTTTATACACGTTTAGTTAAGAGCTTGTTGCGTAAAGAGACGGGGGGTGTCTGTTAACTCAAATAAAGAATAATAGGAATATTTGTCACATGCTTCGTAAAAAAACAGGTGTAGACAAATAGTGAAATGCTTACGTGTACTTTTCCAACAATGCAGAGTTGAAGATGAAAAAAAAAATACGGATTTTTTTTTTTTTATATAAATAGTGACAAGGAATAAATACACAGTGAATAACAATAATGAGTAAGAATAACATGGCTGTATACAGGAAGTACCAGTACCAAGTCGATGTGCAGGGGTACGAGGTAATTGAAGTGCCTTCAGAAAGTTAATGGATCACATATCTGTGTCCCCATGTTAAAGCTTTTTGGGTACAAAAAAAAAATAAAATAGCATAAATCTGAGTAGCCAATCGTTCGGAGCATTTAATTGATTATTGACCGACGAGGTTGAGGTCAGGGAGGGAGCGAAGACCGAGCAATACTCTAAAACTTCTCTGAAAAGCAGTGTCCTTCCTTGACTTATTCCACATGTTGCTGTTTTAAAGCCTGAATTTTTTTCTCTCACCCATCTACACACGTTACCCCATAATGCATTGTTTCCCAAACTCGGTCTTCGGGGCCCCAAGAGGTGCACATTTACGTTTTTGCCCTAACGCTACACAGCTAATTCAAATGATCAAACGCTGATGATTAGTTGATTATTTGAGTCATCGGTGTAGTGATAGGGCATAAAAAAAAAACTTTTACAAAATATGCACCCCTTGTGGTCCTTTTGGAAACCCTGCCATAACGACTAAGAGCAAAGACATTTTTAGAAATTGTAGAAAATGTATTGAAAAGGAAGTACAGAAATATCTAATTTATTGTACAGTACATAAGTACTCACACCCCTGAGTCAATACACGCTAGAATCACCTTTGGAGTTGCGAGTCTTTCCGGTTAAGTCTCTAAGAGCTTTGCACACCTGGATTGTAAAAAAAAAAAAAAAAAAAAAAAAAATATTCAAGCTCTTGTCAACCCACTCAACTACGGCCCCATCAATGTAGTCCACAATCATCTCCTTTGTCTTGCTGACATTGAAGGAGATGCTGTTGCCCTGGTCCACACTGCCAGGTCTCTGACCTTGCTATAGGTTGCCTCATCGTAGTCCGTGATCAGACCGTCGTGTCGTCAGCAAACTTGATGAGGGTGTTGGGAGTCATGCGCGGCCACGCTGTCATGGGTGAACACTGAGTCCGGGAGGGGACTAGGCACACACCCATGACTCAAAGGGGATGTAACTTAAGTAGCATAACCCCCGCTGTCTTGTACTTGTCAGAGGAAATCTAGGAGCAGGGGCATCTGACATGGAGAAGATAAGAGGTTAACAAGCTTTAAACAAGCCCCTCATCTGTCATTCATCTAGCCCATATGTTTAGGGTGGGAGTCAGAGTGGAGGGGGAATGTGTGTCTCCTTCTGCATAACATGTCTACGACTGTTGTGTTACCTCAACAGGAGTGATTCTATCCCTGTCTTGGGAATACATGTGAAGAGACACACACACACACACACGAGGCTGGGCAGAATGACAGCTCTGCTCAGTTGCGTGCGAGGGGCCGAGCTGGCGCTGTGTGGTCTGTGTGTATGCGAGAGAGCATGTGGAGGGATCTGTGCTGCGGAGAGGTCTGGGTAGTGTGTGTGTGTGTGTGTGTGTGTATGTATATATATATGTATATGTGTGTGGTCTGGGTGTGTGGTCTCTGGCTCGGGCCTGGGGAGAGCCTGTTGACGGCTGGGATGAGAAAAGAGCTGCTGTGTTTACTTTACTCTGGGGGCCATGCATGGACATGGGAACACAGCCCAAACCCCTCCGCTCTGTAATACACACACACCCGTCACTGGAAGTAAGGGGTCTAAGTCTGAACCATGAAAAACGTCCCCAGACCATTATTCCTCCTCCAAACTTTACATACGGCACTTTGTATTGGGGCAGGAAGTTCTCCTGGCATCTGACAAATCCAGATTTGTCCGTCGGACTGCCAGATGGTGAAGCGTGATTCATCACTCCAGAGAACGTGTTTCCACTGCTTCAGAGTCCAATGGCTGCGAGATTTACACCACTCCAGCAGACGCTTGGCATTGCACATGGTGATCGTAGGCTTGTGTGCGGCAGCTCGGCCATGGAAACCCATTTCCTGAAGCTCCCGACTAACAGTTATTGTGCTAACGTTGCTTCGGGACTCGGTAGTGAGTGTTGCAAACGAGAATAGACGACTTCTACATGCGACGGGCTTCAGCACGGTCCCGTTCTGTGAGCTTGTGTGGCCTACCATTTTGCGGCTGAGACGTTGTTGCTCCTAGACGTTTCCACTTCACAATAGCAGCACTTACAGTTGACCGGTGCAGCTCTAGCAGGGAAGAAATTTGACGAACTGACTTGCTGGAAAGGTGACATCCTATGATGACGCCAACTTGAAAGCCACTGAGCTCTTCAGTAAGGCCTTTCTACTGCTAATGTTTGTCTATGTAGATTGCATGGCTGCGTGCTCTCTTTTATACACCTGTCAGCAACGGGTGTGGCTGAAATAGCCGAATCCACTCATTTGAAGGGGTGACATATATATATATATATATATATATATATATACAAAAGTATAGTGAATTTACATGCCTGTTTATTTATTTGACAAAAATGCTCTAGGGGGCAATACAGGACCCTATTTTGACTTGTGGCAGCAGCCTACAATGAGAATCACCGAGAAGCCATGGTAGGCTTCCCAAGTACATTTACATTTAAGTAATTCCCAAGTACACAGCACAGTTATAACACTGAAAGTCATATACAGTACCAGTCAAAAGTTTGGACACACCTACTCATGCAACAGTTTCTTTATTTTTTTAAACTATTTTCTACATTGCAAAATAATAGTGAAGACGTCAAAACTATGAAATAACACATATGGAATAACATAGTAACCAAAAGTGTTAAACAAATGAAAATATATTTTATATTTGAGATTTTTCAAAGTAGCCACAGTTTGCCTTTATATCAGCTTTGCACACTTGGCATTCTCTCAACAAGCCACCTGGAATGCATTTAAATTAACAGGTGTGCCTTGTTGAAAGTTAAATTCCACAAATTCTTTCCTTCTTAATGCATTTGAGCCAATCAGTTGTTTTGTGACAAGGTAGGGGTGGTATACAGAAGATAGCCCTATTTAGTAAGATACCAAGTCCATATTTAGGCAAGAACAGCTCAAATAAACAAAGAAAACGACAGTCCATCATTACTTTAAGACATGAAGGTCAGTCAACGCGGAACATTTAAAGAAAATTGAAAGTTTCTTCAAGTGCAGTCCCAAAAACCATCAAGAGCTATGATGAAACTGGCTCTCATGAGGACCGCCACAGGACAGGAAGACCCAGAGTTACCTCTGCTGCAGAGGATACGTTCATTAGAGTTAACTGCACATCGGATTGCAGCCCAAATAAACGCTTCAAAAACGTCAAGTAACAGACACACCTCAACATCAACTGCTCAGAAGAGACTGCATGAAATCAGGCCTTCATGGTCAAATCGCTGCAAATAAACTACTACTAAAAGGACACCGATAAGAAGAAGAGGCTTGCTTGGACCTAGACACAGGAGCAATGGACATTAGACCGGTGGAAATATGTCAGTCAGTCTGATAAGTCCAAATTTGAGATTTTTGGTTTCAACCGCCGAGTCTTTGTGAGACGCAGAGTAGGTGAACGGATGATCTCCGCATGTGTGGTTCCCACCGTGAAGCATGGAGGAGGTGGTGTCATGATGGTGTGGGGGTGCTTTGCTGGTGACACAGCCTGTGATTTATTTAGAATTCAAGGCACACTTAACCAGCATGGCTACCACAGTGTTCTGCAGTGATACACCATCCCATCTGGTTTGTGCTTAGTGGGACTATCAATTGTTTTTCCAACAGAACAATGACCCAACACACCTCCAGGCTGTGTAAGGGCTATTTGAGTGCTGCATCAGATCACCTGGCCTCCACAATCACCTGACCTAAACCCAATTGAGTTGGTTTGGGATGAGTTGGACCGCAGAGTGATGGAAAAGCAGCCAACAAGTGCTCAGCATATGTGGGAAATCCTTCAAGACTGTTGGAAAAGCATTCCAGGTGACGCTGGTTAAGAGAATGCTAAGAGTGTGCAAAGCTGTCATCAAGGCAAAGGGTAGCTACATTGAAGAATATACAAATATATTTTGATTTGTTTAACTTTTTTTTTTGGTTACTACATGATTTGATGTCTTCACTATTATTCTACAATGTAGACAATGGTAAAAATAAAGAAAAACCCTTAAATTAGTAGGTGTGTCCAAACTTTTGACTGGTACTGTAAATGGCACTCTGGGTCAGTTTCTTCTGATCATTTTTGTTGTTAAATCCTGTGTTGTTTATCAAACATCTGCCTACTCATTGGCCACATGACTAGTGCTTAAGCATTCTCTCCCTCCCTTTCTCCCTCGCTTCCTCCCTTCCTGCTTACGTTCTAATTGGGCTAAAATGGCAGGTTTATTTTACTTGGAGAGGGACTTATAAACAAAGTGACTGCCCCTCCTCTATTTGGTAACTCTGTCACCCCAGAGCCTAGGAATGAGCAATAGGACCAGAGCTAACAAGCGCAGGGAGAAAGGAGTTATCTGGCTAGGCAAGACTAGCCTTGCGTTCCAAAAGGCCCCCTATTCCTAATATATTTTGACCAGAGCCCTATAGTTGTGCACTAGCCTATAGGGAGTTGGGTGCCATTTTAAACACAGCTGTAGAATGGGCTGAATATGAGGAATGGCTTGCTTCATAGGAAGTATACTGTATATTTATACTATAACAGATGAAAATCATATAAGCCTAGGCCCTAGGACATTTACTACAGCACACTTTAAACAATATATTCCCCACACTCACAATGCCAGGACACTGTTCTGTTTCAGAAAGAGGCATATGGAAGCTACACAGATAGCACAATGTTCTGAGAACCAAACGTTTCTTTATTGGAATTTCAGCGGAACATTTCCTGCAGGTTTCATCAAGGTTCTATTTAAAGTAATGTTCTGAGAAGGTTAAGAAACAGCATTCTTCTGTGGGAATATCTATTTAAAGTCATGTTTTTAGAACATTAAGAAAACTTTCCATAAAAAACGTTCAAAGGACATTCTAAGAATGTTATTTAAAAAAAAAAACATACATTCCATTCTCAGCATCAACAAAACTCTATCTTCCATCTTTAAGTGTGTTCAGGTGTGTTGGCCGCACCCACTAATTTGCCACACTTGATCTTAATGATTCCGTTCTCAAAATGTTAATAACGCCTCCCTGGAAACCTTGCAGGGAATCCCAGTAAAACGTTCTCAGAACCTCCCTGCAACCAAAAAAAATGTAGGCTCCCAGAACAGGCAAATTTTCATTTCCGTTGTCATAACGTTTAAAGAACATTCAGTTTTACCGGTCAGGAAACGTATGGCTTCATTCCCAGAACCAAAGAAACACCAAAAACGAATGTTCCCACAACTTCCAAGGCAGTGTGACTGATAATCAGTCTGTCATATTAGCCCCCCTCTGAGAGCCTGCAGGGTGCAGTGTGGGTTTTATAGGGGTTTGGCTGATTTTCCCCTGCTGTTTAGGCTAATGCACTGGATAGAGGGGGGGCGGGTATTCACACGAAAAGGGGGTGACTGTACATACTGCTCCCAAATGTAGCCCTAAAGTTGTTTATTTAGGTCATCTGTTCCTAAACTTTCGGACTTACAACTTCCAGCATGAGTCCCCCCTCCTGCTACAGAAGGAATGAGTCACTGTGAGAAGGACCTGTGGCGTATGAGGGCGGTTAGAGAAGGTGGAGGAGGGTCAGAGAGGCATCCCCTTGGCTATCAGGGGGATATCCCTGCTGGAGACAGTACTGGGCTCTTCACAAACAAATCCTGATACTCGCTCACGTTACACACATAACTGTCCTGCTCATTCTGAGCCAGATACTGGGTAGTGTCGAGGTCGCCTTTGCTCTGGTCTGAGCTCTATGCTTGTTCTCTTCTTCTCAGCTCCCCATGTGGGAGTGATTGACAGGTGAGAGGGGGTTAGGTTGAGTGTGTGTGTGTTATGTGTTATGGTCTGGGCTAGGGGCACAAAGGGACCCTTTCAGACATATCTGTCTGCCCCCCACACTGCCACCCCATCAGTGCTGCTACCACTAAGCCTCTCCCAGTACCCCACGCTAACACTAACCAGTCAGCCCCCAACATTAAACAAACACCAGATTCCATCAAAGAGCACCCTCAGTCTGAATACACAGAGCTGGCCAAACATCATGGCCCTGGTAAGACTGGCCCTGATCTCTGATCTGACAGACCAGCAATTTAAGAAACCATTCCTCACTCCGAACTCACACCAGAACTCATACAGACCGTTTTGAACTGACTCTCAGTTGCAGACTGGCAGGGGACAGAGAGAATGCTGCCAATAGAGAGCATCAGTTAGGCTACACTCTGTCGGATTTGTGCATTAAAGGAAAAGGAATGTGATCAATTAAAGTTCAGAAGACTGAACTAGGCTAATACATTGGCACATTTGTGACTCGTTTCAGGAAACTAGGCATATGTCGCACATCACTACTTCACAGGAGAGGCATTTGAATGTTTTTTTGGGGGCAGAAATGCCATCTGGAACATGTGAACTTTCAGGTGCCTTAATAAACAAACTTGTATGCCATCTGTAAATACAAATTTTAAATTACGAGCCTATTTAGTTTAGCCACGGAAATAGGAAGGAACCGCTATCCATGATTGGCTGAGATAATGGCTGGGCTGGACATGCCGAGAGATGAGTTTGGATTGGTCTGCCATGTAGCACACTTCTGTCTACAACATAAGCTGCTCAGTATCTGTAGGCAATCATTTCTAACGTGTTTTTTTATTTTAAAGATGCTCTCCACTTTCTGGAGTTTTGAAATCAGTGTAATGTCCGGTGGAAGCAGAGTATGACAGCTAAGGAGAAAATTCTGGCGTTTGCATATTTGCAATCAGAGGGAGTCGAAACGAGACCACACAAAAGGCTGTATTTGGGTTACATCTTCAAACTAAGGTCAACCATGGCATCCATGACAAAGAGGAAGAGGTGTTAATCTATGTATTCGGGGTAAGAGATTCTAGCTAGCTACATTTTCAGATATTATACATTTGAAATTTTGTCAGAAAGTCATTTTTATTGCAAGTTAAAGCGTACTGTTTTAGCTACCAGCAGATTCATGCATGGTAGTAACATTATGAGTTGGGATTATGGTTCATTGTTTAGCTAGCTAGCTACATGTCTAAACAAAAGACTCCACGATGTAATGCATGGTAGTAACATTATGAGTTGGGATTATTGTTCATTGTTTAGCTAGCTAGCTACATGTAAATTCATGCATGGTAGTAACATTATGAGTTGGGATTATGGTTCAGTGTTTAGCTAGCTTGATGTCTTAAGAAAAAACTCCACTATGAGAGTAACCATTTCACTGTACCGTTTACACCTTCTGTATCCTGTCCATGTGACAAACTTTGATTTGATATAGTGTGTATTTACCAGAGGGGAATGTGAAGAACAACCTGCACAAAAGTAATTTTAGGATATAAAATTAGGCGAGACAGTATCCAATAGAGAGCCCTGCTTTCATCACACACAACCATAAACTATTTTCTGTAATTACCATTAACTTGTAAATAATAATATTGTATGTTTATTTTTCTGTAATAATGAATACAAATTAGCTAAAGTTAAGACAGGTGTCATCTTATGACATGGTCATTAATTGAACCGGGTTGTCAGCTAGCTATCTAACAAGCTAGAAACAAACCAAAACATTATTTAGAAAACTAACTTTTAGTTGCCTGGTTTGCTGGATTGACATATACTAAATACATTTTTAAAACGGGTGGGTTTATTGGGTGTTAAAATACACCGTTATGCTATTCTGGGGCACCGGGCTGCTGATGTCATGTGGGCTGCTGATGTCATGTGGGCTGCTGATGTGTAGCCTGTCGTTTTTGACAACGACAGGTTTGATGTCGGATGAAGAATGTTCATGATGCGACTGCGAAAACTGTCTACAGACATGTCGATAGACGTAGTATACATCAGGCTTTAGTCTTGAACTCGTTGGTTGTTCAGTACAATACCGTACTCACTTTGTTCTACACCTGGCCTCACATGTGAACCCTTAAAGAGATGGGTGGGGCTAAGGCTTAAGAGGTGGTGAAGGATGCTGAATGGATGTAGACAAAGAAGAGCTCTCCAGTAGGTATACCAAAACATTCAAGGGCCATTTTTTAAAAGAGCGGTTACAAGTTAATCAAATTTCAATACCGATATTACTTTCCCATTGTTCCTCAACTGTAGTGTATGATATACCATTTTCTAGCTCTGAGTCTCTACTTTTATCCAACGTAAAAAACACATTTTCAGGAGTCCTACCCTCACATCACACCCATTGGCTGTGCTGCTCATGCATTGAATCTGCTCCTCAAGGACATCATGGCACTGAAAACAATGGATACACACTATAAGAAAGCCAAGGAAATGGTTAGGTATGTGAAGGGTCATCAAGTTATAGCAGCAATCTACCTCACCAAGCAAAGTGAGAAGAAGAAGAGCACCACATTGAAGCTTGCCCAGCAACACCCGTTGGGGTGGTGTGTCATCATGTTTGACAGTCTCCTGGAGGGGGAGGAGTCTCTCCAAGAAATGGCCATGTCACAGTCTGCCGATATGGACAGCCCCATCAAGAGGATCCTCCTGGATGATGTATTTTGGGAGAGAGTGGTAAGCAGCCTGAAACTCCTGAAACCTATAGCAGTAGCCATTGCACGGATTGAGGGAGACAATGCCATCCTGTCTGATGTTCAGACTCTGCTTGCAGATGTAAGAAAATAAATCTGTACTGGCAGGCATAAGCTGTGGATAATGAACACAATTGCATTTTATGGATTGCATTTCAATGCACAGATATATCATGAAGAGATCCAGAAGCCCATTGTCATGCCATCACTTGATGTTTCAGCAGGATAATGCCCGGCCCCATGTCACAAGGATCTGTACACAATTCCTGGAAGCTGAAAATGGCCCAGTTCTTCCATGGGCTGCATATTCATTAGATACAGTATGTCACCTATTGAACATGTTTGGGATGCTCTGGATCGACGTGTATGACAGCGTGTTCCAGTTCCCGCCAATATCCAGTACCGCCGCACAGCCATTGACGAGGAGTGGGACAACATTCCATAGGCCACAAACAACAGCATGATCAACTGTATTGCGAAGGAGAAGTGTCGCGCTACAAGAGTCAAATGGTGGTCACACCAGATACTGACTGGTTTTCTGATCCACTCCCCTACCCACTTTTAAAGTATCGGTAACCAACAGATACAGGGCAGTTTACCCGCTGTTCCTAGGCATCATTGTAAATAAGAATTTGATCTTAACTGACTTGTTCAGTTAAATAAAAGATTAAATTAAAAGAATAGCAGTGGTATTCATATTTTTGAGCAGACAGACATTATTCGTTGTCAAATTCATTGGCCAGTCAGCACTTCTCAGCCAACTGTAATACAGGACAGTAAGAGAGTAACCAATCCCAACGCAGTACAGTGAAAAGATCTAGGAGAGGACCAGAATGGAGAAATAAGGGATCCGGCGTCTGGGTTTAGTTCTCTCTATCCCCTCTGTCTCACTCTCTTCTCCCATTTGTTGTCCTTTGGCCAGTTCTCTGTTTGTTGGTCTCAAATTGGACTTTTAAGATCTAACTTCTCCTCTCAGAATCCTGGCTAAATAAACCGAATTTGAAATGATGGCGCATGAATGCAGGCTGATGTTTATAGAGGGCTTAGGATGTGGAGACAGACAGCCATAGAATGAGATTCCACGGGGAGTCAGGGTTTAAACCTTGGTAATGCCATGTCACAAGTACAGTAACTAATATTTACATACAAAGACATGGCTCATGATGAGCGTGAGAACAAGGACTAGGGACCAGGACGTTTACTCAGAGCATGCGTGGAACAACTGGCAAGTGTCATCAATTACATTCCCAAACAGAGTCTGTAAAACCTACATGTTTCAATCAGACCACCATAGTCCCTGTGCCCAAGAAAGCGAAGGTAACCTGCCTAACTGACTACAGTCGGTAGCCACCATGAAATGCTTTGAAAAGCTGGTCATGGCTCAAATCAACACCATCATCCCAGAAACCCTAGACCCACTCAATTTCATGGGTCCTCAGGTCCTCAAAAAGTTATACAGCTGCACCGTCGAGAGCATCCTGACTGGTTGCATCACCGCCTGGTATGGCAACTGCTCGGCCTCCGACCGCAAGGCACTACAGAGGGTAGTGCGTACGGCCCAGTACATCACGTGGGCCAAGCTTCCTGCCATCCAGGACCTCTATACCCTGCAGTGTCAGAGGAAGGCCCAAAAAAAAAAAATTGTCAAAGACTCCAGTCACCAAAGTCATAGACTGTTCCCTCTGCTAGCGCAAGCGGTACCATAGTGGCAAGCGCTACCAGAGCACCAAGTCTAGGTCCAAAAGGCTCCTTAACAGCTTCTACCACCAAGCCATAAGACTGTTGAACAACTGATCAAATGGCCACCCGGACTATTTACATTGACACCACTCCACCATTTTGTTTCTACACGGCTGCTACCTCGCCATTTATCATCTATGCATCTATGGGCAGGGTATATGCACATGTTTAATTTAACTAGGCAAGTCAGTTAAGAACAAATTCTTATTTACAATGACTGCCTACCTCGGCCAAACCCGGAAGACACGATTGTGCGCCACCCTGTGGGACTCCCAATCACGGCCGGGTGTGACACAGCCTGGATTCAAATCGGGAACTGTAGTGACAGTGCCTTAGACCACTGCACCCCTCGGGCAGTGTGTAGTATAGTATTCTACAGTTTACTTAAGGATTCTTTAGTAAGTACTCACCGTGAGAAAGGCGGGACGACAGGGGTGAGAGAGAAGTGCCACTCCAAAAACATTGCCCGCATCAACCTTTCACCCACCAGCCTAACCCTATAGCAGGGTCTCCCAATGTCAGCCCTGGGGGCCCCACCCCTGGGTGCGCATTTTGGTTTTTACCCTAGCACTACACAGCTGATTCAAATAATCCAAGCTTGATGATGCGTTGGTTATTGTAATCAGCTGTGTAAGTCGCTCTGGATAAGAGCGTCTGCTAAATGACTTAAATGTAATGTAAATGTAGTGCAAAAGGGCAAAAGGACCGAGTTCGGGAAACCCTTCCTTAAAGCAGAAACCACTGATGAGAAAGTGACACAAATATATAACCCGCCACTGCATTCCACCAAAACAAACAGCAGGGGCCGCGGCCCGGGCCACCCAACATTTTCAATTAGAGCCAGAGAGCAGCCCTGTGTCCCCTGCAGGGAGATGGGTGGAAGTCAGGAGTGAGGCGAGGGGTCTTCAAGGCTCCAACCAGAGAGAGGGGCTCAGCGACAGCTTAGCACTAATTTCCTGTGATATCATTGTGTGATTAATACACAGCATACATACATGGTGGAAAAAGTTGCAGAAAATGTCATTTAAAAAAAAAAATATTTCAGAATTTAAAGAATCCCTCAAAATAATACAGTAGGCCTTATTGATATAGGCTTGCACACCCACACTAAGTAATTTCCAGTAAACCGTACAGCAATTTAGTGGCAGCAATTGGCCAGAATGTTACTGAAATGTATTTTAATCCATTTTAGGATAATCCATTTTGCAGTGCCAAAATTGTTACGGTAACCTAATTTATAGTACATTACTGGAATTACCCATGCTGCGGCATATTACTCAGTGTTCTTTGCAAGTGTTCACTTTTACATAGAAATGTTGGTCATTTAGTAGGCGCTCATGTCCTTAGCAACTTACAGTCAGTGCAATCAATCAAGGTTGATAAAACATGTAAAAAAAAATAAAAACATTACAGTCATAGTCAGTGTTTTCCAATAAGGCCGGCTGTCGGCTAATCGGAAGGTTAATAACTCATTTTAAGTCAGCTACATTTTCTACTTTCTACTAGTTTTCCTTTAAAAAGTTTCAAATTGCGTCGGTCAGGCCTTCTCCTGCTAGAATGAATCATACGCATCTTCTAGTGATCTATTGATGGAATAGGCGTCGGTCAGGCCTTCTGCTAGAATGAATCATACGCATCTTCTAGTGATCTATTGATGGAATAGGCGTCGGTCAAGCCTTCTCCTGCTAGAATGAATCATATGCATCTTCTAGTGATCTATTGATGGAATTTAAACTTGCTAGAATGAATCATGTCATCTTCTAGTGATCGGGGAATAGGCGTCCGCAAGTGCTAGAATGAATCATATGCATCTTCTAGTGATCTATTGTTAGGAGCCTTCTCAGCTAGAACATTAGCATTTTGTCATTATGGAATACAGATCAGGCCTCTCCTGCTAGAATGAATCATACGCATCTTCTAGTGATTTTTTTTTACGGTCAAGCCTTCTCCTGCTAGAATGAATCAGCATAGTGATTCTATTGATGGAATTTGTCACATCCCTAGAATTTAATGTAGTGATCTATTGATGGAATGGTCGGTCGATGAGTCAAAATGACAGTGATAAGCCCAATGTGTTTCTATGTGCCTTTGGATTTAAAATATTGACTCCTTTTTAGGACAGAGACACATTTGTTTATTACAGATCTCTTTTGCTGTTTTTTTTTTTTTTTTTACACACATGATGCTTGTGAATTTGCACATCCCATTTAATGTAGGCCTAAGTGGTAACGATGAGTCAAAATCCACAAATTAGCCTAAATATTGTTTTCGGACACATTTGTTTATTTCCTTTTGCGTGTTTCACATAGCCAGCCACGCAGAGTCGTGTCGCATAGTAGGCTATTTACTCTGCGTTGGTTGACAATCATGTGATCAATCCATAAGGGCATACACAAAATGCAAGAATAACAGATCCTTTAATAAAAGCACAGAGAGGGGGGAAAACACTAAGATAGTACCTATATTACTGTTAGTCTTCATTTTCCAGTTGTTGTTTAACATACTGTATTGCTAGGTGTGATAACAGCAGAGGGCTCGAGTTTCATTAGGAATGTAATACCTTAAGCTGTAGAGAAGGTTGAAAGCTGCCTGTTCAGTCTCGCTCTCCTTGCCCACTGCTCCACCTGAAACAGCACACCAGTGTGCAGTATTTGAGGATACACACACACACATCAACATCTATGCTCTGACCTTTCACCTCTGGGGGTAACACAGTAGGGGGGGTAATGTTTCTCTACCAATAACATGACCCCCTCAACACTGACCTGACACACAAAAAAAAAGATAAATTAAAGACAGCGCTTGCTTATCTGCAACACTTAGGCCAGATCATTTTGGTGATGTCAAAGATTAAAAATCATACAAGGAGCTTAACACAAAATGTAGGCTATTGCAAAGTCTCATTTAGATCAAAAGTCTGATAAAGCAATGGGAAAAAATGTATCCAAGGGGCCTGAAGCAGCAAGGTAACAATCACCTGTTTCAAGACACTGACCTTATAATATCAGCAATATGCTGCTGTAGTGCAATTCCATGGTAACAAAATTATGCTTAGACTCAGTTCACTTTAAAAGCCAAACAAAAACCATTGACTTAAAAGTTTAACAAACCATAAAACTGTATAAAACAAGGACAAATTTGAACAATTTCCACAGAAAATTTTACAAAAACAAATTTAGTAAAGTTATATCAATGCTGAATCAATGTCTCGGGAAGAACACATTCATTTGCATTCCTCAAAACAACTGAATATTAATTAGCATAATAGGCCTATAAATTTACTGTTACACCAAAAACGCCTAATTTCTTAATGAGATTTTAGGATGGCTAGCTGAAGCTGAATATTCCCCCAAAAATTATCATGCGCGAAAACTCAAGAGTGCACAACCAGGCAGGATTTATGCTTTGATTAAAACAATATACAATTAATGCTAATAGTTTGTTAACAGCATCTACGCTTAAAGATCTAAATGCATATTACCATGAAAGTGATTGACATGGAGATACAGTTTGAACGTGTCACCGGTAAAACGTGAAGAATTATCATTCTATTTTGAAATAAATTGGTGTTGAGGGTATTAGAAATGTAACCTTTTCTTTAGACAATGTGGCATAGGCAGACATCGCAATTGGTGGATGCATTTTATGCATATTCTATAATGATAGGCTGGCTATTCAATTGGCTAAATATGTTGGTACAAACTTTGATTACCTTTTTAAAAAATTATTATTACGATCCCTCACCTACAAAAATAGCACTACACCACTGCCCATTGTGGAGTTGAGTTTAGTCGGTTACCATCAATCAAACAAGAGGCAAAGGCTATTAGTTTGACAGGCCATGGTTTCCATTATATCCTACAGAACTCCTCTACATCTGCCTCCGCGTAGTCAAATTTACACATATAAAAACACCGTATATATTTCATGAGACTGGCCTTACAGAGGCCTAGCGCTACGCTACAGTACAGTAGTACCGAATAAACCAAGGAAAGCAGTAGGCAAGACCACATCGTTCAGAAATGTGTAATTCTCTTTGGCAAGACCGTCCCAGGTAGGAATGGAGATTATGTGGTCAATGACCCCTTGATGAGATACCTGTGCGCATGTCAAGAAAGGTGCGCAAGCGAGGTTGATTTTTTGGGGGACATGTCAGATGACACAGACCGCGCTAGCAGTAGTTAGCTAGCGCAACTAATAGTTAAAACATTTCTCAAGTGCGTTCGCTGCCAGACCAATATAATTACTTACACACAAACTTAGACCATCAGACATACATACATACATAGTAACGAAATGAACAGTAAATTGGAAGTTGGAAACTGTTCGCTGGCTAACGTTAGTAGCATGCAAGCCAGCAGGCTAGCTTTGATAACGGAAATGTAAACAATCATCGGAGAATTCTGCAAAATGAGACGAACTAAGACCGTGAATCCAACCCAATGGTAAAATAAAGCTGTCATATGTGTCACAATATTTAGTAAAATAGATAACATAGGGTAACTTACAATGTAGCTGTTGAATTAAATATTCCAGCTAACCTTTTCAGATATCAACTTTGTTTGCCACTTCCTGCAACGCCCAGTCGGTGATGATGTCATCACGCACCCACCTTTGCATCAGCGCAGGAGCTGGGTTGAGTGAGTACAATTTGGTATGGTGTGGATTGGTACTCAAAACACTGTAGCTAAAATGCATTGCACTGCTGAGCGTACAAAACATTAGAAACACCTGCTCTATCCATGATGTAGACTGACCAGGTGAATGCTATGATCCCTAATTGATGTCACCTGTTAATTCAACTTCAATCAGAGTAGATGAACGGTTGAAGACAGGTTAAAGAGGATTTTTAAGCCTTGATACATGGATTGTGTATGTGTGCCATCCAGAGGGTGAATGGGCAAGACAAAAATATGTGTTTCTTTGAACAGGGGATGGATGGTACTAGGTGCCAGGCGCACCGGTTTGAGTGTGCCAAGAACTGCAACGCTGCTGGGTTTTTCACGCTCAACAGTTTCCCATGTGTATCAAGAACTTAACACAACTGTGCATCCCTGTGGAAATCTTTTGACACCTTGTACAACAATTCCCTGACGAATTGAGGCTGTTCTGCGGGAAAAGGGGGGTGCAAATCAATATTAGTAAGGTGTTCCTAATATTTTGTACACTGTGTGTGATGTGTGTTTGTGTGTGTGTGTGTGTGTGTGTGTGTACACTGAACAAAAATATAAACAGTTCCTGTAAGGGAATCAGTCCAATATCAATAAATTCATTATGCCCTAATCGATGGATTTCACACGACTGGGCATGGGTGAGCCTGGGAGGGTATAAGCCCACGGTACACTTGGGAGCCAGGCCCAGCCAATCAGAATGTGTTTTTCCCCACAAAAGGGCTTTATTACAGACAGAAATACGCCTCAGCACATCCTCAGATGGTCTCAGGTGAAGAAGCTGGATTTGGAGTTCCTGGGCTGTAGTGGTTATACATGGTCTGCGGTTGTGAGGCCGGTTGGAGGTACTGCCACATTCCCTAAAATGACATTGTGGCTTCTTATGGTAGAGAAACAAACCAAACATATCCTGGCAACAGCTCTGGTGGACATTCCTGTAGTCAGCATGCCAATTGGACGCTCCCTCAAAACTTGAGACATCTGTGGTATTGTGTTGTGTGACAAAACTGCTCATTTTAGACTGGCCTTTTATTGTCCCCAGCACAAGGCGTACCTGTGTAATGATCATGCTGTCGAATCAGCTCTTTGATATGCCACACGTGTCAGGTGTTTGCTTTATCTTGGAAAATGATCAATTCTTACTAACAGGGATGTAAACAAATTTGTGCATTTGTACGTATGGACATTTTCTGGGATATTTTATTTCAGCACATGAAACAATGGGACCAACACTTTGCATGTTGCACTTATATTTTTGTTCAGTATATACAGTACCAGTCAAAAGGTTGGACACACCTACTGATTCAAGGGTTTTTCTTTATTTATACTATTTTCTACATTATAGAATAATAGTGAATATCTAAACTATGAAATAACACATGGAATCATGCTGTAACCAAAAAAGTGTTAAACAAATCAAAATAGATTTGAGATTCTTCAAAGTAGCCACCCTTTGCCTTGATGACAGCTTTGCACACGCTTGGCATTCTCTCAGCCAGCTTCACCTGGAATGTTTTTCCAACCGTCTTGGAGTTCCCACATATGCTGAGCACTTGTTGGCTGCTTTTCCTTCACTCTGCGGTCCCAACTCATCCCAAACCTACTTTAAAGATTTTTTTTAACACTTTTTTTTTGTTTTCTACATGATTTCATGTGTTATTTCATAGTTTAGATCTTCACTATTATTCTATAATGTAGAACATGAAGAAAAACACTTGAATGAGGTGTGTCCAAACTTTTGACTGATATTTAGTGCATTTGGAAAGTGTTCAGACCTAACTTTTTCCATATTTTGTTATGTTACAGCCTTATTCTAAATTGGATTAAATCTATCTACACACAATACACCCCATTTTGAAATTTAGCTCAGGTTCATCCTGTCTCCATTGATCATCCTTCAGATGTTGAGTCCACCTGTGGTAAATTCAATTGATTGGACATGATTTGGAAAGGCGCACACACCTGTCTACATAAGGTCCTACAGTTGACAGTGCACGTCAGAGGAAAAACAAAGCCATGAGGTTGAAGCAATTGTCCATATAGCGCTGAGACAGGATTGTGTCGACGCACAGATCTGGGGAAGGGTACTCAAAAATGTCTGCAGCATTGAAGGTCCTCCAAAAACACAGTGGCCTTCATCATTATTAAATGGAAGAGAGATCCTTGATGAAAACCTTCTCCAGAGCGCTCTGCAACTCAGACTGGGGGCGAAGGTTCACCTTCCAACAGGACAACCCTAAGCACACAGCCAACACAGGAGTGGCTTCGGGACAAGTCTCTGAATGTCCTTGAGTGGCCCAGCCAGAGCTCAGACTTGAACCCGATCGAACATCTCTGGAGAGACCTGAAGTTATCTGTGCAGCGACGCTCCCCATCCAACCTGACAGAGCTTGGAAGGATCTGCAGAGAAGAATGGGAGAAACTCCCCAAATACAGGTGTGCCAAGCTTGTAGCGTCATACCCAAGAAGACTTGTCTGTAATCACTGCCAAAGGTCCTTCAACAATGTACTGAGTAAAGGGTCTGAATACTTTTGTAAATGTGATATTTAATATTTTTTATTTTTTTATTAGGATAAACGTCTAAACTGTTTTAGCTTTGTCATTATGGGGTATTATGGGTAGATTGATGAGGGGGGAAAAACATTTAATACATTTTAAAATAAATAATATGTCTAAAGTGCTTTCGGAAAAGTATTCCGACCCCTTGACCTTTTCCACATTTTGTTACGTTACAGCCTTATTTTAAAATGGATTAAATAAAACATTTTCCTCAGCAATCTGCACACAATACCCCATAATGACATCACAATACCCCATAATGACATCACAATACCCCATAATGACATCACAATACCCCATAATGACATCACAATACCCCAGAATGACAAAGCCAAAACAGGTTTTTCAAATGTATTAAAAACAGAAATACCTTATTTACATAACTATTCAGACCCTTTGCTATGAGACTCAAAATTGAGCTCAGGTGCATCCTGTTTCCATTGATCATCATTGAGATGTTTCTACAATTTTATTGGAGTCCACCTGTGGTAAATTCTATTGATTGGACATGATTTGGAAAGGCCTGTCTACATTGTCCTTCGGTAATATTGGCACCATTGGTAAATATATGAGCAAAACAAAATATTCACAAAAATCTAACATTTTAAATGAAGCAAAATGATTGAAAGAAATACATTTTAAATCAATATTTTTCCCTGAAAAATGTGTGCCACAATTATTGGCACCCATAGAAATGATTGGCACCCATAGAAATTCTTATGAATAAAATCTAACTGAAGTAAATTCCCATTCTTATTTCACATCTTTAAGTTCACCTGAGTGATTAGGAACACTTAAGTGTTAACCCATGACTTCCTGTTTCACTGGGGTATAAATATGAGGTGACACACAGGCCAAGTTTCCATAGTCATCCATCACTATGGGGAAAAACCTGAGACTACAGTGAGGATGTGTGACAAAAGGTTGTTGAGCTGTACAAATCAGGAAATGGCCATAAGAAAATAGCTCAACGGTTGAAAATGCAAATTTTCCACTATCAGGGCAATCATTAAGAAGTTTAATACAACTGGAGATGTGGGCTGATTGTTAACGTGTGTCTACATTGACCCCAGTGAGGAGGATGGTTAGAGTGGCGGAAAAGGATCACAGCTGGAGAATTGCAGACGATAGTTGGGTCTTGGTGTCAGAAAGTCTCCAAATCTACAATCAGACGCCACCTACGTAACCACAAGTTGTTTGGCAGGGTTGCCATAAAATTGTATTTGTTGTCATCAAACAACAAACTCAAGTGCCCACCAGAGTTGGGTTTGGCGTAGACAGAAAGATAGCCATGCAGAAAAGTAACTCCTTCACCCCACGGTGAAGTATGGTCTTTGATGTTGTGGGGCTGTTTTTCTTCCAAAGGCCCTGGACAACTTATTAGGATATATGGTATCATGGACTCCATCAAATATCAACAGATATTAAATCAAAACCTGACTGCCTCTGCTAGGAAGCTTAAGCTGGACCGTGTTTGGATCTTCCAGCAGTACAATGATCCAAGCACACCTCAAAATCAACATAAAAATAGTTCACTGACCACAGAATCAAGGTTTTGCCTTGTCCCCTGACCTAAACCCCATAGAAAACATGTGGGATGAGCCGAGCTCGGTATCTGAAGGATCCGGAGAGATTCTGTATGGAGGAGTGGTCTCAGATTCCTTGCCATATGTGTTCTCCAACCTCATTACACATTATATGAGAAGACTCTTAGCAAAGGGAGTTTGCACAAAGTATTGAATGAAGGGGTGGCAATAATTGTGGCACACATATATTGAGAAGAATATTCATTTTATGATTTATTTTTTCTTTCAATTATTTTACTTTAATTAAAGGTTAGATTTAATCACCTTCAAGAGTATTGGAAAAGCATTCTTCATGAAGCTGGTTGAGAGAATGCCAAGAGTGTCATCAAGGCAAATGGTGGGTCTCGACCCCGCCCTGTGCAACTGGGTACTGGACTTCCTGACGGGCCACCCCCAGGTGGTGAGGGTAGACAACAACATCTCCACCCCGCTGATCCTCAACACTGGGGCCTCACAAGGGTGCGTTCTGAGCCCTCTCCTGTACTCCCTGTTCACCCACGACTGCGTGGCCACGCACGCCTCCAACTCAATCATCAAGTTTGCGGACAACACAACAGTGGTAGGCTTGATTACCAACAACGACGAGATGGTCTACAGGGAGGAGGTGAGGGCCCTCGGAGTGTGGTGTCAGGAAAATAACCTCACACTCAACGTCAACAAAACTAAGGAGATGATTGTGGACTTCAGGAAACAGCAGAGGGAACACCCCCCTATCCACATCGATGGAACAGTAGTGGAGAGGGTAGTAAGTTTTAAGTTCCTCGGCATACACATCACAGACAAACTGAATTGGTCCACCCACACAGACAGCATCGTGAAGAAGGCGCAGCAGCGCCTCTTCAACCTCAGGAGGCTGAAGAAATGTGGCTTGTCACCAAGAGCACTCACAAACTTCTACAGATACACAATCGAGAGCATCCTGTCGGGTTGTATCACCGCCTGGTACGGCAACTGCTCCGCCCACAACCGTAAGGCTCTCCAGAGGGTAGTGAGGTCTGCACAACGCATCACCGGGGGCAAACTACCTGCCCTCCAGGATGCTTTATTTTGATCATAGCCATAGACAGAACGTGCGTCTACTGAGCTATTTGTTTTATACATTTTCACAATTATTAATTGCTTCTTTGAGAATAGTATCCCTATATCGTCTTGATTGAACTGTAAATTAGACAGTGAAATAGGCTTTTCTGCTGCTAATATTGCCATATTAGAGTTGTGTGCCTGCCAAGCACACTGCAAGAGTGAGTTGGTTTTCTGATGGGGAAAGAATAACTCTACATTTACATTTAAGTCATTTAGCAGACGCTCTTATCCAGAGCGACTTACAGTATAGAGACGGCTATTGATTCTGTCTGTGTTTGCTATGTGTATTGGCTTAGTAAACTATTTAAGATCATTTGAAATTAGAAAAACACATTTTAAGAATTAGGCGATGCTTTGTTTTGCGGGAATTGTAGAGTATTATATAAAGTACAGTAAATGTATAATATCCCTTTGTGAGTGTTGTTCACGGTAAGAATATTGGCTGTTTCATTTTGCATTATATACTCTGGAGTTTGCACTTTTGGGATTATTCCATTGTACCTAGTTACCCAAATCAAGCTCAGTTACTGTTTTAAAATCTTCCACATGGTTCTCTTGGAAATATTCCATGCTCTATATTACTGTGTACTAGAATGTTAAATGTGTCTATGCAGTAGAATGGTTCATGCTGAATATTTATGTGTAGTTGAATGTTTTTGTGTAATGTAATTCTACATGCTGAATGTATCTGTTTATTATAATTGTTCATCGTGAATGTTTCTGTGTCGTAGGAAAGTTCTCAGGGTCATGCCTGGGGTCTGGGGTAAACCAGCTGGATGGTGTGTCTACTGTAAGTGATCATGAAACCCAATGGTGTGTGAAATGGACAACTGGGACTTGGTGTTGGATTTATCCTAGAATCCTCAGCCGCCAGGCAGCCACGCCTCGCATGCGAATAACCCATTATGACTCCTCCCTCTGGACAAAACACCAAAACCCCTCATCAAGTTCATGAAGGAGCACCAGTCAGAGTCGGTATGGGTGATATGTCACTGTTATTCTCTCTTCTTGGCAAAGGGCTACATTAGCCTACCCCTGGGGGCTGAGTGCCCACATCCTCCAGAGTTATTAACCTAAGTTAGATGTTTACCGAGACAGATATCCCCTGATGAGCCCAGAGCCAGATCTCAAAGTATCCACTAACACTCTGCAACGTGCTGTGCCTGGACCTGGGCCAAAGCACCAGAGAGATGGCGTAGTCGCTAAACCACCCGCTCAAATCTCAGTTTGATCCTCCATTATCACATTAACCCTGGCTAATTGGAGAATATAGGTTCCCCAGAGGAAGAGAGGGTATTTGTACTCATTTAGGAACAAATCTCCACCTTTTTATCTGACAGTGTAATCCAATGACCTGAAACTCATGGTTTACAGGCCACATCAGGCCTGTAAATCATATTATGTTGGCTTGCAAGGTGATGTGTAAATCCAAATAAACACTCTGCCATGCCTTGGACAATTTGGTGAGATAAATATGTTGGTACTATCAGCGGTCAGAGCTCCAGTGTGCATTAGAGATGGAAAAAGTACCCAGTTGTCATACTTGAGTAAAAGTAAAGATACCTTAATAGAAAATGACTCAAGTAAAATTGAAAGTCCCCAGTAAAATCCTACTTGATTCTAAAAAGTAAAAGTATTTGATTTGACATATAATTAAGTATCAAAAGTACATTTAATTGCAAAAATATAAATAATTTCCATTTTCTTGTTTTTTAAATTTACAGATAGCCAGGGGCACACTCCAACATAACAGACATAATTTACAAACGAAGCATGTATTTAGTGAGTCTGCCAGATCAGAGGCAGTAGGGATGACCAGGGATGTTCTCTTGATCAATGTGTGATCATTTTCTTTAGGAATATAGGGCTATCCAGAGGAGGATGGAAACTAGGCTACACCACCCTACAGAGTGCTGTTAAGGCTCTGCCTAAACAGTTTTTTTTGCTAAACAGTTTTTTTTGTCAGTTTTAACTTAACTTTAGTCAGTTAAGAACAAATTCTTATTTTCAATGATGGCCTAGGAACAGTGCCTGTTCAGGGGCAGAACGACAGATTCGTACCTTGTCAGCTCGGGGATTTGAACTTGCAACCTTCCGGTTACTAGTCCAACGCTCTAACCACTAGGCTACCCTGCCGCCCCAGAACACAGTGTGTTTTAATCAATTATTTGGTGATGTTAATATATTTAGTGTAGTTTTATCTTTGTCATGTTTCACTATTTGTAATTCTATGAAATTCACTGAGGAGGATGGTCATCCCCTTCCTCTTCTGAGGAGCCTCCACTGAAAGCTACTCTACTCGTGCCAACATTTGACTGTAAGGGTGTCAGCAAATATAATTTACCCTATAACTTGACCCTATTCACTAATGGCAAAGATAATTTAATATTTCCCCTTTCAACTGTGTCTGGTGTTAGCTAGTTACTGGCTAGCTATGTCTTCAGCCAGTTGCATGAGTCTCAGGCCCCTGTATTAGGCTAAGGTTATTGCTATCCGGGTTCCTTAGGACGTCCCTACCCTAAACCCTAACACCTATTTTAAACGTCAACTTCAATAGGGTAGGGACATCCCAGGAATCCCTGATAACACAGACCATTTAGCTAAAAGTAGGCTCTCATAATAAGGCCCTATGAAATACAAATGGTATTGTGTTGAAAAATATATCTTTAATGTTTTAACATTCACTTAGGATCTCACTGGGTGAAGTCCATAGACCTAAAAACGGATGAATGCAACAACCATGTCTCTGTCACTAACAAACACAGTCATGGGTGGTAAATGTACAATTTCATAGTAAGGCAAGGCACTCTGGGAAATATTTGAATAAGGCTTTACACTAAGCAATGTGTTAATTTAACTATGTTCTGGTGTGTATATGGCTCCACAGACTCCACACTTTCAGTGTTGATTTAACTCTGTTATTTTTTACATTTAATTAACACTAGAGAATTTGCTTTGTAGCATTCAAGAATGTTACCTTTGATGTTGAGTATCGTTGACACTTCTGAAAGTTTCTGGCAGACCTCGGTAAAATACATATGTCACATACTTTCAAATACTTGCGCTGTGCTTGATTTGGGTTTACACGGTACAATTGAGCCAATAGAATAGTCTCAAAAGTGCACATTTCTGCTTAAAATACCCCGATCAGGCATATTTATTTTCCAGGTGTGCACTAGAGAGGGCCAGTGAAGAACTCCGCCCCTCCAATCAAACCCTCCCGGTCTCCCATGGCACATACTGTGTTGGCACCGTAGCTCAAACCCTAAAACCCTCTATTGTTCATTCTTTTGTCTTTCATATGTTTTTCCCATGGGCCCCTGGCCAGCGAGAGGAAGAGCTCATTGTAAATATTACTCTCCTCCTCAGCCTCCCTCCCCCGGTCTCACTGAAGTTCAGATCCCAGGGTCTGCATCAAATGAGAGAGAGAGAATCGATCAATGTCAGAGAGCACTCCTATGAGACTGTGTACTGTTTTGTCATAACCAATAGTAATACCTGGGTCTGGGCTGGATTGTGGATTGTTATATACAGTACCAGTGTTTCTTTATTTTCCAATTTAATAGTGAAGACATCAAAACTATTAAACACATACAGAATCATGTAGTAATCAAAAAAGTGTTAAACAAGTCAAAGTATATATTTTATATTTGAGATTCTTCAAAGATTCTTCTTCTTTGCCTTGATGACAGCTTTGCACACTCTTGGCATTCTCTCAACCAGCTTCATGAGGCAGTCACCTGGAATGCATTTCAATTAACAGGTGTGCCCTGTTAAAGTTAATTTGTGGAATTTTAATGTGTTTGAGCCAACCAGTTGTGTTGTGACAAGGAAGGGTTGGTGTACAGAAGATGGCCCTATTTGTATAACGCTCGTCTGAAGAAGAGGACCAAAGCGCAGCGTGGTACGTGTTCATGATTATTTATTCAAACTTAACACTGAAACAAAATAACAAAGTGGAACAAAACGAAACAGTTCTGTCTGGTGCAGAAACACAAAACAGAAAACAACTACCCACAAAACACAGGTGGGAAAAAGCTGAGTATGGTTCTCAATCAGAGACAACGATAGACATGTTAAGCGCTTATGATGAAACTGGCTCTCATGAGGACCGCAACAGGAAAAGAAGACCCAGAGTTACCTCTGCTGCAGAGGATACGTTCATTAGAGTTAACTGCACATCGGACTGCAGGCCAAATCAATTCTTCACAGAGTTCAAGTAACAGACACATCTCAACATCAACTGTTCAGAGGAGGCTGTGTAAATCAGGCCTTCGTGCTGAAATTTCTACAAAGAAACCACCACTAAATGACACCAATAATAAGAAGAGACTTGCTTAGTTCAAGAAAACATGAGAAATTAACCTTAGACCAGTGGAAACTGTCCTTTGGTCTGATGAGTCCAAATTTGAGATTTTTGGTTCCAACCGGCGTGTCTTTGTGAGACGCAGAATAGGTGAACAGATGATCTCTGCATGTGTGGTTCCCACCGTGAAGCATGGAGGAGGTGGTGTGATGGTGCTTTGCTGGTGACACTCTGTGATGTGTTTAGAATTCAAGGCACACTTAACCAGCATGGCTACCACATCATTCTGCAGTGATACGCCATCTCAACTTGCACTTTGTGGGACTATCATTTGTTTTCAACAGGACAATGACCCCAAAACACACCTCCAGGCTGTGTAAGGGCTATTTGACCAAGGAGAATGATGGAGTGCTGCATCAGACCACCTGGACTTCACAATCACCTGACCTCAACCCAATTGAGATGGTTTGGGATGAGTTGGACGGCAAAGTGAAGGAAAAGCAGCCAACAAGTGCACAGCATTCATCATGAAGCTGGTTGAGAGAATGCCAAGAGTGTGAAAAGTTGTCATCAAGGCAAAGGGTGGCTACTTTGAAAAATATACTTTGATTTCACACTTTTTTGCTTACTGTATGATTCCATACGTGTTATTTCATAGTTTTGATGTCTTCACTATAATTCTACAATGTAGAAAATAGTACAAATACGAAAAACCCTTGAATGAGTAGTAAATGTGTTATTTAAATATCCCATCTCCCCCTGAGACACCCTCGGACAATGGGGTCATAACCAAGAAAATAGTAAAAAATTAAGAAAAACCATTGAAGGAGTAGGTGTGCCCAAACCTTCGACTAGTACTGTTGATTGAACAACACATAGACCTCAATTAAATGTGTTGAAATAAATAGAGAAAAAAACATTGTTAAACAAGGCTAATGATTGTTCACAAAGAGTCTAGCTCAAAGGACAGGGAGTGGTTTTGGTGAAATGCTAAGGGGGCCGGGGACTGTGCCCTATAACAGAGTGTTGTGTAAAGGTCATATTGCTCATTTTACCATCCAAGGTTAATATTTTAGAGGTGTTTGAGACCCCATATGACACTGCATGTAGTGTTGCTGTGCCTGTAACGGGCCAAGAGACCAGATGTGGCAGAGCCTGAAGGTAGGGAGGGGCAGATCCTCTTGCTGCACCATGGTGTTTTATTTGTATTTTATTGAACCTTTATGTAACTAGGCAAGTCGGTGAAGAACACATTCTTATTTACAATGACGGCCTACCAAAAGGCAAAAGGCCTCCTGCGGGGATGGGGGCTGGGATAAAAAGAATATAGGAAAAAACACAATACAACAAGAGAGACCTAAGACGACAACATAGCATGGCAGCAACACATGACAACAACGTGGTACTGTAGCAACACAACATGGCAGCAGCCCAACATGGTAGCAGCACAAAACATGGTACAAACATAATTGGGCCCAGACAACAGCACAAAGGGCAAGAAGGTAGAGACAACAATACATCAGGTGAAGCAGCCACAACTGTCAGTAAGAGTGTCTTATAGTGTAGGGTCTCCACACTCGCTCCTACCACCCTGTTGTAGTGAATGCGCGCTTCGGCTGGAATCCAGGGGAGTGGGCGGAGGAGTGTGAGAACTTGGGAAGGGTGAAAGCCAGGCATGCTGCAAGGTTCTGGATAAATTGCAGGGGTTTAATGCTACAATCGGGGAGCCCAGCCAACAGCGAGTTGCAGTAGTCCAGACGGGAGATGACAATTACCTGGATTAGGAGCTGCACCGCTTCCTGTTTGAGGTAGGGTTTCACTCAACGGATGTTATAGAGCATGAACCTGCACGAGCGAGTCACTGCTTTGATGTTTGCAGAGAACGACAGGGTGTTTTCCTGGGTCACGCCAATGTGCTTTGCACTCTGGGAGGGCGACACTGGAGTTGTCAACTGTGATGGAAAGGTCTTTGAGCGGGCAGGCCTGCCTAGGGAGGAAGAGTAGCGCCGTCTTGTTGAGCTTGAGGTTGTGGGCTGACATCCAAGCTGAGATATCTGCCAGACACACAGAGATCCGTGTTGCCACTTGGGTGTCAGAAGGGGGAAAAAGGAGAAAAGTAGTTGTGTGTCATCCACATAGCAATGATCGGAGAGACCATGTCAGGATATGATGAACCGAGTGACTTGGTGTATAGAGAGATGAGAAGAATGTCTAGAACCGAGCCCTGGGGGACCCCAGTAGTGAGAGTACGTGGTGCAGACACAGATCCCCTCTCCACATCACCTGGTAGGAGTGGCCTGTAAAGTAGGATGCAATCCAAGAGTTTGCAGGGCCTGAAACGCCCAGCCCTGAGAGGGTGGAGAGGAGGATCTGATAGTTCCCTGTGTCAAAGACAGTGGATAGATCATAGGAGGATGAAAACAGAGGAGAGAGAGTCAGTTTGGCAGTGCGAAGAGCCTCTGTGACACAGAGAACACCCACCACATGAGTCACTAGTGCGCAATGGAACAAGGACAAAACCTCCCCTAACCCAGACAACACTGGACAATTGTGTGCTGCCCAGCTGCGACAGAGCCTGGACTCAAACCCAGAAACCTTAGTGGCACATCTAGCACTGCGATGCAGTGCCTTAGACCACTGCGACTCTCGGGGGAAACCCTCGATGTAATGATTTAATCTGTTCTTAATTAACCTACTTGCTCTTTTGAGAACAACTGTTTACTCTATAATGTTCATTGATTGCATTTTTGACCATATAGAGTGAAAGAAAAACACTGTAGTGGCTTGTAAGACCAGGTTAGAGTATAGTTGTAGTGTACTGTTTACTAAAAGACTGTAGTGGAGGGATTGGATGTTGACTGCATATTTAGCTCAGGTTAGAGAGTGAGGTGTAGACGCCAATGAACATTCAACCATTTATTTTAGCACCAGAAAACCCGTACCAGCACAGAGAGCAAACACCTGAATGAGAACTGTATTTACTGTATGAGTATTGTTTCTGTGAACAGGTAACTGAAATATTAACATAAAGATGACACAATAGTAAGGCAACACACAAGGCTGTAGGCTTACAGTGAACACAACATAAATGGGTCCTATGGCTTTAGATAGGCAGATAAACACAAAAAGCAATTGTGCTTCTACCCTTTAACAAAGGGCCATGAACATCATAAGTAACATAAAGTAGAACATTAGCATATGAATACATGCCACATTGGCCTAACAATAATTACTTGGGTCAATACAGACCTGAATTAAGTTCTACTAGCAAAAGAACATCCTAAGTGCTAATAAATGCTAATGACTAGAGTTCAAACACATCAAAAGGTATAAGTTGAACCTGTAGCTAAACATTGAAATAGCACATCAGTAATTCATAATCGATTATTCATAATGGCGCCGGAGGGATTGGCTGCCGTTTTACGGGCTCCTAACCAAATGTGCCATTTTGTGTGTGTTTTCACATATTTTGTAACTTATTTTGAACATAATCTTGCTGCTATTGTCTCTTATGAAAAGAGCTTCTGGATATCAGAACAGCAATTTTTTTTCTTTAATGAGTCCGAAGCAAAGGATATACTGCTTCTCTGAGACCAGACCCAAATCCCTGTCATTCGTGTGAAGAAAAGAGGAAAATACAGGGGGCGGAGATCGGAGTGCCTTGTGAGAATTCTTCGGTGAGTGTCTAACACACCACTACCAGCCGTTCTATTGGCCAACGTGAGATCACTGGAGAATAAACTGGACAATCTCCATTCGAGACTATCCTACCAATGGGACATTAAATACTGTAATATCTTAATGTATGTTTCCCCGAGTCTTGGCTGAACGATGACACGGATATTATACAGTTGGCTGGGTTTTTCATGCATCGACAGGACAGAACAGCTATGTCTGGTAAGACGAGGGGTGGAGGGGTGGGGGTGTGTGTCTATTTGTCAATAACAGCTGGTGCTTCCCTGAGGTAGAGTACCTCATGATAAGCTGGAGACACTATCTACCAAGAGAGTTTTATATTTTCTGTAGCTGTCTATTTACCACCACAAACCGATGCTGGCACCAAGACCGCACTCAATGAGCCATAAGCGAACAAGAAAATTCTCATCCAGAAGCGGCGCTCCTAGTGGCCGTGGACTTTAATGCAGGCAAACTTAAATCCGTTTGACCCCATTTCTACCAGTATGTCACATGTGTAACCAGAGGAAAAAACAACTCTCACTTTCAATTTGGCAAATCTGACCATAATTCTATCCTCCTGATTCCTGCTTACAAGCAAAAACTAAAGCAGGAAGTACCAGTGACTCGCTCAGTACAGAAGTGGTCAGATGATGTGGATACTACGCCACAGGACTGTTTTGCTAGCACAGACTGGAATATGTTCCGGGATTAATCCAATGGCATTGAGCATTATACCATCTCAGTCATTGGCTTCATCAATAAGTGCATCGACGACGTCCCCCCACGGTGACCGTACGTACATATCCCAACCAGAAGCAATGGATTACAGGCAACATACGCACTGGGATAAAGGCTAGAGCTGCCACTTTCAAGGAGCGGGACACTAATCTGGACACTGATAAGAAATCCCGCTATGCCAACAGACAAACCATCAAACAACAAAAAGTGTCAATACAGCATTAACCTCTTTAGGCTAGGGGGCGGTATTTTCACGTCCGGATGAAAAGCGTGCCCAAAGTAAACTGCCTGCTACTCAGGCCGGGAAGCTAGGATATGCATATTATTAGTAGATTTGGATAGAAAACACTCTGAAGTTTCTAAAACTATTTGAATGATGTCCGTAAGTATAACAGAACTTACCATCCAGGATTTTATTTGAGGTGACAGTGTTTTCAATGGGTTTTCTAAGTGGATCTAGATTTCTAAGGTACTTGCTTGCAGTTCCTGTCGCTTCCACTGGATGTCAACAGTCTTTAGAAATTGGCTGATGTTTTTCCTTTGTGTAATGAAGAAGTAGGGCTGTTCAGAACGAGGGTCTGTTGTGGTTGGGGCCCGCGACCTGAAAGCTCGCTCCACTTTGTTTTTATCCGCTATCCGCTATTTTTATCCGCTTACTTTATCCCGTCTTAAATTGTATAGATTATTTCCGTAAAAAAATACCTAAAGTTGTATTAGGAAAGTTGTTTGAAATGTTTTGAAAAAGATTACAGGTAACTTATTAGATATTTTGTAGTCATGTTGCACCATCTGTTCTGGATGACTGTGTGATAACGCTCTCGGTAGCCTATGAGAACAAAACCTTTAAACAGGTCAACATTCACAAAGCCGCGAGGCCAGATGGATTACCAGGACGTGTACTCAAACATGTGCGGACCAACTCGCAAGTCTCTTCACTGATATTTTCAACCTCTCCCTGACAGTGTCTGTAATACCTACATATTTCAAGCAGACCACCATCGTCCCTGTGCCCAAGCAAGAGAAGGTAACCTGCCTAAATGATTACCGCCCCGTAGCACTCACGTCCGTAGCCATGAAGTGTTTTGAAAGGCTGGTCATAGCGCACATCAACGGCATCCTCCAGGATACCCTAGACCCACTCCATTTTGCATACAGCCCCAACAGATCCACAGATGATGCGATCTCAATCCCATTCCACACTGACCTTTCCCACCTGGACAAAAGGAACACCTATGTGAGAATGCTATTCATTGACTACAGCTCAGCGTTCAACACCATAGTGCCCACAAAGCTCATCACTAAGCTAAAGACCCTGGGACTAAACACCTCCCTCTGCAACTGGATCCTGGACTTCCTGACGGGCCACCCCCAGGTGGTAAGGGTAGGTAACAACACGTCTGCCACGCTGATCCTCAACACTGGGGCCCCTCAGAGGTGTGTACTCCCTGTTCACACATGACTGCATGGCCAAACATGACCCCAAAATCCTCATTAAGTTTGCTGATGACACAACAGTGATAGGCCTGATCACCGACAACGATGAGACAGCCTATAGGGAGGTATGGCAACTGCTCAGCATTCGACCGTAAGGTGCTGCAGAAGGTAGTGCGTACAGCCCAGTACATCACTGTGGCCAAGCTGCCTGCCATCCAGGGTCTATATACTAGTCGGTTTTCAGAGGAAGGCCCCAAAAAATAAATAGTCAAACACTCCAGTCGCCTAAGTCATAGACTGTTCTCTCTGCTACCGCACGGCAAGCGGTACCGGAGCGTGAAGTCTAGGACCAAAAAGCCTTCTTAACAGCTTCTACCCCCAAGCCATAAGACTGCTGAACAATTAATCAAATGGCCACCCGGATTATTTACATTGAACCCCCCTTTGTTTTTACATTTCTGCTGCTTGCTGTTTATTATCTATGCTTAGTCACTTCACCACTACTTACATGTACAAATGACCTCGTCTAACCTGTAACCCCGCACATTGATTCAGTAACGGAACCCCTTGAATGTTGCCTCGTCAATGTTTTTTTACTGGGTTACTTTTTATTACATTTTTTACTTTCGTGTGTTTAGTAAATATTTTCTTAGCTGTATTTCTTGAACAGCATTGTAGGTTAGGGGCTTGTAATAAGTAAGCATTTCACATCAAGGTGACATTGTTTTCGGTAAATGTGGCAAATGAAATATGATTTGATCAATAGTACAGAATTAACACTCACTTTCATCATGAAAGAATACTCTGATGGCTGCAAAACCAAATAATGTTTGGTCAGAGACGGAAGAGGAAGTGAAACACTCCACTTGCTGTTTTTTATATGGGGTGTTTTTCTGGTTCATTGAAAGTCAATGAATTCAGACCCAGCTGCTGTTGCATGGGTGTCTATGGGAGAGATCCAGTTAAGCAGACCGAAACTGACCATTGCTTTTCAATGGTAAATGGCCAGAGTAAACTACGGTATCTTCATTTATTCACCATCTTTGGTTTGGTGTGCTTGGCAGCCATCTTGGTCGTTTGATTGTCACCTGAGAGGAGGTCATCTTGATTCAGAAAGTTGACACTATCTGGCCAAACAGTTCTAAACATTGGTATTTTTTATGGGAGCATTATAGGAACTTTATCTTAGCAGATCAGCTTACATTGAAGAATTGGGAACACATAGGCTAAAACTAAAACATCGGACCATTAGGTATTATTGTAAATAGCTCAAACAGCGGTGTAAGTAATGAATATATTTTGGGTAAATGAAGATATCACGTAAAGTCAACAGAAAGTCATCTTGTCTCAGCTTGTGACCAAGGAAAAATATCAGAACATTCATCTTGTATGTCGTTCACAGGTCCACATCTCCAAAGTAACTTCTAAATGCAATACTCATATTTGTAAATAAAAGGCAAGATGCCTAATAATTCAGTAATAATCATTTCTGTCCAATCCCTGCTGTCAACATGTAAAACATACAAAGCCTTGGATTCCAGGGGAAATGAAGAGAGGCTTAAGAAGTCCTGCCCCATGTGTGGCTAATCGCTAGCGCTCGCGTGTAGCACTGCTGTTAATATAAGAGAGATTTAAATACACCCCCCCCCCCGATATTTGGGTTTGTTTTCCTTTTGAGTTGCGCTCCAACACCCCTCCTGCTTTCCTTTGGCTCAGAGTCAGTGTTTGGGCTCTGGAAACCCAGGCCTGTGCCAGGCTTAGGTTGGAAAAGCACTGGGAATAGTCACAATGGGGCAGGAAGAGACAGGGGAGAGCTGGGAGGAACCAAGACCCATTCAGTCAGCCTGCTGCTGCTGTATGCTGACGATACCGAGCACAGAGCAGAGAGGTTAAGGGAGAGATGTAGGACGAGAGATATGGAGAGAGAAGATGGAAAGGAATATTGTGATGATGATGTACCTATGTAACACTTGCTGTTGTCATTGTGTTGCATTCTTCTCTGATGCTTTACCAGAAGTGACCTTTGAGGCTGAAACATCACACTTTTAAGATTGAAAGATGATGTTTATACCGCTCAATGGAGTTACACATCTAGCCAGACCTGTTGTCAAATAACTGACGAGTTCTGGCTCACACACTGATATTATAACACACACATTAGCCATTTAGCAAGCACTGGATCTGCAAGCATAGCAAGGCAGGATCATATCAATTGAAAGGGGCTATGGTGGGATACATAGAGCTAGGTAAAGAGGGCAATTCACAGTGATGTCCCAAGTCACTCTCCCCTCTTAACCTACACAACCTAGAGAACAGGCTACTGTGTCTCCCTGAACGAGCGGGATTATATGTAAGTCTATGGTCTGAATCTGGAAGAGCTGTCTCCATAGATAGCTTGGTCATTACAATACATGATAGGAGAGACAGGAAGGAGGAAGTCACGATTATCAACCAGTGTTCCCATAAAAGCCAGTGATATAAATACATACCCTTTTTCCAACATGGCCACCTGTCTTCCACTGTAACGTTCAGGCCCATCAGCCAGTCAGTCACCCTCTGATGGACAGTGACAGCTCAGAGTGTGTGAATACTGTTTGTTGTTTGTCAACAGGTGAAGCTTGTTACGGACTGATGTTTGGTTACCGGATGGGTCGATGCCAGGATGAAGAATGGACCCGGACTGCCGTGTGAGGTCACTGGACTGAGGTAACGTGGCGCTGATACACTACAGTGGAGGTGGGTGGAAGAGGACACATTTTGGAGTCAAAGAAGATCAGAAACGATTCACACTATTGTCGTTGCTATCCGTATCGACCACCGTGCAAAAATCCTTGCTCCCGTCAATAACAGTGACGTAAAATGTAAACGTCACAGTGATGTAGGAACGCACCATTGTAGGCACACAACGCTATGAAGACATGAAAACCCAAGTGCTTCATGCTTTCATCTTTCCAGAAAAAAACTTGGAACAGTCTAGTGATGTCGGGGGAATGGAGGAGAGGAGATGAGATGAGCACAGAGGAGAGGAGAAAGTGAAAGGATGCCTGCTGCTTGAGTGTGTTTGATACATAGGCTGAGGTGTTATGCTACCAGAAGGGGGCGCCGAAGAACATCATTTGCCAACCACCACCGTGGTTACAGCCGTGTGCATGGCCTCTTTCAGGGGAAGAGGAGAGTATGAAATGTAGAGAGAGGCGGGAGTTGTAATGACTATAAAGTCCAGAAAAGAAGAAGAGGACCGCAATGGAAATAAGCCTTTGGACCTTGTTGTGGTCGTCTTCAATGAGTGTTGTCTCCAGCTGGAGAGAGTAATGGAGAGTCTCACTCCCTCAGTCACTGCATTATCCCGTTTACCTTGTTTACTCACCGTTTACAGGAGGACACAACTTTATGAATACCTTGACACAGACATGTAACAGAATGGCCTGGAAGACCAGCCCAGGGTTTGGGCCCCATGTATGGCATCAGGACCATATCATGTGAACTGGCTTACATAATGTATATGTTGATCTTGATCCTCTGACCTCTGAATCTCAGGTAAACAATGGACAAGACATCGTGTCTCAGAATCTGCTGTATGGTGGTTGGAGCATCATGGTTTGGGGCTGCTTTGCTGCCTCAGGGCCTGGACAGCTTGCTGTCATCGCCGGAAAAATGAATTCCCAAGTTTATCAAAACATTTTGCAGGAGTATGTTTGCTCAACAGAAGCTGGGTGATGCAACAGGACAACGACCCCAAAAACACAGAAGTAAATCAACAACAGAATGGCTTCAACAGAAGAAAATACACCATCGGGAGTGGCCCAGTCAGAGTCCTGACCTCAACCCAATTGAGATGCTGTGACCTCAAGAGAGCGGTTCACACCAGACATCCCAAGAATATTGCTGAACTGAAACAGTTTTGTAAAGAGGAATGGTCCAACATTCCTCCTGACCATTGTGCAGGTCTGATCCACAACTACAGAAAACGTTTGGTTGAGGTGATTGCTGCAAAAGGAGGGTCAACCAGTTATTAAATCCAAGGGTTCACATACTTTTCCCACCCTGCACTGTGAATGTTTACACAGTGTGTTCAATAAAGACATGAAAACGTATAATTGTTTGTGTGCTATTAGTTTAAGCAGACTGTGTTTGTCTATTGTTGTGACCTAGATGAAGATCAGATCAAATTTTATGACCAATTTATGCAGAAATCCAGGTATTTCCAAAGGGTTCACATACTTTTTCTCCACTGTACGTAGCAACAGTGGATTGCCCCTTTAAGGCAACATCTGTATGTATGTATGTATGTATTTACATGTACGCTACAGTATGTGTACATTCATGTGCATTTATGTATTTACACAGCATGCATGCGTGTGGCTCCTGATCCATGTATATGTAGACGTGTGTATGTTGATCTGTGAACGTGTATGTATTTGCTATACATGGGCGGATGGGGAGTATGAGTATGAGGTGGCGCATACAGGTGTATTAGTTTATTTATGTGTGTGTGTGTAGTATTGGATCTCTATAGGTTCTAAGGACCTGCGCAATACCTTCTCAGAACTGCAGAGCTTTGGATCCTTAAACTGGGCTAGATTGCAGCTGAAACACTGGCACAGAGGACAAGGTGAGGAAGCTAAACACAGAGCAGTCTTAGAAGTGGAGGGTAAATGCTGCTATTGTCAGGCAGTACGTCAGTGAACACTAGCTAGCATCTGGGGGGTGGAGGGGTCTGGGGTACAGCTATACCGCTTTCTCCATGGGTAGTGGAAGTTGAGGGACAGGGAGAAGGACTTTTGCGGGACGAGTGGGCCGAGGTGGCGCATACAGGTGTATTAGTTTATTTATGTGTGTGTGTACGTGTGTGTGTAGTATTGGATCTCTATAGGTTCTCAGAGGATAAGGACCTGCACAGGACCTTCTCAGACCTGCACCTGCACTGAAAGGCAAGACTGGGAGATGAGTTAGTGTGTCATACAGGAAGGGACTCTGTGTGTGTGTGTGTGTGTGTGTGTGTGTGTGTGTGTGTGTGTGTGTGTGTGTGTGTGTGTGTGTGTGTGTGTGTGTGTGTGTGTGTGTGTGTGTGTGTGTGTGTGTGTGTGTGTGTGTGTGTGTGTGTGTGTGTCTCAAGCTTTGATCCTTAAACTGGGCGAGATGAAAGACATCCTGCTTCCCTCACGATAGAGAGAGAGAGACAAAAGTTTGTTTTCAGGGGTAGGGACTTTTCCAGTGCCCTTTGGCTGCAGGGGTGTGTGTTTGACTGTGTGCATGTTTGCGTGCCAGTGGACTTGCGTGTGTGCATGCGTGTGTGTGCGTGACAGGTGCCCACAGCCTTAGACTGGAAATCTGATCAGAACACACTATTATTAACAGTGGGAGAATGCAAATTATGTCTTTGTCATATCAAATGGTCCAACGGACAAATCAGTTAACCTGGGGCTGATCTCCCATCCTGGGAATAACTGAGCCAATCTAACACACTGGCAACTCTCTCTTGTGTGTACACACACACACACACACACACACACACACACAGACACACACACGGCGTACCGTATGGCTGCCATATTGAGGCTTCCGACCCAAACTTTGCTATTTGTGACTCTTTCCGCGATCATCTATCCAGATAACTATTGAACATCAGATCGGCAGTTACTAACTTCAATTCCAACATCGACTCATCTGCACATGACTCTTTGTGTAGTTCCGACGCCGACCTACTCAAGAGGAAATGCGAAAAAAGAGGCAGGAGATGGGGAGTTCTGGCGAGATTAAGGTCATGGATATCCGCCCACTTGTTCCCTCCATTCTATTGGCCAAGACACCTGATAATAAGAGGGATGACCTCCAATTGCGGGACTCTCGTAACTTCAATATTCTCTGCTTCTCTGAAACATGGCTTTCAGACAGGATAACCCCCACTGCTATCCAACTCGATGGATTCTCCATTCACAGAGCGGACAGGACATTGGATTCAGGGAAATCAAGAAGGGGGGAGGGGGGGGGTATGCCTCTTCATCAACAGAACATGGTGTGCTGACTCTAGCGCAGTGGAAGACTCGACCCATAGTTCACCTGTCTTGGAATACCTGATGGTCAAATGCCAACCTTTCTACCTCCTGAGAGAAGTTTCTGCTGTTATCGTGACTGCTGTATATATTCCATCTCAGGACAAGAAAGACAACAAGTTGGCACTTAACAAACTGTATGAGGCTATAAAGAAGCAGGAAACCTTTTCTGGTTGGTTTAATTCCGCGACATTAAGTCATGTGATGCCCAACTTCCATCAACACATCTCTTTCAGCACTAGGCGATAAAGTCCTTGACCATTGTTACTCTTTAGCAGATCAGATCATGACCCAAATCAAATCAAATCAAATTTTATTTGTCACATACACATGGTTAGCAGATGTTAATGCGAGTGTAGCGAAATGCTTGTGCTTCTAGTTCCGACAATGCAGTGATAACCAACAAGTAATCTAACTAACAATTCCAAAACTACTGTCTTATACACAGTGTAAGGGGATAAAGAATATGTACATAAGGATATATGAATGAGTGATGGTACAGAGCAGCATACAGTAGATGGTATCGAGTACAGTATATACATATGAGATGAGTATGTAGACAAAGTAAACAAAGTGGCATAGTTAAAGTGGCTAGTGATACATGTATTACATAAGGATGCAGTCGATGATGTAGAGTACAGTATATACGTACGTATGCATATGAGATGAATAATGTAGGGTAAGTAACATTATATAAGGTAGCATTGTTTAAAGTGGCTAGTGATATATTTACATCATTTCCCATCAATTCCCATTATTAAAGTGGCTGGAGTTGGGTCAGTGTCAATGACAGTGTGTTGGCAGCAGCCACTCAATGTTAGTGGTGGCTGTTTAACAGTCTGATGGCCTTGAGATAGAAGCTGTTTTTCAGTCTCTCGGTCCCAGCTTTGATGCACCTGTACTGACCTCGCCTTCTGGATGATAGCGGGGTGAACAGGCAGTGGTTCGGGTGGTTGATGTCCTTGATGATCTTTATGGCCTTCCTGTAACATCGGGTGGTGTAGGTGTCCTGGAGGGCAGGAAGTGTGCCCCCGGTGATGCGTTGTGCAGTCCTCACTACCCTCTGGAGAGCCTTACGGTTGAGGGCGGAGCAGTTGCCGTACCAGGCGGTGATACAGCCCGCCAGGATGCTCTCGATTGTGCATCTGTAGAAGTTTGTGAGTGCTTTTGGTGACAAGCCGAAATTCTTCAGCCTCCTGAGGTTGAATAGGCGCTGCTGCGCCTTCTTCACGACGCTGTCAGTGTGAGTGGACCAATTCAGTTTGTCTGTGATGTGTATGCCGAGGAACTTAAAAATTGCTACCCTCTCCACTACTGTTCCATCGATGTGGATAGGGGGGTGTTCCCTCTGCTGTTTCCTGAAGTCCACAATCATCTCCTTAGTTTTGTTGACGTTGAGTGTGAGGTTATTTTCCTGACACCACACTCCGAGGGCCCTCACCTCCTCCCTGTAGGCCGTCTCGTCGTTGTTGGTAATCAAGCCTACCACTGTTGTGTCGTCCGCAAACTTGATGATTGAGTTGGAGGCGTGCGTGACTGGACATTGGCAAGAAGAATGCTGGGTAGTGGTGCGCGATGTGCCCTTGTCCGGAGTCTGACCAGAAGACCGCTACGTTTCCCTCTTTTTCGGAGTCGTTTTCTTGGGTCGCTGCATGCGATCCATTCCGTTGTCCTGTTTGTAAGGCAGAACACAGGATCCGTGTCGCGGAAAACATATTCTTGGTCGTACTGATGGTGAGTTGACGCTGATCTTATATTCAGTAGTTCTTCTCGACTGTATGTAATGAAACCTAAGATGACCTGGGGTACTAATGTAAGAAATAACACGTAAAAAAAACAAAAAACTGCATAGTTTCCTAGGAACGCGAAGCGAGGCGGCCATCTCTGTCGGCGCCGGAAGTACAGACTCTATAACTGCTTCCTGTCTACAAGCAGAACCTCAAACAGGAAGTACCTGTGACACTCTCCGTAGAGAAATGGTCCTCTGAATCAAAGGCTATGCTACAAGACTGCTTTGCTTGCTTGACTGGAATATGTTCCGGGATTCCACCAATAGCATCGATGAGCTAACCACCACCGTCACTGTCTTCATTAGGAAATGCATCACCGACATTGCCCCCACAGTGAAGATTCGCTTCTCTAATCAAAAGCCACGGATTAACACAGAGGTTGGCGCTAAGCTAAAGGACAGGGTTAGCAGACACAGTACTATAGCAGCCAACCCCCGAGGCTACGGCTGAGGACATGAACAAGCTACAACCTCCTCAGAGCCATCAAACAAGCAAAAGGACAATATGTTCAGTCTTATGGAGCAAAATTTGAAATTGTGTTTTTTACATTGGATAAAAGTACAAATTCAGAACTAGAAAATGGTATGTCATACACTACAGTTGAGGAATAATGGGAAAGTAATTATTTGATAAACTTGAAACCTCACTTTTGAGAAAATGTCCTTTGAATGTTTTGGTACTTACTGGAGACCTCTTCTTTGTCGACACCCATTCAGCGTTGTTCACACCCTCTTAAGCTTTAGCCCCACCCATCTCTATAAGGGTTGATCCGAGCGTTCTGTCCTAAGAGCAGTCAAGTACCCAAGATAACTGATTAGGCTATTTTTGTGTTATCCAAAGTGTTGGGGACTGCAACTGTGCTGCTGGCAACAATTTATGCTTTTTTTTGCCAACGTTTACTGAGACCGGGCACATTCAACTGGTGTTGAGTGCTCGTAAATCTGGCAGTTATTCTGCGCTCTGGCTCACTCAGATGAGAGAGCTCTGAAATTGGAGTAGATAGCCAGGGCAAATTTACCAGCTACATCTATCAATAGTTGTCGCATTGGCATTCTATTGAAATGGTGCATAGTGGAGTAAGACATTAAGACATGTAGCTAGCTAGCTAGGTAAAAAAATTAACCATAATCCCAACTCATGACATTACTAGCTAACCAACCAGGTTCAACGTTAGCTAGCTAACATTAGGCTATAACTAGCAATGCAAATGAGATAAGAATAATATTACTACACAGATCATAAATGTAACGTTAACTAGCTGACCTAACAACTGGCCAACGTTGGCTAGCTTGCTAGCTACTTCCAGACACAAAAGACCCTGCATGAATCTATGGTTAGCTAACCAACCAGGTTCAATGTTAGCTAGCTAACATTAGGCTATAACTAGTATAGCAAATGGCTCTGAGATAAATTATATTCCTACTGTTGACTAACCCCATTCCATACAAATTTGCGCAACCGCGGCATTCAAATGAAAACTAATGGGACTGTAGTGACTGTGTTGACTTCAAGATCTGGGGTGTGAACTACGTTTCTATTCAAGCATTGAATGACATGGTAATGGCCCGATAGTATTGGAGAAAAGCTGAAAAAACGGACCCCTCAGATGCTTTACGGTAAATTGTGACGTGTCATGATGTAACGTACAGCACGCATAAAGCAACTCATTCTGTGTTGTACAGCCCCTCTGAGGGGCGATGCCAATTGTACAACTGAATGCATTCATTTTTTTGCGTCATCACTGCAATCCATCATGACTCTCAAAAGCCACAACAGCCACTGTTTACTTCTGAAGATATCTTTAGTGCCGCCTCAAAAAGCCGATTCAAATTCAAAACAAACCTTCAAATATGTATGTAATGACACATTATATAAACTCTTTATAGTGTTTTATTTACATTTTAGAGGTGACAAGTTGGACAGATCGGGTGAAAAAGCCATTTCCCCACACGGCTCATCTCCCCCTTTCCCTATCACGCAGTAGGTTTCGCCACACGGCTCATCTCCCCCTTTCCCTATCACGCAGTAGGTTTCGCCACACGGCTCATCTCCCCCTTTCCCTATCACGCAGTAGGTTTCGCTTCCCCACCCGTCATTTTTAAAAAGATCCGACGGAGCTCATTACCTTCTTCAATCACGCAGAGCGGGCAGCATGAAGGTCTCATCATTGATTTTGCTGGAAAGAAGAGAAATTGTGCTTTGGAGCCAGCCAGCTCGTTAGCTAGTGAGCCAGCCAGCCAGCTAACGTTAGCTAGCTAGCTAAAAGTTCACTTTAACTTGAAATGAAAATGACTTTCTGTCAAAATTAGAAACGTGTAATATCTGAAAATGTAGCTGGCTAGACTCTCTTACCCGTATACAAGGATGGACGCTTCTCTCTGTCATGGATGCCATGGTTGCCAGTAGTTTGAAGATGTAAGGTCTCGACCCAGCCCTGTGCAACTGGGTCCTGGACTTCCTGACGGGCCTCCTCGAGGTGGTGAGGGTAGGAAACAACATCTCCACCCCGCTGATCCTCAACACTGGGGCCCCACAAGGGTGCGTTCTCAGCCCTCTCCTGTACTCCCTGTTCACCCATGACGGCGTGGCCATGCACACCTCCAACTCAATCATCAAGTTTGCAGACGACACTACAGTGGTAGGCTTGATTACCAACAACGACGAGACGGCCTACAGGGAGGAGGTGAGGGCCCTCGGAGTGTGGTGTCAGGAAAATAACCTCACACTCAACGTCAACAAAACTAAGGACATGATCGTGGACTTCAGGAAACAGCAGAGGGAACACCCCCTATCCACATCGACGGGACAGTAGCGGAGAGGGTAGTGAGTTTTAAGTTCCTTGGCGTACACATCGCGGACAAACTGAAATGGTCCACCCACACAGACAGCGTGGTGAAGAAGGCGCAGCAGCGCCTCTTCAACCTCAGGAGGCTGAAGAAATGTGTCTTGTCACCAAAAACACTCACAAACCTTTACAGATGCACAATCGAGAGCATCCTGTCGGGCTGTATCACCGCCTGGTACGGCAACGGCTCCACCCATAACCGTAAGGCTCTCCAGAGGGTAGTGAGGTCTGCACAATGCATCACCGGGGGCAAATTACCTGCCCTCCAGGACACCTACACCACCCGATGTCACAGGAAGGCCATAAAGATCATCAAGGACAACAACCACCCGAGCCACTGCCTGTTCACCCCGCTATCATCCAGATGGCGAGGTCAGTACAGGTACATCAAAGCTGGAACCGAAAGACTGAAAAACAGCTTCTATCTCAAGGCCATCAGACTGTTAAACAGCCATCACTAACATTGAGTGGCTGCTGCCAACATACTGACTCAACTCCAGCCACTTTAATAATGGAAAAATTGATGTGAAAAATGTATCACTAGCCACTTTAAACTATGCCACTTTATATAATGTTTCCATGCCTTACATTACTCATCTCATATGTATATACTGTACTCTATACCATCCACTGCATCTTGCCTATGCCGTTCTATACCATCACTCATTCATATATTTTTTTATGTACATATTCTTATTCATTCCTTTATACTTGTGTGTGTATAATGTAATTGTTGTGAAATCGTTAGGGTAGATTACTCGTTGGATATTACTGCATTGTGGGAACTAGAAGCATACGCATTTCACTACACTCGCATTAACATCTGCTAACCATGTGTATGTGACGAATAAAAATTTGATTCGATTTAATCCGGAGACAGGTGTTTTCAACAGCTATCATACTCTAATTCCACTGCTTTCTAAACTCAGTCCTCCAGGAAGTGGAGAGCAACACCTACACCACGATTTAATCCAGAGACAGGTGTTTTCAACAGCTATCATATTCTAATTCCACTGCTTTCTAAACCAGAAAGTGGAGAGCAACACCTACACCACGATTTAATCCAGAGACAGGTGTTTTCAACAGCTATCATATTCTAATTCCACTGCTTTCTAAACCAGAAAGTGGAGAGCAACACCTACACCACGATTTAATCCAGAGACAGGTGTTTTCAACAGTTATCATACTCTAATTCCACTGCTTTCTAAACCAGAAAGTGGAGAGCAACACCTACACCACAATTTAATCCAGGGACAGGTGTTTTCAACAGTTATCATACTCTAATTCCACTGCTTTCTAAACTCAGTCCTCCAGGAAGTGGAGAGCAACACCTACACCACAATTTAATCCAGAGACAGGTGTTTTCAACAGCTATCATATTCTAATTCCACTGCTTTCTAAACCAGAAAGTGGAGAGCAACACCTACACCACGATTTAATCCAGAGACAGGTGTTTTCAACAGCTATCATATTCTAATTCCACTGCTTTCTAAACCAGAAAGTGGAGAGCAACACCTACACCACGATTTAATCCAGAGACAGGTGTTTTCAACAGTTATCATACTCTAATTCCACTGCTTTCTAAACCAGAAAGTGGAGAGCAACACCTACACCACAATTTAATCCAGGGACAGGTGTTTTCAACAGTTATCATACTCTAATTCCACTGCTTTCTAAACTCAGTCCTCCAGGAAGTGGAGAGCAACACCTACACCACAATTTAATCCAGAGACAGGTGTTTTCAACAGCTATCATACTCTAATTCCACTGCTTTCTAAACTCAGTCCTCCAGGAAGTGGAGAGCAACACCTACACCACGATTTAATCCAGAGACAGGTGTTTTCAACAGCTATCATACTCTAATTCCACTGCTTTCTAAACTCAGTCCTCCAGGAAGTGGAGAGCAACACCTACACCACGATTTAATCCAGAGACAGGTGTTTTCAACAGCTATCATATTCTAATTCCACTGCTTTCTAAACTCAGTCCTCCAGGAAGTGGAGAGCAACACCTACACCACTGGTCAAAAGGTTTTAAAACACCGACTCATTCAAGTTTTTTCTTTCTTTACTCTCACTATTTTCTACAGTGAAGAATAATAGTGAAGACATCACAACTATGACATAACACGTATGGAATCATGTAGTAATAAAAAAGTGTTTAACAAATTAAAATGTATTTTATATTTGAGATTCCTCAAATAGCCACCCTTTGCCTTGATGACAGCTTTGCGCACTCTTGCCGTTCTCTCAACCAGCTTCATGAGGTAGTCACCTGAATCCATTTCAATTAACAGGTGTGCCTTGTTAAAGGTTCATTTGTGTAATTTCTTTCCTTCTTAATGCGTTTGAGCCAATCAGCTGTGCCAAGGGGAGGGGAGGAGTCTTGGAAGACTCTCTGCATCTTCCATATTATGGTATTATGGCTCTTAAAAGTTAATTTGTGGAATTTCTTTCCTTAATGCGTTTGAGCCAATCAGTTGTGTTGTGACAAGATAGGGGTGGTATACAGAAGATAGCCCAATTTGGTAAAAGGCCAAGTCCATATTATGGCAAGAACAGCTCAAATAAGCCAAGACAAGCGACTGTCCATCATTACTTTAAGACAATACGGAACATTTCAAGAACTTCGTGCAGTCGCAAAAAACATCAAGCGCTATGATGAAACTGGCTCTCATGAGGACCGCCACAGGAATGGAAAACTCAAGAGTTACCTCTGCTGCAGAGGATAATTTCATTAGAGTTACCAGCCTCAGAAATTGCAGCCCAAATAAATGCTTTTCATACAGTAGTTCAAGTAACAGACATATCTCAACATCAACGGTTCAGAGCAGACTGTGTGAATCAGGCCTTCATGGTCGAATTGCTGCAAATAAATGACTACTTGACAGTTGCGGTCTAAGGCACTGCATCTCAGTGCTAGAGGCGTCACTACAGACCCTGGTTCGATTCCAGGAGGTATCACAACCGGCCGTGGTTGGGAGTCCCATAGGGTGGCACACAATTGGCCCAGCTTCGTCTGGGTTAGTGTTTGGCCGGGGTAAAGCCATCATTATAAATAGGGATTTGTTCTTAACTGACTTGCCAAGTTAAATAAATGTTAAAAAAAAAAAAAAAAAAGTAATATGCTACAGTACTGTAAATTACAGTAGATGACAGTTTTCACATTAGGCAATAAACTTATATTACCCGACAAAATTGACAGAAAATCTATAATCCTCGTAATATCTATCCATGTGTAATCAAATCAAATTGTATTTGTCCCATGCGCCGCATACAGCAGGTGTAGTAGACCTTACCGTGAAATGCTTACATATAAGCCCTTCAACAACAATGCAGTTTTAAGAAAAATAAGAGTTTACTAAATAAACTAAAGTAAAAAAATTAAGAATAATGAGGCTATATGCTGGGGGTACCGATACCGAGTCAATTTGTGATTGAAGTAATATGTACATAAGTAGGTAGGGGTACAGTGACTATGCAGAGGTGGGGTGTTGGGGGTCAATGAAAATAGTCCTGGTAGCCATTTGATTTTTGATTAGCTGTTCATCAGTCTTATGGCTTAGGGGTAGAAGCTGTTAAGAAGCCTTTGAACCTAGATCTGGCGTTCCGGGACCGTTTGCCGTGCGGTAGCAGAGAGAACAGTCTATGGCTAGGGTGGCTGGAGTCTTTGGTTATTTTTAGGGCCTTTCTCTGACACCGCCTGGATGGCAGGAAGCCCCATGATGTACTGGGCCGTACGCAGCGGTGTGATCAAAGGTGTGATCAACGAAGACATCCTCTACAATCATTTATGCAACCAATACAAAAAAATAATCAGATACTGGATAATGGCAACATAGACGTACTGTCTGAAACCAAATGTAACAAATTAAATTCCTGACAATTATTTAATTGAGAAACACAATGGGGGTGTGCAGCGTTGTGGGATCCATGTAATGGCCTACGCCCCACCACGCCATCTTCAGCGACAGCTGCGCACATGGAGATGTTTCCCCCACGTTGTTCAGGCACTTGTATGGTGGACCCATTGGCCGATGAGGTTCCAAGTCTGCTTCATCAACAAAAATATATTTGTGATGGTTCAACAGCCGCATCAAGCACCATCACCCTCTAAAATATATATTTTGGTTAGTTATGGTTATGGTTATGGCAACTCCACCGCCACGGACCGCAAGGCTCTTTCGAGGGTGATACCTGTAGCCAAACACCCCATTGGGTGCACACTGCCTGTCCTACAGGACACCTACAACACCTGGTGTTGCAGGAATGCCAAGAAGACCATCAGGGACGACCCCGCCCCACACCCCAATGACATTCTGTTGCAGTTGTTAATATGTATATTATTCCTTGGTTGTTTTTATGCCACTGCTTCCCCCCCATGGTCATTCCACCCCCTCAACAGTCTTTACTCTGCCTCCACCCCAATGGATGGGTATCTATTCATCACTGACACAGGTTGTTTTTGTATTTAGTGCTATTTCTATTTTGTATTGTTTTCATGACCATCTTCATTCTTTTATTTCACTAGTCATTCATGTTGGAGCTCGAAGCCTAAGATTTTCACTGTACCCGGAAACCGTGTACACGTGACTATTAAACAATCTGAATCCGACTCAGTATCAGCAGAGTTCCAGTATGATATTGTGAATAAGCGCATCAAACAGCAACAGTAACACAGTATATACCTGAGCTGTACCTGAGCTGTACCTGAACTGTACCTGAGCTGTACCTGAACTGTACCTGAGCTGTACCTGAGCTGTATCTGAGCTGTACCTGAGCTGTACCTGAGCTGTACCTGAGCTGTACCTGAGCTGTACCTGAGCTGTACCTGAGCTGTACCTGAGCTGTACCTGAACTGTACCTGAGCTGTACCTGAGCTGTACCTGAACTGTACCTGAGCTGTACCTGAACTGTACCTGAACTGTACCTGAACTGTACCTGAACTGTACCTGAGCTGTACCTGAACTGTACCTGAGCTGTACCTGAACTGTACCTGAACTGTACCTGAACTGTACCTGAGCTGTACCTGAGCTGTACCTGAGCTGTACCTGAACTGTACCTGAACTGTACCTGAACTGTACCTGAGCTGTACCTGAACTGTACCTGAACTGTACCTGAGCTGTACCTGAGCTGTACCTGAGCTGTACCTGAGCTGTACCTGAACTGTACCTGAGCTGTACCTGAGCTGTACCTGAACTGTACCTGAGCTGTACCTGAGCTGTACCTGAGCTGTACCTGAACTGTACCTGAGCTGTACCTGAACTGTACCTGAGCTGTACCTGAACTGTACCTGAACTGTACCTGAGCTGTACCTGAGCTGTACCTGAACTGTACCTGAGCTGTACCTGAGCTGTACCTGAGCTGTACCTGAGCTGTACCTGAACTGTACCTGAGCTGTACCTGAACTGTACCTGAGCTGTACCTGAACTGTACCTGAACTGTACCTGAGCTGTACCTGAACTGTACCTGAGCTGTACCTGAGCTGTACCTGAACTGTACCTGAGCTGTACCTGAGCTGTACCTGAGCTGTACCTGAACTGTACCTGAGCTGTACCTGAGCTGTACCTGAGCTGTACCTGAACATGCAGTTGTTTCACCCTGTTGTTGTTTCTTTCAAAATATACAGGTAAATGTGTTTCATAGAAACCTGGCAGGTTAACTGGCTATGTTGTTGCTGCTGCGTCTAAAGAGGGACAGTAATATTGCCGCTTTTTTTCCTTCATTTTTTCAGGAGAAGGTATTTTAAGGGAGTTTGCAAGGCACAGACGTTTGCTGAGTTCTCCTAGGAGCAAACCCAATCTAGCATGCGGGTACCTTAACGGGGTTGACGATTTAAACTTAGAACAGCCGTTAAGCCCCTTGTGACAGGGGGAATGGAAGCTTGTTGTGTGCAATGAGAAGGGGGGAAATGAATGCAAGCTTTTCAAAAAATGGATACACATACAGTGGGGTAAAAATGTATTTAGTCAGCCACCAATTGTGCAAGTTCTCCCACTTAAAAAGATGAGAGAGGCCTGTAATTGTCATCATAGATACACTTCAACTATGACAGACGAAATGAGAAAAAAAATCCAGAAAAATCACATTGTAGGATTTTTTATTTATTTATTTGCAAATTATGGTGGAAAATAAGTATTTGGTCACCTACAAACAAGCAAGATTTGTGGCTCTCACAGACCTGTAACTTCTTCTTTAAGAGGCTCCTCTGTCCTCCACTCGTTATCTGTATTAATGGCACCTGTTTGAACTTATGCTCAACCCACTCAGTTTTCCACCACAAAACACCAGAAAAGAGCACAACCAACTCACCATGATTTGACTATTAGATCAGTTAGTTAAAAAAAAAAAAAAGTATTTAAAAAGGAATATTAAATATTAAAATGAGAGTTCAGTTCACATAACAGGGTTGACATTAAAATAAGCGACAGGTGTAAATTAATCACTAATCAAATTAAATAAATTATCTTCACAAGCAACTTGGTCAAAGCAACAAAATAAGCAACAAAATAACTTGGGCTTTATAATGATGGTGAAAACTTTGGAATATATTTTGGAGTTAAGTGAGTTAAAAATGGAATTTTCCATGTGGTCTGTATTAAATGGAACTGAATACGAGGCTTTTAAAATTCAATATTGGTGCGTAATTTCGACTTAAAATGTCAAAGAATCGCAAAAGGCACTGTTTTTGTGGAATGATCCATTAAACTGTCCTGGTCTCTCTCTGTCTCCTCTTCACCTCGGGTAGGTGCTGTGATCGCATGGCCTGATCCTCCCACACCCTCCAGGCCAGGACAGTATCAGTCCCAGAGGGTTTCATTTGAGTTGGAAGTTTGAGCAAAGAAGGAACTCTTCTCTGGTGTGGCCGTCTCCGGAAGTTTAGAGCATAGGTGAATCTAGGGGAATCAATCCTTTCCTACTATACTTGCATTCCGTTCCCTCCTCACCACCATGCTGATGAGCAGGAAATGGAATTTGAGGCATTTGCATTATTTAAATAATGTTTCATAAACAGAACAATAAGAACATGATTACAGAGTAACGATTTCCTCCACCCACATCCATCATGGAAAGAGCATGCACACAAACACATGTACACATGCTCACACACACACACACACACGCACGCGCGAGCGAGCACACAAATAAACACCAGAAGAAATATGCAGGCAGGTAGCCACACGCACCCCCCCCCCCACCTCAACCACACACACCACAGTATGTACTGTATATAAAACTCTTTCAACACCTTAACAAACGCAGACTTAAACACACACAAAAATACAGTATAGTATTACATCAATAATACACAGACCAAAAGTCACAGCAGACATAACTGTTTAGATACACCACACACACACACACTGATTTTATTTTCTCTCAGCCTCCAACATAGGAGGCTAGTGAGACGAGCTATAGGAGGACGGGCTCATTGTAATGGCTGGAATGGAATAAATGGAACGGTACACAGTGTTAATATCTCGGTGTTATGTCCAGGGGTTGGAACTGGTTCAGGGAACAGAACCAAAAACCAGAAAAGAACAACATTTTCCAATGAACAGAATCAGAACCAGGAACGAAAGTGATCTATCCAGAACATAACAGTTATTTTAAAAGCATAGGAACTGGTTAACGATGTTATTTTACGCTCCAAGCATTTTTTCATAAAGAAAAAACACAAAGAAATGCAACAAAGTACATATGCAGGGCCCTCCCTCTGTCAACCAAACTTCGTCCAATGGCTGCCTACCAGCTGAAAATCAGTGTGTGTGCCTGTAGGCTGCCTGCCTTTCCCCCTCCGAAGCATAGCTGTAGACTACTGACATTACAAGCGTGATTCAGAAGATGGGGAGAGAGATTTTTAATTAGAGAAGAATGGATTCACTTTTTCAATGCTAAATAGGGATACTATAGTTATCACATTTTACATTGGATTTAATAACTACAAAAAGGTAAGACGTGTTTAAAAATTCTGGTGCCGCTCTCCACACGCAAGCTAGCTAGCTTCTCTGGTCCAACGTTGATCCAACTCTGAACTTCAAAGACATTCAAAGATCCTCCATAGAATCCGCTCCACCATAGGTATAATTCTGTGGGCCTAATTCAGATAATGCATGTCATCATAAGATGCCCAGTGCTTCAAGCCAAGCCTCCTCCTCCACTCTCTCTCCCCACCCCTGCAAAATCTCAGTTGCATCTCACTCCCTACACTTGTCTTTTACATCACACATGTAAGCAACTCACTGAGCTACAGCCTTCCCGCTCTGTAGCAAACTGCTCTATCCACACTGAAGTAGTTTAATGATGAGCTAAATGTAAAAAAAATAAAATGAAAAAAAGGATTTCAAAGGTTAAGAAGGGAACAGAAAGGAACCATTTTGGGATCAAACTGATTCAGAACGTTATTTTTCTGGTCGGAACAGTGGAACGGAACGGGGGAAAAAATAGTTATGTTCAGAACAAAACGATGGGGAAATAATTTTGGTTCCATCCCCTGGTTATATCAGAGTATTGATTATAATGGGTTTAACACCAGTGGGATTGAAATTGAACTACATGCGGTGATGTTGTTACTCGGCTGTGTTGAGTTCATTTCTGTTAACACTCTTAGCATAAATTGGGCTGTTTTTTTAAATAGTTCGCTTTAATATCTATTGTATGTTTCTGCATGCACATTCATTAATTGCTATTATACTATACAGATATAAATAACAAACATTTTATAAACTAATCCAATCTGTAAGGGGTTGGACTTATTGCACCCGTTACTGAGATGGTTGTTCCAGTTTATATATTTTAAGTCAGAGCTACAGTCTTGTAGGTTTTTGCTTGACTCTGGTTTTACTTCATTATGCACAAGAATATTTTCTGAGGTTGTGTCCCTTTCTCTACTCTTGCTACCCTCTCTATGCTACTCTCTCTTCTATCATTTTCTTTGGACGGAACTGGAGGCAGCAATGGTAACAGTGGATTGACCGTGGCTGGCGCTGCCTTGCTGTTTCAGCTGAAAATGCAGGAAACACCTGAAGGACTGGGGGCGATGGATGGAAGGGTAACAGTGGCTTGATCACAGCCTGGTTGTCGATGAAGGACTGGGGATGATGAAAGGTGGCTTGATCACGGCCCGAGCTGACTCCCCAATCCACGGACCACCCCCCAGCATCCAGCACCGGACCAGCTGCTTGAGGAAGAGATGACAAACTGCAAGCCTTGAGGCGAGTAGAGTGTTGCCGAGGCAAGGCTTGCTCCCCCTACCCATGGCATGCAGCCCTCCTCCCCTGCCTTTATTTTTTGCCCAACATCTGCCCTTCTCAGGCCACTAACGACCAGCAGACCACCAACCACCCGGAGCAGACCAGACAGCATTACCACCAGAACCAGAGGCGCAGAGGAATGATCAAAGGACACCAACCTATGCCTGGAGCGGGCAGACCACAGGGGAGTGCCTCCATTGACATATGGGTCACGGGCTTCCAGGCGTGTCTGCCCGCTCTGAGGTTTGTCCTTTCTCCCCCTGCAGAATAGGAGCAGACCCAATAATCACCAAGACCCACCTGATCAAGATGACCGGGATGAACCCAGGAGCGATGCACCGCTACAACTTGGTGAGGCTGATGCTAATCCCTAAAAAGGAGGCTGTCGAGGACAAAGCCGCCAATCGCTGGGGAGCTGCAGGAGCAGGAACAACAACCACCAGACCAGAAACCACGACCCGCCTAGAATCCCCCAGGGCCACAGAAATCATTCGAAGACAGTTTCAAGATCTCCCAGGTACAAAAAAAATCTGAAAGTGCAAAGATTCAGCCCCGTTTAACAAACTCTGAGCATACCCCCTTTCCGACACAGAATCCAAGGTTGTAACAGTACAGTTTCACAATGAATGCATCCAGGACTATGACGTGCAAGTTCGGTTATGCAGGTTAGCAACCCTCAAGTAAAGCAGCTAGAAGACAACTTCTGGACTGGGACATGAAAATGGCTGGTCCTGTTAAAACCGGACTCAACCGGAGTGTGCAAAGTCCAACATCTCCAAAGGGTCATCACCCTGGGAAACAACAGAGGCTCTGTCCACTACTACAGCAGGCCTGAACTGTGCAGGAACTGCAGCCAACTGGACCATCTGGCCACAGCCATCATCTGCAAGATCTGTAAAGACAACCACTTTTTTTCTGATCTTCCTCTGTCCAGTGTCTGTTATTTTGCCCATCTTAATCTTTTATTTTTATTGGCCATTCTGAGATATGGCTTTTTCTTTGCAACTCTGCCTAGAAGACCAGCATCCCAGAGTTGCCTCTACACTGTTGATGTTGAAACTGGTGTTTTGCGGGTACTATTTAATGAAGCTGCCAGTTGAGGACTTGTGAGGCGTTTGTTTCTCAAACTAGACACTCTAATGTACTTGTTCTCTTGCTCAGTTGTGCACCAGGGCCTCCCACTCCTCTTTTTATTCTGGTTAGAGCCAGTTTGCGCTGTTCTGTGAAGGGAGTAGTACACAGCGTTGTACGAGATCTTCAGTTTCTCGGCAATTTCTTGCATGGAATAGCCTTCATTTCTCAGAACAAGAACTGACGAGTTTTAGAAGAAAGGTATTTGTTTCTGGCCATTTTTAGCCTGTAATCAAACTCACAAATGCTGATGCTCTAGATACTCAACTCGTCTAAAGAAATCCAGTTTTATTGCTTCTTCAGAACAACAGTTTTCAGCTGTGCTAACATAATTGCAAAAGGGTTTATAATGATCAATTAGCCTTTTAAAATTATGAACTTGGATTAGCTAACATTAGCTAGCCTTTTAAAAATGACCTAACACAACATGCCATTGGAACACAGGAGTAATGGTTGCTGATAATGGGCCTCTGTACGCCTCCGTAGGTCTTCCATTTAAAAATCTGCCTTTTCCAGCTACAATAGTAATTTACAACAATAACAATGTACACTGTATTTCTGATCAATTAGATGTCATTTTAATGGACAAAAAAAAAGATTTCTAAGTGACCCCAAACATTTGAACGGTAGTGCACACATTATGAGATTATTATGGATAATAGTTATATTATTTGTAGACCTATTTGTCAAACGGCAGCCAAGCATCTATCACCATGTCACCAGAATAAGACCCGTAATATTTGTTCGAAAGGAGCATCAAGCTCATCACCTTGCGCACCCTGTGAATTGCATCATAATTTATTTAATTTGTAGCATAACAGACTGCATGCTTTCCGGAGTCGCAGTGGGAGGACCACATAACATATCATTGCGTGACTTCATGAAAATAGATACACATTTAGAGCATGACAACCAACGTCCCCCCCCAAACACCTGCCATTTACACAACTTCCTAATGAAAATAGATACACATTTAGAGCATGACAACCAACACCCCTCCCCCCCAAACACCTGTCATTTACACAACTTCCTAATGAAAATAGATACACATTTAGAGCATATTGAGCCTTCCAGATTTTGTAAGATGAAAATCTGGAATCAGAATGAGTTACAGCTGTTTTAGTGGACAGGGGTATTTTTATAGACATCCATAGAATGTTCATTTATCAAACACTTACACTTACAAATTACATTTAGTCTTAAATATCATACGGAAAGACATACACAAGCGATATGAAATTAATAAATCAAGAGCTTTATTGAAATAACTTTATTGAGGGGGATACATTGCCTCACTCAAACAAGAAAACAAAGTTACATCGGAAAGTGGTGTGACAAAATATGATAAGAATAAGCCATAGTAACAATAATTGGCTTTTACAAACTTCAATTTCTTCTGTACATACTAGGCCTAAAGCCTAATAGTCCTGTAGCTTAATATCTTCCACTAGGCCTAAAGCCTAATAGTCCTATAGCTTAATATCTTCCACTAGGCCTAAAGCCTAATAGTCCTATAGCTTAATATCTTCCACTAGGCCTAAAGCCTAATAGTCCTATAGCTTAATATCTTCCACTAGGCCTAAAGCCTAATAGTCCTATAGCTTAATATCTTCCACTAGGCCTAAAGCCTAATAGTCCTATAGCTTAATATCTTCCACTAGGCCTAAAGCCTAATAGTCCTATAGCTTAATATCTTCCACTAGGCCTAAAGCCTAATAGTCCTATAGCTTAATATCTTCCACTAGGCCTAAAGCCTAATACACAAGGCCTATAGCCTTATACCTTCTACTAGGCCTACAGTATAACCTAATACACGAGGCCTATAGCCTAATACCTTCTACTAGGCCTACAGTATAACCTAATACACGAGGCCTATAGCCTAATACCTCCTACTAGTTCTAGAGTATAACCAAATACACGAGGCCTATAGCCTAATACCTTCTACTAGGCCTACAGTATAACCTAATACACGAGGCCTATAGCCTAATACCTCCTACTAGTTCTACAGTATAACCTAATACATGAGGCCTATAGCCTAATACCTTCTACTAGGCCTACAGTATAACCTAATACACAAGGCCTATAGCCTAATACCTTCTACTAGGCCTACAGTATAACCTAATACACGAGGCCTATAGCCTAATACCATTTACTTAGCCTACAGCCTAATACACGAGGCCTATAGCCTAATACCTTCTACTAGGCCTACAGTATAACCTAATACACGAGGCCTATAGCCTAATACCATTTATTTAGCCTACAGCCTAATACACAAGGCCTATAGCCTAATACCTTCTACTAGGCCTACAGTATAACCTAATACACGAGGCCTATAGCCTAATACCATTTACTTAGCCTACAGCCTAATACACAAGGCCTATAGCCTAATACCTTCTACTAGGCCTACAGTATAACCCAATACACGAGGCCTATAGCCTAATACCATTTACTTAGCCTACAGCCTAATACACAAGGCCTATAGCCTAATACCTTCTACTAGGCCTACAGTATAACCTAATACACAAGGCCTATAGCCTAATACCATTTACTTAGCCTACAGCCTAATACACAAGGCCTATAGCCTAATACCTTCTACTAGGCCTACAGTATAACCTAATACACAAGGCCTATAGCCTAATACCATTTACTTAGCCTACAGCCTAATACACAAGGCCTATAGCCTAATACCTTCTACTAGGCCTACAGTATAACCTAATACACAAGGCCTATAGCCTAATACCTTCTACTAGGCCTACAGTATAACCTAATACACGAGGCCTATAGCCTAATACCTCCTACTAGTTCTAGAGTATAACCAAATACACGAGGCCTATAGCCTAATACCTTCTACTAGGCCTATAGCCTAATACCATTTACTTAGCCTACAGCCTAATACACAAGGCCTATAGCCTAATACCTTCTACTAGGCCTACAGTATAACCTAATACACGAGGCCTATAGCCTAATACCATTTACTTAGCCTACAGCCTAATACACAAGGCCTATAGCCTAATACCTTCTACTAGGCCTACAGTATAACCTAATACACGAGGCCTATAGCCTAATACCATTTACTTAGCCTACAGCCTAGTACACAAGGCCTATAGCCTAATACCATTTACTTAGCCTACAGCCTAATACACGAGGCCTATAGCCTAATACCTTCTACTAGGCCTACAGTATAACCTAATACACGAGGCCTATAGCCTAATACCATTTATTTAGCCTAAAGCCTAATACACAAGGCCTATAGCCTAATACCTTCTACTAGGCCTACAGTATAACCTATTACACGAGGCCTATAGCCTAATACCATTTACTTAGCCTACAGCCTAGTACACAAAGAATCAGAATGGAAACAAATTATAGTCATGCAAGGGAGGCGGAATGACCAGAAAATCTCAGCTACTGGGTGAAGACCCACTAGGCAAAAGCTGATTTGATTCAACATTGTTTCCATGCCATTTCAACCCCCCAAAACTATGTGATGATGTTGAATCAACGTGGTAAACTGATTTTATTTGCAAAAAGTCCTCCACCTCGAGGGCATTTCGTGTTTGTTTGTTTTTCACCACAACCAAAGACAATTTCGGTCCTCTCTGATACATAACTGATTGCCCTTGCGTTCTGGTGGAACACAAACAAACCACATCACAACCTCCTTGGCTGCGAAGGCGAGTGTGTGATAGTCCCCCAAAGCCGTCTGCAGCCTCAACTGCTTGTTGTCCAGTCTCTCTAACCCCGATCTGTACTTGGCACCGTGGGGAAAGCTAATTTTGACTTACTAGTACAGAAGTGATAGGTCTGCAGTGTCATCCTCCTCACAAAGGTCTGAGAGCTGACAGTTTACCAACGTAGGGGGGCGAGAGAGAGAGAGAATTTAACGTAGACCTAATATAAAGTATAACAATAGGCCTAGTTACCAGCGAGACCAGGATGATTTAGTCAAAGATCTTAAGGGTTAGGCTTCACATTAAATTTCGTTTTTCAATCACTCCACAAAATGTTTGGTTTTTTTGTGTGTTTTTTGTTGTTGAATTTTACTCCTTTTTCTCCCCAATTTCGTGGTATCCAATTGTTAGTAGCTACTATCTTGTCTCGTTGCTACAACTCCCGTACGGGCTTGGGAGAGACGAACGTTGAAAGTCATGATACACAACCCAACCAAGCCGCACTGCTTCTTAACACAGCGCGCAACCAACCCGGAAGCCAGCCGCACCAATGTGTTGGAGGAAACACCGTGCACCTGGCAACCTTGGTTGACACACACTGCGCCCGGCCCGCCACGGGGGTCGCTGGTGCGTGATGAGATAAGGATATTCCTACCGGCCAAACCCTCCCTAACCCGGGCGACGCTAGGCCAATTGTGAGTCGCCCCACGGACCTCCCGCTGCGCCACCCGGGAGGCCCTAGACAAATTTCTTGTTAACAAACTTTAGTTTTGGAAAGTCGGTTAGGACATCTACTTTGTGCATGACACGAGTCATCTTTCCAAAAATTGTTTACAGACAGATTATTTCACTTATAATTCACTGTATCACAATTCCAGTGGGTCAGAAGTTAACATACACTAAGTTGACTGTGCCTTTATAAGCAGCTTGGAAAATTCCAGAAAATGATGTCATGGCTTTAGAAGATTCTGATAGGCTAATTAACATCATTTGAATAAATTGGAGGTGCACCTGTGGATGTATTTTAAGGCCTACCTTCAAACTCAGTGCGTCTTTGCTTGACATCCTGGTAAAATCAAAATAAATCTGCCAAGACCTCAGAAAACAAATTGTAGACCTCAAAAAATCTGGTTCATCCTTGGGAGCAATTACCAAAAGCCTGAAGGTACAACGTTCATCTGTACAAACAATAATATGCAAGTATAAACACAATGGGACTACACAGCCTTCATACCGCTCCAGAAGGAGACACATTCTGTCCCCTAGAGATGAACGTACTTTGGTGCAAAAAGTGCAAATCAATCCCAGAACAACAGCAAAGGACCTTGTGAACATGCTGGATGAAACAGGTACAAAAGTATCTATATCAACAGTAAAATGAGTCCTATATTGACATAACCTGAAAGGCCGCTCAGCAAGGAAGAAGCCACTGCTCCAAAAACGCCTACGGACACAGACTACGGATTGCAAGTGCACATGGGGACGAAGATCGTACGTTTTGGAGAAATCTCCTCAGGTCTGATTAACCAAAAATAGAACTGTTTGGCCACAATGACCATCGTTATGTTTGGAGGAAAAAGCGTGAGGCTTCAAAGCCGAAGAACACCATCCCAACCGTGAAACACGGGGTTATGCAGCATAATGCATCATGCACTTCACAAAATAGATGCCATCATGAGGCAGGAAAATTACGTGCATATATTGAAGCAACATCTCAAGACATCAGTCAGGAAGTTAAAGCTTGATCACAAATGGGCCTTCCAAATGGACAATGACCCCAAGCATACTTCCAAAGTTGTGGCAAAATGACTTAAGGACAACAAAGTCAAGGTATTGGAGTGGCCATCACATAGCCCTTACCTCAATTCTATAGAAAATCTGTGGACAGTGCTGAAAAAGTGTGTGTGAGCAAGGAGGCCTACAAACCTGACTCAGTTACACCTTCTTTGTCAGGGGGAATGGGCCAAAATGTATTTTGGGAAGCTTGTGGAAGGCTATCCAAAACGTTTGACCCAAGTTAAACCATTTCAAGGCAATGCTACTAAGTACTAATTGAGTGTATGTAATCTTCTGACCCACTGGGAATGAAAAGCTGAAATAAATTATTCGCTCTACTATTATTCGGACATTTCACATTCTTAAAATAAAGTCGTGATCCTATTTGGCTAAAGTGTATGTAAACTTCCGACTTCAACTGTAGCTAGCTAGCTAGGCACATGGGCTGCAGCTTACTACACTTAGTATTACCTTTGTGAGCAAAGTTTGCACGCCCAATTTTTCAGTTTTTGATTTGTTTAAAAAGTTTGAAATATCCAATAAATGTCGTTCCACTTCATGATTGTGTCCCACTTGTTGTTGATTCTTCACAAAAAAATACAGTTTTATATCTTTATGTTTGAAGCCTGAAATGTGGCAAAAGGTCGCAAAGTTCAAGTGGGGCGAATACTTTCGCAAGGCACTGTATGTAATCTTCTGACCCACTGGGAATGAAAAGCTGAAATAAATTATTCGCTCTACTATTATTCGGACATTTCACATTCTTAAAATAAAGTGGTGATCCTGTTTGGCTAAAGTGTATGTAAACTTCCGACTTCAACTGGAGCTAGCTTGCTGATAATTATATGGGTATCATACAGTGTCGGTTTTAGCATATAAAATTTGAATTTGCACGTGCAAGCCAAGCACCACAGCTACCAACGTTATGTGTTGACAATACCGCGTTGGTGAAAATAGACCAAATTATTAGGGTGAGGCACATGGGCCGCTAACAGCTTACTACACTTAGTATTACTTTCTTAGCTACATTATACATTTGCTTTTTACGTTATTTATGCAGCAGCATATAATACATTTTTGGACTCACCTTGTGAAGGTGGGGCGCAGCGGTCCTTTGTGGGCAAAGTTTGTCATCAAAGTCTGGCATTCTCTGGATTTATTGTGGGAACTCGCGGAATCTACTTTGCCAGTAGATTGTCGACTTGATGACAACTTATGATGACTGCTCGCTAAGACTTTGACTGCTAGTTAAGTAAGATGTTGACATGATCAGTCCAATCAAAGCTATTGTAGATATAATGTGATTTGATGTCATTCTGTCTGTGCCCAATGACCTTGAGCCTTCTTGGAAGGGCACTTCTAATATAACCCCAAGGGGCTAACATTTTTTAGTTGGGGATGAAATACAGTCCCATGAGTGACAGACAACTGAGCCAATCATGACAGAAAACTGAGACAATCAGGCGCAACACTATTTTCTGCTGGCTAGCCCCCCCCCCCCACCACCACAGAAAGTACTGAGCTAGGCTGAAACACCTGCATTGTGGAGCTGCCCTACAAACATGGTCTCTTTTTTGCTTTTTGAGGCTTTATTAATGTTTTACACTGTTTGCAAACGGATATGTGACATTTGCTTGTTATTAAGGCCAAAATAACAAGCAAAACAGGCAAGCCCCCCAAAAAAGTGTGGGGCTAAGCCTCACCTGCCCTGAATGACGGGCCGCAACTGGTATCATACATTGTATAGTTAAAATAGTAATCCTGCTAGCTACAAATCGAATAAGACACTAGCCAGTTCATTTTTAGCTCTTAGCTAATACCAATGACAAATGCTCTTCAAATTGTCAAAATGAGAATTGTACAAATATCAAAGAAAACATTAACAGCTAGCTAAATCAATTTAACAAACATTTCAAATGAAGTATGTGTTTGGTGTCGACTTACGTTGGCGTGACGTTTTGATAACCATGTAATTCTCTCTCGGACAAGGTGAGTTTCATCAATGTATTTGCCTCAATTTACTCCCAAAAAATGTGATGTCTACTTCAGACCTCATGGCATTTTTCAAGGATGAGCATAAGAGCATCAAAAGAGGAGAAGAGCACTATAAGTCTGGCCATGTGGAGAAGTGCAGCTATTGTGATGGGTAACTTACCGATTTGGTCAGGGTCAGCATGAGGGATAAAATGTATCCTGTGTCGCTGAGTGTAGCTATTAAGTTTAAGCAGCTTAGCAATACAATGTGTTCTACACAGCTGTCAACATTCTACAAGGAAAAAGCCACTTAAACAATGATATAATCATTAACCAGATACCAGACCTAGATTAGTGTTAACTCAGTTCTAGGATGTTGTCATTGATGAGAATGAATCAAAAAAACTATTGACATTCAGAATTGACTTTGTTAAGACATTCAACCTGTATTGTAGTTTTATGACCAGAGACAAATCTTCAGAGGCACAGTATTTATTTATTCGGAGTGGTACATGCATTCACATAGTCTTGATTTCTAGGATCCTTCCCACTATATGGTTGATGTGTTAAGTGATAAAATCCCAAGTTGTCACTGAAAAGGTTATGGAAAAACTGCACGGGTGTCAGGTGTGTGCGTACTGGTAGGGAAGTCAGGTGCAGGAGAGCAGAGATTTGTGAACAGGCGCACTCTTTATTGAGACAAAAGTGCAAAACGTGCAAAACAGTCACACGAATTATGTTTAACAATAAACATCTTTGTGAAATACCACGGAAAAAACAAACCAGTCTGGTGCGTCAACAAACATGTAACAAAAACAATCTTACACAAAGACCTGATGGGGAACAGAGGAATAAATACAAGTAGATTGATTGGGGAATGAGAACCAGGTGTGCAGGGAACAAGACAAAACAAATGGATACATGAAAAATGGAGCGGAGATGGCTAGAAAGCCGGTGACGTCGACCGCCGAACAAGGAGAGGAGCCGACTTCAGGCGGAAGTCGTGACAACGGGTTCTCAGTACTAAACGTTCATTAAATATTCTACAGCTGTCTTGTCATCAATCAAATCAAACTTCATTTATAAAGCACATTTCTTACAACAAATGCATTTCAAGGTGTTCAAAGTCATGCATTGAAAGGCATGTGGCACTTAACATCCTTCCTCTTGGCAGGTCTCTATAGGTGATCCAGGGGATTCTCTATACCACATGCTAATGCCTCCGTGGAGCTCATGTGTAGCCATGCAGCCTATTTTGGCAGTTTACAATATCACCCATACTGATGTGGAATACAAGTGGAGGAAGCCAACCGTGCCTAACCAGGTGCAGTCAGTAGAGGACCTGTACCCGGGCGAAGACTACAGCCATCTGTACAGAGACCCCACAGAGGAGAATCTTCAGTGGCTAAGGAACCGTCTCCGTGGCAGGTTCAGTAGAATGGTATGTCTCCTTGAACTTGAGCCAGAACAACCGCTACCCTTCCTGTCATCCCTGTCTATATTGGACATTGTTAAAAAAACAAGGGCACCGGGGCATGCAGGCGTCCTGGCTAGCATAGCGCTATTGGTGGAGCAGCAGGAGGCTATACGGCAGCCAACTGTTGGACAGCACACCAACCCCAACTGGCACACCATGAGGAGAGGGAGGTTGACGGCCAGCAATTATGGAGCAGTGGGTCGGGCCAATCGTGTTACTCTGTCGTTGCTAAAAAAGTGTACTCAGATCACAGTTGTTAGATTGGGTGTTGTATGTAGTGGGGCACAAATAGCGGAGGAGGGTATCAAGGCATTCAAGATAGGGGGTCTTACTGCCTCCTTGAAGACCATCCTTACTGGCACCAGGTCCAAGGTCAGTTCCACATCTCAAAGAAAGGACACCTGCTTCTTCCTTGTGTGGACCACCAAAGCCTCCATCAGCATCTCCATCCAGTGTGATGATCTCTGGCAGACTCATATTTCTCCTACTGTCAGTACCTGATTTCAGGGAACCCAATGGTCCAGAAATATTACACATAGTCCATACACACAAACTAGGCTCCCAGAATAGGTTATATTACATACAAGTGTTGCTCAAAGCAGCCAACTAAAGTAATGTAGTTAACTTTATCATGGGCACAGTGGGAATTTATATCTGTGATATATTCATATTCATATTATTTCTTACCATCTGTGTCTTACATGCTGAAGGTCCCAGTCATCCCTGGCTTTACCTGATATTGTTGGAAAACATCATACACAGACAGTAGGCTCCTACAACAAGATGTCCATGCAACGTGTCCACTCCTGTTTAACTAGAAAAGAAGAGATATTCAATGCTATATCAACATCTTTGTCTGGACAGAAAATGCATTGTTTATCATAACACAAACCCACTTGGTCCCTCAACACCCAATCCTTACGCCTCATTGTTTGTTCTTGTTTTCCCAATTAACAGTCTTTATCTTCCTCTTCTGCAGTATAACCTAATGGTGGATGAGCTACATTTTCTGGTAAATACAGAGCCATTTCTCTTTTCCAGCTGCAGCCCCCGAGTGTTGTCACTGGGTTTCCGGTCCGCCCATCTGAAAGAAAAAAAAAGAAGTTACTTTTAATAGCGAGCTAAGTTTATTACTAGAATGGTTACATCCATATTATAATACCATAACCCACAGACTTGACTACAGTAACGGTGATCAGGACAGTCTAGGGTACTATTTGCCTGAAGAAGTGATGTATTGCGATAAGCTATACGACTGTACTTCTGATTATAAATAGTTAAAACCCTCAGCCGTGAGATCAATGAGGAGGACCAACAGTGATAGAGGGATTGTCTGAAAGGGACTCAAATGCATGGAGGAACATAAGGATTTTGGGCACTGGCCAGCAGACCATGTTTTTTGTTAGCCCGGGTAACAGTCCTAAATCTGTGGCATGCGATGTTTGTAAAGGTAAAATTTCACTGCTGTGGCAGGCTAGTTTGGCACATTGTCTACTAGACCAGTCTGAAAAGTACTAGCCTCTGGCTAGCTTAATTTCCATCCCTGAATACATGTAAAAACTGACTTCATGAACAACAGATGCACAAATGATAAGCCAATGTTAGCCTACCAGGGCAGGGATATTTAGCTAATGTTTAGCTAGCTAGTCACATAAACTTATCATTAATGTGGTCCTACCTTTCCCCAGACGCCACGGGTGTTGACATGCTAACTATGCCATCAGGGCATGAATATTTAATGTTAGCTAGTTAGCACTAATCACTAACATTAGGCACATTCTCTAGCCTGACAGGAAAGTCAGACTACACTACGGTGAGATACCATAATGTAGCCAACTAGCAAACCAAGATGCCTAACTAGCTAGCCTAGTAGGTGACATTGAGCAAGCTATATCCCTCCTCTGGTGGGCTAACATTAGCTAGCATGTCACCACGTGAAAAAGTATGACTACACAAACAGTGAGCTAAGGTTAACTAGCTGGCTAGCTCACAAAGGACTTGTCAATAATAAAATGATACAACAGTCATTATGCTAGCCTATGCTGGTGTTCTTTTTACTTGTAAGGAAGGTAACGTGTGTTGTACATGTTACTATAGTCAGCGGTTATCAAGCAAATTTTCTGAAGAATCTAGCCAAAACAGCTTATTATCAGCTAGACTTCTTTTTTAATGTAACCTTTATTTAACTAGGCAAGTCAGTTAAGAACAAATTCTTATTTACAATGACTGCCAAACCCGGACAATGCTGGGCTAATTGTATGCCACTCTATGGATCTCCCAATCACGGCCGGTTGTGATACAGCCCGGAATCGAACCAGGGTGTCTGTAGTGACACCTCAAGCACTGAGATGCAGTGCCTTAGACCGCTGCTTCACCTGGGAGCCTTAAACAGGGCTTACCTTATCACACGGCTCCAGCAACGCCTCTCGTGTCAGAAAACAATCAAATGCACATGTGCATATTGGAGTAATGGTTACAATCTGGTACATAGCACAGAACCATCCTTGCTTCTGATCGATTGAGATAACTAAGGTTAGCTAGTTACAAAGGCCAGAGTAATTAAAAACAATTATAGTAATTAAAAGCTATCTAAGCAATTAGAAAAATAATGAACAAGAATACACACAAGAAATGTACAATATCAATTGCTTACACTCGGAACAAGGCTATAATATTTACTTTCTAGGTTACTTGCCACAGTCGGTGCCAAACGTTTTGCGAATGACACGAATATACATTTTCACAAAGTCTGCTGCCTCAGTTTGTATGATGCCAATTTGCTTATACTCCTGAATGTTATGAAGAGTGATCAGATGAATTGCAATGAATTGTAAAGTCCCTCTTTGCCATGCAAATGAACTGAATCCCCAAAAAACATTTCCACTGCATTTCAGCCCTGCCACAAAATGACCAGCTGACATCATGTCAGTGATTCTCTCGTAAACACAGGTGTGAGTGTTGATGAGGATATGGCTGGAGATCACTTTGTCATGCTGATTGTGTTCAAATAAAAGACTGGAAGCTTCAAAAGGAGGGTGGTGCTTGGAATCATTGTTCTTCCTCTGTCAAACATGTTTACCTGCAAGGAAACACGCGCGTCATCATTGCTTTGCACAAAAAAGGGCTTCACAGGCAAGGATATTGCTGCCAGTAAGATGCCACCTAAATCAACCATTTATCGGATCATCAAGAACTTCAAGGAGAGCGGTTCAATTGTTGTGAAGAATGCTTCAGGTCGCCCAAGAAAGTACAGCAAGCGCCAGGACCGTCTCCTAAAGTTGATTCAGCTGCGGGATCAGGGCACCACCAGTACAGAGCTTGCACAGGAATGGCAGCAGGCAGGCAGCATTTCATTTTGGGGGGTAATTATCCATAGTATATTGATAAAAGTTATCTTGTCCAAGACAGATTTGCGCGGTTCTCAAAACATCACGCCAGGGTAAGCCGACATGAAACACAGACCTTATATGAAGTAGTTCTAAAATCCCCTACGAAAAAAATTGATTGTTGGAAAAATTATTGGAACCGTTTCTGGGTTTACCCGCTAGGCTTTATGGGTGATATGACTTATACTGTTGTACTCAATGACACAATGTCAGTCGTTACTATGGAAATTCAAGATGGTGCTACCCATACCGCTAATAAACGTTGTTCAATATCCAAAATCCTAAAAATAGAGATGTTTACATGTTAAATGCACATGTTTTGTATTTGTGGATGGAATGCATCTCTTTGTTTAGCTTTACTTCCTAGTGTTTCCATTCCCCTTTATAGTAACACTGTGGGTGTTCAAATTCTAATCTCAAATTTGCTGTGTATCAAACACATCAAACATTATGAAAACCACATGTTTAACTCTGTTCCAGGAATTCCATTCCAGCCATTACAATGAGCCCATCCTCCTAAAGCTCTTCCCACCAGCCTCCTCTTGTCTCCACCCAGAGATTGGCCAGGCATCGCGTGAGACTGGTGTGTTGAGGGGAGGATGTATGGGGAGTTTTCTTCGATGTGGTAGAAAATGTCATCCAACCTGTAGAGCTGACGGTTGGATTGTTATCGAGGTGAGGAAACAAAGCCATGACACCTCAAAGAGCTGGGATCTGATCTAAAGTCAGTCTAAACTGAAGGGGTGATTGAGCAACAGCTAACCTCACATAACTCACTTATTTTGGATCAGCTTGAAAACCTCTTAAGAATCTGCCACTTCTTTTCAAATGTCGCCTAAAATGACATACCCAAATCTAACTGTCTGTAGCTCAGGCCCTGAAGCAAGGATATGCATATTCCTGGTACCATTTGAAAGGAAACACTTTTACGTTTGTGGAAATGTTAAAGAAATGTAGGAGAATATAACACAAGAAAACTACCATTCTTTTGTATTTTTTGTACCATCATCTTTGAAATGCAAGAGAAAGACAATAATGTATTATTCCAGTCCAGGTGCAATTTCTATCTTGGCCACTAGATGGCAGCAATGTATGTGCAACATTTTAGACAGATCCAATGAACCATTGTATTTCTGTTCAAAATGTTGTATCAAGACTGCCCAAATGTGTCTAATTTGTTTATTAATGACTTTTCATGTTCAAATTTGTGCACTCTCCTCAAACAGTAGCACGGTACTCTTTCACTGTAAAAGCTACTGTAAATTCGGCAGTGCAGTTAGATGAACGAGAATTTAAGCTTTCTGCCAATATCAGATATGTCTATGTCCTGGTCTTGTTACTTACATCCTCATGCTAATCACATTAGCCTACGTTAGCTCAACCATTCCGTGGAAGGGACACCGATCCCGAAGAAGCTTTAGAGATGGCTGAGAAAGGCTGGAGTGCTTTGAGAGGCTGGTTATTGCACACATAAACTCTGCCCTCATAGACACCCTTAGACCAGGGGTGGACACCAAGCTCTCAACCTGCTCCACTACAGCCCCGTCGATGAGAATGGGGGTGTGCTTGGTCCTCCTTTTCCTGTAGTCCACAATCATCTTCTTAGTCTTGGTAAAATTGAGGGATAGGTTGTTATTCTGGCACCACCCGGCCAGGTCTCTGACCCCCTCCCTAAAGGCTGTCTCGTCGTTGTCGGTGATCAGGCCTACCACAGTTGTGTCGTCTGCAAACTTAATGATGGTGTTGGAGTCGTGCCTGGCCAGGAAGTCAGGGAGTACAGGAGGGGACTGAGCACGCATCCCTGTGGAGCTCCAGTGTTGAGGATCAGCGTGGCAGATGTGTTGCTACCTACCCTCACCACCAGGGGGGCGGCCCATCAGGAAGTCCAGTTGCAGAGGGAGGTGTTTAGTCCCAGGATCCTTAGCTTAGTGATGAGCTTTGAGGGTACTATGGTGTTGAACGCTGAGCTGTAGAATGAATAGCATTCTCACACAAGTGTTCCTTTTGTCCAGGTGGGAAAGGCAGTGTGGAGTGTAATAGAGATCGCATCATCTGTGGATCTGTTTGGGTGGTATGCAAATTGGAGTGGGTCTAGGGTTTCTGGGATAATGAGTGATGTGAGCCATTACCAACCTTTCAAAGCACTTCATGGCTACGGGCATGAGTGCTACGGGTCTGTAGGCATTTAGGCAGGTTGCCTTTGTGTTCTTGGGTACAGGGACTATGGTGGTCTGCTTGAAATATGTTGGTATTACAGACTCAATCAGTGACATGTTGAAAATGTCAGTGAAGACACCTGCCAGTTGGTCAGAACATGCCCGGAGCACACATCCTGGTAATTCGTCTGGCCCTGCAGCCTTGTGTACGTTGACCTGTTTAAAGGTCTTACTCACGTCGACTATGGAGAGCGTGATCACACAGTCATCCGGAACAGCTGATACTCTCATGCATGCCTCAGTGTTGCTTGCCTCGAAGCGACAATAGAAGGGATTTAGCTCATCTGGTAGGCTCGTGTTACTTGGCAGCTTGTGGCTGTGCTTCCCTTTGTAGTCTGTAATAGTTTGCAAGCCCTGCCACATAAGATGAGTGTCGGAGCCGGTGTAGTATGATTCAATCTTAGCCCTGTATTGACGCTTTGCCTGTTTGATTGTTCGTCGCAGGGCATAGCAGGATTTCATGTAAGCTTCTGGGTTAGAGTCCCACACCTTGAAAGCGGCAGATCTACCCTTTAGCTCAGTGTGAATCTTGCCTGTAATCCATGGCTTCTGGTTGGTGTGTGTACGTACAGTCACTGTGGGGACAACGTCCTCAATGCACTTATTGATAAAGCCAGTGACTGATGTGGTGTACTCCTCAATGCCGGAGGAAGGAATCCGGAGGAAACCCGGAACATGTTCCAGTCTATGATAGCAAAGCAGTAGTGTAGTTTAGCATCTGCTTCATCGGACCACTTTTTTATAGACCGAGTCACTCGTGCTTCCTGCTTTAATTCTTGCTTGTAAGCAGAAATCAGGAGGATAGAATTGTGGTCATTTACCAAATGGAGGGCGAGGGAGAGCTTTGTACGCGTCTCTGTGTGTGGAGTAATCCTAAAGGAGTAGGCAAGAGAATAGTCGCGGACAGGCAAAAGTTCAAAACCAGATCAGAGTCCAGGAGGTACAGAGTAGCAGAAAGGCTCGCGGTCAGGCAGGCAGGTACAGAGTCCAGAACAGGCAAGGGTCAAAACCGGGAGGACTAGAAAAAGAGAATAGCGAAGGCAGGTGTTCGGGAAAACCGCTGATTGACTTGGAACATACATGACGAACTAGCACAGAGAGACAGGAAACACAGGGATAGATACACTGGAGAAAACAAGCGACACCTGGAGGGGTGGAGACAATAACGATGACAAGTGATACTGATCAGGGTGTGACACAAACAGTATTTCAGATTGTAATCTCAACTCTTTATCACCTTTAATGCCCATTTTGAGAAAATGAAAATGTTTGCGACCCCAACCATGTAAACAACATTATTTCATTTTATTTTGGGGTTATAACAGTCAATTGCAAATGAGTCTCTTGGAAATGAGTCAATTGCAAATGAGTCCATTTCAATATTAGTCTGACATACCGTAATTGCTGGACTATTAAGCGCACCTGAATATAAACCGCACCCACTGAATCATTAAAAAATATGTATTTTGTACATAAATAAGCCGCACATGTCTATAAGCCGCAGGTGCCTACCGGTACATTGAAACAAATGAACTTTACACAGCCTTTAAACGAAACACGGCTTGTAACAAAAATAAATAGGCTTTAACGAAACACGGCTTGTAACAAAAATTAAAACAGTAGCCTACCAGTAAAGTCATTGGTCACTATCTTCCTCCTCCTGTGCACTGAAACCACTGAAGTCATCTCCTTCAGGGTCGGAGTTGAATAGCCTCAGAATTGCTTCATCCGATGTTGGATTGTTTTCATCCGGAGGCAAATACCCCGCTGAGCTCATGCTGCCCCGTCAACACGCAGCAGTCCAGCCTTTCCAAACCCGTTGATGATAGTGGATTTTTTGACAATGCTCCACGCTGTCAGGACCCACTGGCAGACTTGACCATAAGTTGCTCTTCGCATGCGGCCCGTTTTAGTGAAGGATTTCTCCCCACTTGTCATCCAAGCCTCCCACTGAACACGGAGCGCCACCTTAAATGCACGATTTACACTGATGTCGAGTGGCTGCAAATACTTTGGGCCATCTGCTTTTCTTCCCTCTGAAAGGTTTGTTGTCTTTTTGCACTGAGTCAGTTCCTCATGCTGCTGTTTACAACGTCTTATAATCGACTCATTAAGGCCAAGCTCCCAAGCAGCAGCTCTATTTCCTTTTCCAACAGCCAGATCGATTGCCTTCAACTTGAAAGCTGCATCATATGCATTTCTTCGTGTCTTTGCCATGATGAGGGTGACAAAATTACTACCGTAATCAGAATGATGGGAAGTTTGTATAAACCGCGAGGTTCAAAGTGTGGGAATAAAGTAGCGGCTTATAGTCCGGAAATTACGGTAATTCAAAACAATTGGGAACTCTGAACTTGGAAATCTCCCACTCTGACTTCAGTGCCTTCAAGACAAGTGGGAACTCCAAAAAAATACGAGTTCCAGCTGGAATTTCAACTCTGAAACTTGAGCCTCTATCTAGAGCTCCGACTTTCCGACCTGAAGATCACTGACGTCATGGCTTAGTCATTTCTTGACGTCCCATGAGACAAAATTAATGCCAGTTAATGTGTTGTGTTATGTGACTAACAGTTGAACTTAAACACTGTCAGTCCTGCGTTCTTAATGAGACTGACATAAGTGCATGTGATACCTAAAAGCCTACTAAATGTTCATTGTTTAAGACAGTCACTATTTTGATTTGGCTAATATATCTTATATTTGCAATACAGCCCAGTACATTATTGGGGCCCCTGTCATCCACGACCTCTATTTCAGGCGCTGTGAAAGGAAGGCCCGGAAAACCATTAAATACTCCAACAATCCAAGCAATAGACTGTTCTCCCTGCTTCCTCACAGCAAGTAGTACCGGTGCATCAAGTCTGACATCAACAGGCTCCTGAACTGCTTATATCCCCATAAGACTGCTAAATCCTGTAGCTGACTAAATAGCTACACGGACTATCTAACTCGATCTTTGTATTTTTTTTTACCTTAATTGAACAAGGCAAGCCAGTTAAGAACGTATTCTTATCTTACACTGACGGCCTACCCCGGCCAAACCTTCCCCTAACTTGGACGACAATGGGCCAATTGTTCACCGTCCTGATTGGGACTCCCAATCACGACCGGTTGATATACAGCCTGAGATTGAACCAAGATCTGTAGTAACGCCTCAAGCACTAAGATGCAGAGAATTAGACCGCTGCGCCACTCTGGAGCCATTTTACACTATCTCTATGCACTCTCACACCACACACACTAATTCTCCAACACACATACAGTGCCTTGCAAAAGTATTCATCTCCTTGGAGTTTTTCCTATTTTGTTGCATTACAACCTGTAATTTAAACAGATTTTTATTTGGGTTTCATGTAATGGACAAACACAAAATAGTCCAAATTGTGGTGCGTGCATATGTATTCACCCCCTTTGCTATGAAGCCCCTATATAAGATCTGGTGCAACCAATTACATTCAGAAGTCACATAATTAGTTAAATAAAGTCCACCTGTGTGCAATCTAAGTGGCACATGATCTCAGTATATATACACCTGTTCTGAAAGGCCCCAGAGTCTGCAACACCACTAAGCAAGGGGCACAACCAAGCAAGCAGTGCCATGAAAACCAAGGAGCTCTCCAAACACGTCAGGGACAATGTTGTGGAGAAGTACAGATCAGGGTTGGGTTATAAAAAAAATATCAATAACTTTGACCATTCCACGGAGCACCATTAAAACCATTATGAAGAAATGGAAAGACTATGGCACCATGACAGTTATGCTCAAGTTTTCAGTTTTTTGTGTGTCTTATTTCTTGTTTGTTTCACAATAAAACATATTTTGCATCTTCAAAGTGGTAGACATGTTGTGTAAATAAATTATACAAACCCCCCAAAAATCCATTTTAATTCCAGGTTGTAAGGCAACAAAGTAGAAAAAATGCCAAGGGGGGTGAATACTTTCACTAGCCACAAACACTCACTCATTTGCTCACACACACCTAATATGCACATACGTTTATACTGGCTTTACGCACACCCACTCACATATCATCATCATATACATATCCTGCTACTCTGTTTATCATATATCTTAATGCCTAGTGACCTTACCTCTATACTGTACATTTCTACATCTATTGATCCAGTATCCCAGCACATTGTAAAGATGGTATTGGGACTGACCCTGTATATAGTGTACAGTGCATTCGGAAAGTATTCAGACCCCTTACCTTTTTCCACATTTTGTTCTATTCTATTTTATTCTGAAATGGATGAAAAAAAATAACATGAATCTACACACATAATGACAAAGCGAAAACAGGTTTTTGGATATACCTTATATACATAAGTATTCAGACCCTTTGCTATGAGACTCAAAATTGAGCTCAGGTGCATCATGTTTCCGTTGATCATCCTTGAGATGTTTCTACAATTTGATTGGAGTCCACCTGTGGTAAAGTCAAATGATTGGACATGATTTGGAAAGGCACACACCTGTCTATGTAAGGTCCCACAGTTGAAAGTGCATGTCAGAGCAAAAACCAAGCCATGAGGTCAAAGGAATTGTTTTGAGTGCTCTTAGACAGGATTGTGTCGAGGCACAGACCTGGGGAAGGGTACCAAAACATTTCTGCAACATTGAAGGTCCCCAAGAACACAGTGGCCTCCATCATTCTTAAATGGAAGAAGTTTGGAACCACCAAGATACTTCCTAGAGCTGGCCGCCTGGCCAAACTGAGCAATTAGGAGACAAGGATCTTGGTCAAGGAGGTGACCAAGAACCAGATGGTCACCCTGACAGAGCTCCAGAGTTCGCTGTGGATATGGGAGAACCTTCCAGAAGGACAACCATCTCTGCAGCACTCCACCATTCAGGCATGGAGGCAAGACGGAAGCCACTCCTCAGTAAAAAGGTACATCACAGCCCACTTGGAGTTCTCCAAAAGGCACCTAAAGGACTCTCAGACGATTAGAAACGAGATTCTCTGGTCTGACGAATCGAACATTCAACAAGCGGCACGTCTGGAGGAAACCAGGTACCATCCCTACGGTGAAGCATGGTGGTGGCAGCATCACGTCTGGAGGAAACCAGGTACCATCCCTACGGTGAAGCATGGTGGTGGCAGCATCACGTCTGGAGGAAACCAGGTACCATCCCTACGGTGAAGCATGGTGGTGGCAGCATCACGTCTGGAGGAAACCAGGTACCATCCCTACGGTGAAGCATGGTGGTGGCAGCATCACGTCTGGAGGAAACCAGGTACCATCCCTACGGTGAAGCATGGTGGTGGCAGCATCACGTCTGGAGGAAACCAGGTACCATCCCTACGGTGAAGCATGGTGGTGGCAGCATAATGCTGTTGGGATGTTTTTCAGTGGCAGGGAGTGGAAGACTAGTCAGGATCGAGGGAAAGACGAACAGAAAAAAGTACAGAGAGATCCTTGATGAAAACCTGCCCCAGAGTGCTCAGGACATCAGACTGAGGCGAAGGTTCCCCTTCAACAGGACAATGACCCTAAGCACAATGCTGTAGTGGCTTTGGGACAAGTCTCTGGATGTCCTGGAGTGGCCCAGCCAATCGAAAATCTCAGAAGAAACCTGAAAATAGCTGTGCAGCGACGCTCCCCATCCATCCTGACAGAGCTTGAGAGGATCTGCAGAGAAAAATGGGAGAGACTCCCCAAATACAGGTGTGCCAAGCTTGTAGCATCATACCTAAGAAGACTTGAGGCTGTAATCTGAAAGCTTGTGTAAATTTGATAATAAATTAGCAAAAAATGTTTTTTTTTATTAAACTGTTTTTTTGCTTTGTCATTGTGGGATATTGTGGGTAGATTGATGGGGAAACTATTTAATACATTTTGGAATAAGGCAGTAATGTAAAAAAATGTGGAAAAGGTCAAGGGGTCTGAATACTTCCCAAATGCACTATACTAACTTACTTTATTGGGTTCTTCATATTGGTCATTTTTGTATCTTTGTATCTGTGTTTATTTTTAGTATTACATTGTCATTGTTTACTGCATTGTTGGTAATAGAGCTTGCAAGAAACGCATTTCACTGTACTTGTGCATATGACATTGCAAATTGAAAGGCTGACACCTCAGGAGACTAATTATTCTGGAGTTAGCCTGAAATAAAGGGATGATACTGTGAGACATCAGAGGGGGATGTAGTAGCCGATGCCAATTCACTCCCTACCCCTACCACTTGGCCGTAGCTCTTCCACATTTGCAGATATGTCCTTCTGTTTCTCTCCAGTAGTTTGTTCTCTCTCTCTCTCTCTCTCTTCTCTCTCTCTCTCTCTCTCTCTCTCTCTCTCTCTCTCTCTCTCTCTCTCTCTCTCTCTCTCGTTCTCTCTCTCCTCTCCCTCTCTCTCTCTCTCTCTCTCTCGCTCTCGCTCTCTCTCTCTCTCGATCTCTCTCTCTCTCTCTCCCTCTCTCTCGATCTCTCTCTCTCTCTCTCCCTCTCTCTCTCTCTCTCTCTCTCCTCTCTCTCTCTCTCTCTCTCTCCCTCTCTCGATCTCTCTCTCTCTCTCTTTCTCTCTTCTCTCTCTCTCTCTCTCTCTCTCTCTCTCTCTCTCTCTCTCGCTCTCTCTCTCTCTCGCTCTCTCTCCCTCTGTGTGGTCTCAACAGCCTCCTGCTATTAGATTGTTTACAGAAGTTAAAGCTGAGTGCTGCTGGCTGCCTTAAGCCAGCATTCCAATACAGTGGCTCATACACACACGCTCACGCTCACACACACACACTTTACCTCCCTCTGCATTAGTACAAAATAAAATAACAAATACATATATATATTGTCGCATAATTCATAAACAACAGGTGTGACAAACAATGAAATGCTTACATACTTCCCAACAACGCAGAGAGAAAATGTTTAAATGATTGAAAAACAATTAGAACACGAGGCATAAATACACAATGAGTAACTTGGCTATACACTACCGGTCAAAGGTTTTAGAACACCTACTGATTCAAAGGTTTTTATATGTTTGTACTATGTTTAACATTGTAGAATAATAGTGAAGACATCAACACCATGAAATAACACATATGGAATCATGTAGTGACCAAAAAAGTGACCAAATAGCCACCTTTTGCCTTTATGACAGACTCTTGCACACTCTTGGCATTCTCTCAATCAGCTTCCCACATATGCTCAGCACTCGATGTCTGCTTTTCCTGCTTTCTGACTCATCCAAACCATCTCAATTTGGTTGAGGTCGGGGATTGTGGAGGCCAGGTCATCTGATGCAGCACTCCATCACTCTCCTTCTTGGTCAAATAGCCCTTACACAGCCTGGAGGTGTGTTGGGTCATTTTTTTTAAATATTTTTATTTTATTTTTTTACCTTTATTTAACCAGGCAAGTCAGTTAAGAACACATTCTTATTTTCAATGACGGCCTGTGGGTTAACTACCTGTTCAGGGGCAGAACGACAGATTTGTACCTTGTCAGCTCGGGGGTTTGAACTCGCAACCTTCCGGTTACAAGTCCAACGCTCTAACCACTAGGCTACGCTGCCGCCCCATTGTCCTGTTGAAAAACAAATGATAGGGTCACTATGGCCAAACCAGATTGGTTGGAGTGTCGCTGTGCTAGTCATGCTGGATAAGTGTGCCTTGAATTCTACATAAATCACTGACAGTGTCAAATCAAATGTATTTATATAGCCCTTCGTACATCAGCTGATATCTCAAAGTGCTGTACAGAAACCCAGCCTAAAACCCCAAACAGCAAGCAATGCAGGTGTAGAAGCACGGTGGCTAGGGAAAAAGTGTCATCAGCAAAGCACCCCCTCACCATAGCATCTCCTCCTCCATGATTTGCGCCGGGAAATACACACGCAGAGATCATCCGTTGACCCACACCGGGTCTCAGAAGGACACGGAGGTTGGAACCAAAAATCTCAAATTTGGAATCCAGGTGAAAGGACAAATTTTCACCGGTCTAATGTCCATTGCTCGTGTTTCTTGGACCAGCGCAAGTCTCTTCTTCTTATTGGTGTCCTTTAGTAGTGGTTTCATTGCAGCAATTCTACCATGAAGGCCCGATTCACACAGTCTCCTCTGAACAGTTGATGTTGAGATGTGTCTGTTACTTAAACTCTGTGAAGCGTTTATTTGGGCTGCAATTTCTAAGGCTGGTAACTCTAATGAACTTATCCTCTGCAGCAGAGGAAATTCTGGATCTTCCTTTCCTGTGGCGGTCCTCATGAGTGCCAGTTTCATCATTGTGCTCGATGGTTTTTGCGACTGCACTTGAACAAACTTTAAAAGTTCTTGAAATGTTCCGTATTGACTGACCTTCATGTCTTAAATTAATGATGGACGGTAATTTCTCTTTGCTTAATTGAGCTTTTCTTGCCATTACTTCGGATTTGGCCTTTTACCAAAATAGGGCTATCTTCTGTGTACCACCCCTACCTTGCCAGAACACAGCTGATTGGCTCAAACACAAGAAGGAGGGAAAGAAATTCCACAAATTATCTTTTAACAAGGCACACCTGTTCATTGAAATGCATGCCAGGAGACTACCTCATGAAGCTGGTTGAGAGAATGCCAAGAGTGTGCAAAGCTGTCAAGGTAAAGTGTGACTATTTGAAAAATCTCAAATATAAAATATTTTTAGATTTGTTTAACACTTTTTTGGTTACTACATGATTCCATATGTGTTATTTCATAATTTTGATGTCTTCACTATTATTCTACAATGTAGAAAATAGTAAAAATAAAGAAAAACCCTTGAATGAGTAGGGTTAGACAGTTTACCAGTACTGAGTTAATATAAAAGGGTACGAGTTAATTGAGGTAGATATGTACATATAGGTTGGGCTAAAGTGACTTGGCAACAGGATATATAATAAACATAGGCAGCAGCAGCTTATGTGATGAGTCAAAAGAGTTAGTGCAAAAAGGGCCAATGCAGATAGTCCGCGTAACTATTTGGTTAAATATTTATGGCTTTCAGGGTAGAAGCTGTTCAGGGTCCTGTTGGTTCCATACTTGGTGCATTGGTACCACTTGCCGCGTGGAGAACAGTCTATGACTGGGTGGCTAAATTCGTTGACAATTTTTAGGCCTTTCCTCTGACACTGCCTGGTATAGAGGTCCTAGATGACATGGATCTCGGCCCCGGGGAAATACTTCCTTCTGTAGTACCTTGTGGTTGGATGCCAATCAGTTGCCAGAACAAGCGGTGATGTAGCCAGTCAAGATGCTCTTAATGGTGCAACTGTAGAAACTTTTTGCGTATCTGAGGGCCCATGCCAAATATTTTCAGCCTCCCGAGGGGGATGAGGCATTGTCACGCCTTCTTCATGACTGTGTTGCTGTGTGTGGACCATGTTAATTCCTTAGCGATGTGGACACCCAGGACCTTAAACTCTCGACCCACTCCGCTACAGCCCCGTGGACGGGGGTGTGTTAGGTTCTCCATTTCCTGTAGTTCACAATCCGCTCCTTTGGTTAGCTGACATTGAGGGAGAGGTTGTTGTCCTGGCACCACACAGCCAGGTCTATGACCTCCTCCCTATAGGCTGTCTCATCGCCGTCGCAAAATAGTACCAACGTAAACACGCGCAAACGTCTGCAAACACAAAAACACACACCTCTTAACTAGATCCCATTTCTCTCTCCCTCTCCATCCCTCGACCCTCTTTTGCTCTTCCCATTTGTCCTACCACTGTATAACCACTGTCCTACCCCCTTCCCCTTCCCCTTCCCCATATCTGTTATGTGTTACTCTCTCTCTTCCTCTCCGTGTCCCTATATCGCTATTTCATCAATCAACTAATCAACTAAGTCCGTTGGTGTGGTTGTATTCGTGTGGGGGTCTCAACGTCCGTTCTGTGCCCCGCCCTGTCATCGTTAGAGAACAGGTGATAAACGTGTGTGTGTGTGTGTGTCCAAAACGAGCTGTTACGTATTTGAATGTACAGGAGAGATGTCTCACACAGATAAGAACCCCCACCCTGCGTTCCTGACACGTGTGTGTGTGTGTGTGTGTGTGTGTGTGTGTGTGTGTGTGTGTGTGTGTGTGTGTGTGTGTGTGTGTGTGTGTGTGTGTGTGTGTGTGTGTGTGTGTGTGTGTGTGTGTGTGTGTGTGTGTGTGTGTGTGTGTGTGTGTGTGTGTGTGTGTGTGTGTGTGTGTGTGTGTGTGTACGGGTGAATCATCCCTTACTCACCCAGACCAACTGTCAAACAGGTCTGGTTCAGGACAGAACAGGACAGGGTAATCCTCAACGTTAATCAATCTATATACCTGTCAATCAGAGTGATGACTGGACACAATCATAGTGACAAAGTACGCAACGGTTGCTAATATTCAAATACACACACGTAAACGTTACTGACCTTACAATCTATTGTTTAAATCTGTTGAAACACAAAGGAAACGCACAACTTCAACATTTATTTTTTTATTTTTTATTTCACCTTTATTTAACCAGGTAGTCTAGTTGAGAACAAGTTCTCATTTGCAACTGCGACCTGGCCAAGATAAAGCATAGCAGTGTGAACAGACAACACAGAGTTACACATGGACTAATCAATTAACAAGTCAATAACACAGTAGAAAAAAAATAGTCTATATACATTGTGTGCAAAAGGCATGAGGAGGTAGGCGAATAATTACAATTTTGCAGATTAACACTGGAGTGATAAATGATCAGATGGTCATGTACAGAGAGATATTGGTGTGCAAAAGAGCAGAAAAGTAAATAAATAAAAACAGTATGGGGTTGAGGTAGGTAAAAATGGGTGGGCTATTTACCAATAGACTATGTACAGCTGCAGCGATCGGTTAGCTGCTCAGATAGCAGATGTTTGAAGTTGGTGAGGGAGATAAAAGTCTCCAACTTCAGCGATTTTTGCAATTCGTTCCAGTCACAGGCAGCAGAGAACTGGAACGAAAGGCGGCCAAATGAGGTGTTGGCTTTAGGGATGATCAGTGAGATACACCTGCTGGAGCGCGTGCTACGGGGGGGTGTTGCCATCGTGACCAGTGAACTGAGATAAGGCGGAGCTTTACCTAGCATGGACTTGTAGATGACCTGGAGCCAGTGGGTCTGGCGACGAATACGTAGCGAGGGCCAGCCGACTAGAGCATACAGGTCGCAGTGGTGGGTGGTATAAGGTGCTTTAGTGACAAAACGGATGGCACTGTGATAAACTGCATCCAGTTTGCTGAGTAGAGTGTTGGAAGCTATTTTGTAGATGACATCGCCGAAGTCGAGGATCGGTAGGATAGTCAGTTTTACTAGGGTAAGTTTGGTGGCGTGAGGGAAGGAGGCTTTGTTGCGGAATAGAAAGCCGACTCTAGATTTGATTTTCGATTGGAGATGTTTGATATGAGTCTGGAAGGAGAGTTTACACTCTAGCCAGACACCTAGGTACTTATAGATGTCCACATATTCAAGGTCGGAACCATCCAGGGTGGTGATTCTAGTCAGGCGTGCGGGTGCAGGCAGCGAACGGTTGAAAAGCATGCATTTGGTTTTACTAGCGTTTAAGTTGGAGGCCATGGAAGGAGTGTTGTATGGTATTGAAGCTCGTTTGGAGGTTAGATAGCACAGTGTCCAAGGACGGGCCGGAAGTATATAGAATGGTGTCGTCTGCATAGAGGTGGATCAGGGAATCGCCCGCAGCTAGAGAAACATCATTGATATATACAGAGAAAAGAGTCGGCCCGAGAATTGAACCCTGTGGCACCCCCATAGAGACTGCCAGAGGACCGGACAGCATGCCCTCCGATTTGACACACTGAACTCTGTCTGCAAAGTAGTTGGTGAACCAGGCACGGCAGTCATCAGAAAAACCGAGGCTACTGAGTCTGCCGATAAGAATATGGTGATTGACAGAGCCGAAAGCCTTGGCAAGATCGATGAAGACAGATGCACAGTACTGTCTTTTATCGATGGCGGTTATGATATCGTTTAGTATCTTGAGCGTGGCTGAGGTGCACCCGTGACCGGCTCGGAAACCAGATTGCACAGCGGAGAAGGTACGGTGGGATTCGAGATGGTCAGTGACCTGTTTGTTGACTTGGCTTTTGAAGACCTTAGATAGGCAGGGCAGGATGGATATAGGTCTGTAACAGTTTGGGTCCAGGGTGTCTCCCCCTTTGAAGAGGGGGATGACTGCGGCAGCTTTCCAATCCTTGGGGATGTCAGACGATATGAAAGAGAGGTTGAACAGGCTGGTAATAGGGGTTGCGACAATGGCGGCGGATAGTTTCAGAAATAGAGGGTCCAAATTGTCAAGCCCAGCTGATTTGTACGGGTCCAGGTTTTTCAGAACATCTGCTATCTGGATTTGGGTAAAGGAGAACCTGGAGAGGCTTGGGCGAGTAGCTGCGGGGGCGGAGCTGGGGGGCGGAGCTTTTGGCCAAGGTTGGAGTAGCCAGGCGGAAGGCATGGCCAGCCGTTGAGAAATGCTTCTCGAAGTTTTCGATAATCATGGATTTATCGGTGGTGACTGTGTTACCTAGCCTCAGTGCAGTGGGCAGCTGGGAGGAGGTGCTCTTGTTCTCCATGGACTTCACAGTGTCCCAGAACTTTTTGGAGTTGGAGCTAGAGGATGCAAATTTCTGCCTGAAGAAGCTGGCCTTAGCTTTCCTGACTGACTGCGTGTATTGGTTCCTGACTTCCCTGAACAGTTGCATATCGCGGGGACTATTCGATGCTATTGCAGTCCGCCACAGGATGTTTTTGTGCTGGTCGAGGACAGTCAGGTCTGGAGTGAACCAAGGGCTATATCTGTTCTTAGTTCTGCATTTTTTTGAACGGAGCATGCTTATCTAAAATGGTGAGGAAGTTACTTTTAAAGACTGACCAGGCATCCTCAACTGACGGGATGAGGTCAATATCCTTCCAGGATACCCGGGCCAGGTCGATTAGAATGGGCTGCTCACAGAAATGTTTTAGGGAGCGTTGACGGTGATGAGGGGTGGTCGTTTGACTGCGGCTCCGTAGCGGATACAGGCAATGAGGCAGTGATCGCTGAGATCCTGGTTGAAGACAGCGTAGGTGTATTTGGAGGGCCAGTTGGTCAGGATGATGTCTATGAGGGTGCCCTTGTTTACAGATTTAGGGTTGTACCTGGTGGGTTCCTTGATGATTTGTGTGAGATTGAGGGCATCTAGCTTAGATTGTAGGACTGCCGGGGGTGTTAAGCATATCCCAGTTTAGGTCACCTAACAGAACAAACTCTGAAGCTAGATGGGGGCGATCAATTCACAAATGGTGTCCAGGGCACAGCTGGGAGCTGAGGGGGGTTGGTAGCAGGCGGCAACAGTGAGACTTATTTCTGGAGAGAGTCATTTTTAATATTAGTAGTTCGAACTGTTTGGGTATGGACCTGGAAAATATGACATTACTTTGCAGGCTATCTCTGCAGTAGACTGCAACTCCTCCCCCTTTGGCAGTTCTATCTTGACGGAAAATGTTATAGTTGGGTATGGAAATCTCGGAATTTTTGGTGGCCTTCCTGAGCCAGGATTCAGACACGGCAATGACATCCAGGTTAGCATAGTGTGCTAAAGCAGTGAGTAAAACACACTTAGGGAGGAGGCTTCTGATGTTAACATGCATGAAACCAAGGCTTTTCGGTCACAGAAGTCAACAAATGAGGGTGCCTGGGGACATGCAGGGCCTGGGTTTACCTCCACATCACCCGCGGAACAGAGGAGGAGTAGTATGAGGGTGCGGCCAAAGGCTATAAAAAACAGGGGTATGGTGGGGTGCGGGTACAGCGGAGGTAAGCCCAGGCACTGGGTGATGATAAGAGAGGTTGTATCTCTGGACATGCTGGTTGTAATGGGTGAGGTCACCACATGTGTGGGAGGTGGGACAAAGGAGGTATCAGGGGAATGAAGAGTGGAACTAGGGGCTCCATTGTAAACTAAAACAATGATAACTAACCTGAACAACAGTATACAAGGCAGCGTAGCCTAGTGGTTAGAGCGTTGGACTAGTAACCGGAAGGTTGCAAGTTCAAACCCCCGAGCTGACAAGGTACAAATCTGTCGTTCTGCCCCTGAACAGGCAGTTAACCCACTGTTCCTAGGCTGTCATTGAAAATAAGAATTTGTTCTTAACTGACTTGCCTAGTTAAATAAAGGTAAAAAATAAAAATAAATAAAAAATATTGACATTTGAGAGAGACATACAGTAACCACAGGTGTTGAATTGGGAGAGCTAGCTAAAACAGTAGGTGAGACAACATCAGCTAGCACAACAACAGCAGGTAAAATGGCGTTGACTAGGCAGGGAGGGTCGGATTAACTACACACAGAGCCTGAGTGCGGCTGGGGCCGACAGATAAAACATAAACAAGCAGAATGGAGTACCGTGATTAATGGACAGTCCAGCATGCATCAGCTATGTAGCCAAGTGATCAGTGTCCAGGGGGCAGCGGTGGATGGGGCAGGGAAGCTAGACTGGTGAGTATTATCCAGGTAAAAAGAACTGGCTGGCTGTGCAGAAGGTAAAATCCGCTAGCAGTGGCTAACAATGACTAGCTTGTAGTTAGCTGGTTAGCTTCTGGAGGTTCTTGAATGTGTTCTAAAAATAAAAAATAATAGCGATTCCGTATCACATTGGGTGAGGCAGGTTCCCGGAAGGTATAATCAAATTAAAAATCTAAAAGAGATTGAAAGTAAATATGGGTCCGGTGAGTGGCTGGGGATGCGGCGATTCAGACAGTTAGCAGGCCTGTGCTAACAGTTAGTAGGCCGGGGCTAAACAAGCTAGCAGTTATCGGACCGGGGCTAAACAAGCTATCAGTTAGCAGGCCGAATTAGCAACCAAGCAGATAGCAAGGGCTAGAAAGTTAGCCTTTGGGGGACGTCGCGATGGGGTGAGTCTGTATATGCCTCTTCATGCGGTGACATTGATAGACCGGTCGTGGGTCCGGATATTGTAGCCCAGGAGTATGCTTCGGTGGTAGCACAGGAGCTCTGGCCGGGCTAGCTTCAAGCTAAGTGGATGGAAACGCTAGCCAGGAGTAATCATCCGGGGTTGCGGTTAGCTAGTTAGCTCGTTGTGAAGATCCAGCTGAAAATGTTCCGTTTGAGGTGGGAATCCAGGGATAAAAATAATAGGTTATGCTCTGGTTAGAGTCGCGTTGTTCGAACTGGCGAGAGCTTTCCGAGCTAAAGGTTAGCTGATGACCGGTTAGCTGAAGACCGCTAGCAATGGTTTGCTGACTGATAGCTGGTAGTTAGCTGGCTAGCTTCAGTTGAGGGGTTCCGGATCCGAAGTAAATATAAACACTTTAGAAAAAAAAGCAGATCCACGCTACTTTGGGTGAGGCGGGTTGCAGGAGAGTATTTAGATGTTGAGGTTTAGCAAAATGTTTTAAAAGATATGCGAAGAAAAATATGTAAAAAAAACGAATATACAAGGGACACAACAAGACAAGACGTCTGACTGCTACGCTATCTTGGAGGGATAGTTAAGCTAGCCTGCTAACTCGAGGCTAGTTTACATTTCAGACCCAGCTAGTAGAAAATATGTCAAACTAGCCTACCAGACGAGTGAAATCTTGTCTTTTCAAATATAGTATGGAACAGATTTTTGACCCGATTGATTGTCACCCGGACTAGTAGGAATGGTGGTCTCTTAGCCCGGCTTGCCAGTTCCCAAAATCCTTAAATTCCATTCCTGTCAACATGTCTTACATAAGCACAAAGACAACACTGATAATATAGTTTCAAACATGTTAAATGGCTGTCTTTAAGTGTGTTCTTATCATTATTAGGCAAGTCAGTTAAGAACACATTCTTATTTTCAATGGCGGCCTGGGAACAGTGGGTTAACTGCCTGTTCAGGGGCAGAACCACAGATTTGTACCTTGTCAGCTCGAGGGTTTGAACTCGCAACCTTCCGGTTACTAGTCCAACGCTCTAACCACTAGGCTACGCTGCCGTTACATTTCTTCAGTTTCTGTAAACTGAGCATGAACCAGTCAAATCAATATCTAGATTGTTCTCAACTTGAAAAGTGATGTTCAATCTGTCCTCAAATGGACATGTAACCCCGGACGACGCTGGGCCAAACCCTCTCCTAACCCCGGACGACGCTGGGCCAAACCCTCTCCTAACCCCGGACGACGCTGGGCCAAACCCTCCCCTAACCCCGGACGACGCTGGGCCAAACCCTCCTAACCCCGGACGACGCTGGGCCAAACCCTCTCCTAACCCCGGACGACGCTGGGCCATACCCTCTCCTAACAACCGGATGACGCTGGGCCAAACCCTCTCCTAACCCCGGACGACGCTGGGCCAAACCCTCTCCTAACCCCGGACGACGCTGGGCCAAACCCTCTCCTAACCCCGGACGACGCTGGGCCATACCCTCTCCTAACCCCGGACGACGCTGGGCCATACCCTCTCCTAACCCCGGACGACGCTGGGCCAAACCCTCTCCTAACCCCGGACGACGCTGGGCCAAACCCTCTCCTAACCCCGGACGACGCTGGGCCAAACCCTCCCCTAACCCCGGACGACGCTGGGCCAAACCCTCCTCAAATGGACATGTAGAACAGAAACTGTCTTAGTAACTATGGGAGCAGGGTCTGATCAGGGTCAAGTGTTATTGTTCTTAGAGACTAAGTGATATCATCCACCACCTGAAAGAAAAAAAACATCTTAATTGTTTTGCACATCGATAAGGGTGTCATTTTAGTCTCTCTCTCTCTCTATCTCTTTGTCTCTCTCTCTCCCTCTATCTCTCTCTCTCTCTCTCTCTCTCTCTCTCTCTCTCTCTCTCTCTCTCTCTCTCTCTCTCTCTCTCTCTCTCTCTCTCTCTCTCTCTCTCTCTCTCTCTTTGTCTGAGCGTTAAGTTTTGAAGTGCTTATCATTCCAGGTTATGTTTTGTGTGGAGTTTAAAATAGAGTTGTTTTTAAACGGGAACACACCTGAGTCTTGGGTTTGCATTCCAAGTGGCACCCTATACCTAATGGGCTCTCGTCAAAAGTAGTATACAACACAGGGAATAGGGTGCCATTGGGACAGAGCCTTGTGGGGTAATGGACTGTCTTCTTTATCTAGTTTAAACAGCTCCGGTGTTTCAATGGCGAGGCTTGTCTGTTCACACCTAGAAACAGGCGAGAGAAACGCAGATAAAAAAAACTGAGATAAACAGCGAAGCTGAATCTTATCTGCTACTGTTCACATTACTGTATATATACACCCCACTCTGTACCTGATAAATATATAATATATATATATATAAACTATTAGTCTGATAAAGAATTAAAACGTCTGTGGGAAATGTGGAGTTATTGTATTTGATTTAACTAGGCAAGTCCGTTAAGAACAAATTCTTATTTTATAATGACGGCCTACCCTGGCCAAACCCTCCCCTAACCCAGACGACGCTGGGCCAAACCCTCCCCTAACCCGGACGACACTGGGCCAAACCCTCCCTTAACCAGGACTACGCTGGGCCAAACCCTCCCTTAACCAGGACTACGCTGGGCCAAACCCTACCCTAACCCAGATGACACTGGGCCAAACCCTCCCCTAACCAAGACTACGCTGGGCCAAACCCTCCCCTAACCCAGACGACACTGGGCCAAACCCTCCCCTAACCCAGACGACACTGGGCCAAACCCTCCCCTAACCCAGACGACACTGGGCCAAACCCTCCCCTAACCCAGACGACACTGGGCCAAACCCTCCCCTAACCCAAACCCTCCCATAACCCGGACGACACTGGGCCAAACCCTCCCCTAACCTGGACGACGCTGGGCCAAACCCTCCCCTAACCCGGACGATGCTGGGCCAAACCCTCCCCTAACCCGGACGACGCTGGGCCAAACCCTCCCCTAACCCGGACGATGCTGGGCCAAACCCTCCCCTATCCTGGATGACGCTGGGCCAAACCCTCCCCTAACCAGGACTACGCTGGGCCAAACCCTCCCCTAACCCGGACGACGCTGGGCCAAACCCTCCCCTAACCAGGACTACGCTGGGCCAAACCCTCCCCTAACCCGGATGACGCTGGGCCAAACCCTCCCCTAACCCGGATGACGCTCGGCCAAACCCTCCCCTAACCAGGACGACGCGGGGCCAAACCCTCCCCTAACCCGGATGATACTGGGCCAAACCCTCCCCTAACCAGGACTACGCTGGGCCAAACCCTCCCCTGACCTGGACGACGCTGGGCCAAACCCTCCCCTAACCCGGACGACGCTGGGCCAAACCCTCCCCTAACCCGGACGACGCTGGGCCAAACCCTCCCCTAACCCGGACGATGCTGGGCCAAACCCTCCCCTATCCTGGATGACGCTGGGCCAAACCCTCCCCTAACCAGGACTACGCTGGGCCAAACCCTCCCCTAACCCGGACGACGCTGGGCCAAACCCTCCCCTAACCAGGACTACGCTGGGCCAAACCCTCCCCTAACCCGGACGACGCTGGGCCAAACCCTCCCCTAACCCGGACGACGCTGGGCCAAACCCTCCCCTAACCCGGACGACGCTGGGCCAAACCCTCCCCTAACCCGGACGACGCTCGGCCAAACCCTCCCCTAACCAGGACGACGCTGGGCCAAACCCTCCCCTAACCCGGATGACGCTGGGCCAAACCCTCCCCTAACCAGGACTACGCTGGGCCAAACCCTCCCCTAACCAGGACGACGCTGGGCCAAACCCTCCCCTAACCCGGACGACGCTGGGCCAAACCCTCCCCTAACCCGGACGACGCTGGGCCAATTGTGCGCTGCTCTGTGGGACTCCCGATCACGGCCGGTTGTGATACAGCCCAGGATTGAACCAGGGTCAGACACCTCTACCACTGAGATGCAGTGCTGAGACCACTGCGCCACTCGGGAGCCCTCGATTTAAACCCCTTGTATAACGTGTGTGTGTGTGTTATGTATGTGTGCGTTTGTCTGTCACCTATCCTGTTACCCTGAGATATATGTGATTAATTAAGTAAATCTGTCATCAGATTTAGGCTAATGTCAGCACTTACTCAGCCTCATAAAGCAGAGAAACAGAGAGGTTGTCCATATCCAACACTAGTGGGCTCTAATGTAGAGCCACAGTGATCCCCGAACCACTTGGCTACAGTTCAGGATATGTGAGCCCTGCAGGTTAGATTGAGGACAGCAATGCTTCCCCATCTTCTTTTAGTCTACTCTAAACTAATTTGATTTCCTTTGCCACAGTGGCTAATGATGTGCTCCTGTGTAGCTATAGGACATTTTTTATTTATTTACTATAGCACTATGTACAGCCTAGATCTTGCCTCAGTCTCTACTGTTCCCCTGTCCTCCTCTGTCCTCCTCTGTCCTCCTAACCTCTGGTATGAATGTTCTCGTCTCTACCGTCGCTTATACTGTGTTATACCGCACTGCTCAGTCTCTGCTCAGTCTCCTTTGTGAGAACCTTATCTACAGTATATAGCGGCCATTTGTTGATAACTGTGCATTGTAACTCCATCTATAGATGTGTACGTTCGCATGCACAGTTCCTTATCAGATTAGACCTACGTAGAGTGCCGCCCATACACATCCCAGGTGAAGTATTGGGGACTGTAATTAATCAAATAAAAAAACTGTTTCAAGTGAAATATTAGTTTACGTCTGAAGCCGAAAAAAAATGGCAAATTACAAATCTATTTGGACCTATGCACTAACAAGGCTTTTCAGCATAGACATGTCGACACCTGCTAGTGTACTGTAAATGCGATACGTGTCAGGGTTTGGTATGAGGTGTATGGTGTCAGTGTGTCGCTGTGGCCCGGCGACACAGTCTGAGACCATCACAAGAACGCCTTGCCTATGGAAGGTGAGATCAGCTGACCTCCTGGTTTACTCATGCGAGTCAAGGAACTGGTGCAGTGTAAACTAAGTCAACATTTCAGCTCTGTCCTTCCCGTAACCCCTCTCCTCACTGCAGGTCGGATGTGGGGGTTTTGTATTTCTCAATCGCCAACCACAACACCTTGTACCATGTGCAGACCATGATGTACTCTGAGATCAGGCACCTCTGCCCCCGGGCTCAAGTCATCTTTGTCACCCCCCCCACCACCACTGAGGAGCATTCTGGCCACTTCTAGAGAACCCCCTGTGTTTCGATGTCATCCTGGTCCTACAGGAGAAGCAAAGAATCTTCGCCCATGACATCTAGTTGGCCACATCCTTCTGCAGGTTTTATGACCTCTTCGTCCTGGATGCCTGCTCAGAGGCTGAGCAACATGCACGCATATTGTAGCCACACACTGTGTAACACGCACAAGTTGTGTATTTTAGAGAGCTGTCTGTGTCTAATATTTTTTTTTTTTACTTTGCATAATTATGTTGTGGGCTAGATTTAGCAACATTCAGGGAGACAGACTTTCGTTCTTATGATTCTGTTGATCTTGGGAAATCCAGTGTGTTTGGCTTCTGTTTCAGAACTCTACTAAGGCCAACCTGCGAGCCTGCACCCACAGCCGTGGGAAGTAGGGATGCTGGGGATGCTGCAGTTTAATAGCATAATATTGGCAAAATTATTTCAATGTATCAGGGGGTGCTGCAGCATCCCTACCGCAGCTGTGGGTGCAGGCTCGCAGGTTGGCCTGTTGAAATACTATGCCAGAGAGCATCATTTACTACAGAGGATCAATGTGTGTAAGAAATTAGCTGTGGATTACGTTTCAGTACCAGCACTGACAGTTGGGAAGGCCGTAATTTGGGCAGCACATGCACCAAATATAGAACAGCTTGTTGCGTTGAGGGGATTTTGGAACCTCTAACCCTCTAGCACTTTTGTCTGTTAAACTCATGGGTACACTAGGAGTAGCTGCCAGTCCTGACTTAAACGGGAACTTCCCATCTGTGGATTACATTTCTGAGGTTGTTGGAGATGTCAGTTTGGAAGGCAAATGCCTACGGCTGAAAACAGAAGACTAATCTGTCTGTAGAAGCTAACAATGAAAGAAAAAAAATGTTACATTGAGTACCAGTGGAAAGTTTGGACACACCTACTCATTCAAGGGTTTTTGTCTTTATAAAAACTATTTTCTACATTGTAGAATAGTAGTGACGACATCAACTATGAAATAACACATGTGGAATCCAAACAAACTGTCAAACAATGTAATGAATTTCCTCCTCTTCTTCCGAAGAGGAGAGGCGAAACGGATCAGAGGACCAATACGCGGCGTGTTAATTGTCCATGGTTCTTTTTAATGCGTTAAGGTACACATGAACAACTGACTACAAAAAAGAAATGTGAAAACTCAAAACAGTCCTATCTGGTGCACACACAGAGACAGGAACAATCACCCACAAACACACAGTGAAACCCAGGCTACCTAAGTATGATTCTCAATCAGAGACAACCAATGACACCTGCCTCTGATTGAGAACCATACTAGGCCGAAACATAGAAATAACCAAAACATAGAAAAACAAACATAGACTGCCCACCCAACTCACGCCCTGACCATACTAACTAAATACAAAACACAGGAAATAAAGGTCAGAACGTGACAAACAAATCCAAATATATTTTACATCTTACATTTTTCGAAGTGACCACCCTTTGCATTGATGACATCTTTGCACACACTTGGCATTCTCTCAAACAGCTCCACCTGGAATGCTTTTCCAACAGTCTTGAAGGAGCTCCCACATATAATGAGCACTTGATGGCTGCTTTTCCTTCACTCTGCTGTCCAACTCATCGAAAACCATCTCAATTGGGTTGAGGTTAAGTGATTGTGGAGGCCAGGTCATCTGATGCAACACTCCATCACTCTCCTTCTTGGCCAAATAGCCCTTATGGAGGTGAGTTGGGTCATTGTCCTGTTGAAAAACAAATGATAGGCCCACTAAGCGCAAACCAGATGGGATGGGGTATCTAAATAAATCACAGACAGAGTCACCAACAATGCACCCCCACACCATCACACCTCCTCCTCCATGCTTCATGGTGGGAACCACACATGCTGACATCATCCGTTCACCTACTCTGCATCTCACAAAGACATAGCGGTTGGAACCAAAAATCTCAAATTTGGACTCATCAGACCAAAGGACAGATTTCCACCCGTATAATGTCTCTTCTTAATGGTGTCAATTAGTATTATTTTCTTTGCAGCATTTCGACCATGAAGGGTTAAATTCACACAGTCTCCTCTTAACAGTTGATGTTGAGATGTGTCTGTTACTTGAACTCTGTGAAGCATTTATTTGGGCTACAATATCTGAGGCTTGTAACTCTAGTGAACTTATCCTCTGCAGCAGAGGAAACTCTGGATCTTCCTTTCCTGTGGCGGTCCACATGAGAGCCAGTTTCATCACAGCGCTTTATGGTTTTTGGAACTGCACTTGAAGAAACTTTCAAAGTTCTTGAAATGATCCGTATTGACTGACCTTCATGTCTTAAAGTAATGATGGACAGTCATTTATCTTTGCTTATTTGAGCTGTTCTTGCCATAAAATGGACTTGGTCTTTTACTAAACAGGGCTATCTTCTGTATACCACCCCTACCTTGTCACAATACAGCTGATTGGCTCAAACGCATTAAGAAGGAAAGCAATTCCACAAATTACCTTTTAACAAGGCACACCTGTTAATTGTAATACATTCCAGGTGACTACCTCATGAAGCTGGTTGAGAGAATGCCAAGAATCTGCAAAGCTGTCATCAAGACAAAGTGTGGCTACTTTGAAGAATCTCAAATATAAAATATATTTTGAGCAATTTAACCCTTTTTTTTTTACTACATGATTCCATGTGTGTTATTTCATGCGTAAAATATTAGGGCGTCCACCCACGCAGGAATATTAAACAAGGGGTCAAATGAGCAACATTAGCATTCCTTAAAAACAGCCTATAACAAATGACAAAAACACTATTCTTTGTGTTCTGATGTGTAGCACATGCTAAACTTTCTAGCATATATGTTTGGTTGGTTTTTACTTTCCTAAAACAATAATTGTCCACCTCATGGTTCACTGTATGATATTGATATTTAAAAAAATAAATATAAAGGAATTATAAGCTTAGGCATAGCCCCAAAGAGAGCTAGAGCTAGAGATATGCTAGTGACATGCTAATACAACAACATGCATTTCTTTGTTATCTTCAGACAGGCTGGCTACTGCGTCTGCTATGCAGATATAGGTGTACAGAATTAAGGAGGCTAATTCATTTTTTTTTTTTCAGAATATTTTTTTATAAAGATTAACATTATATTGTCAGATTATAGGAGTAACTCTTTGTCCGAAAACGTTCTTCCTCAAGTTAAGCTGTCGGAGTCATTTGAAGCACTGCCTTCATATCATAGGCCTGCAGTATTACAGGCTAATAGCTACACCACACCAAACGTTTCTAAACTTCATGAGGGTAATATCAAAGTAAGTAAAGATATTGTTTATAGGAAAAAAACAGCATGATATTCTATCACTCCAAACGCAAAATTACAGTTGGAATTTAATTTGCCAAAAGAAAATAGCTCAACAGAACAAAACTAAACACTTGTAAACTGGTTTAAACCTTCACAAAAGGCTAGTGCTGACCATACCCAACAAATGACAGCAATAGGCTAATGATATTTATTTGACTAAAGGCCTACTTATAACCTACAGTATCTTAAAATAAATAGAGAGCACACAATTAAAAAGACAGATCAAACTTAATTTAGCCAACAAAAATGTCTCAACAGAATGAAACAAAACATGTTTGCATATTTAAAGAAATCGTTTAGATGAACCCTTTAGACCCCAATAGAATTATAGAATGCTGCCAGTAGATTACTGTGAATTTTCAAGATAAAGCAAATTTTAACACACATTTCAAACTAACAGACATAGCTAAAAAACAAAAAAACAAATGACAATTACAAGTTAACCTACTTTTAAAGAGCACAACCTCTTCTTTAATATGACAACACAATGATGTGAATAGGACACAAATATACTCTTCCATTGTGTAAAAACACTATAAAACAAACGATTGACATTCAACACAACAAAAAAACAGTAGTATTTAAACTGTAGAACATTGGACTAAATTACACACTGAAAATGTGCCAAGTATAATATGTCATACTTATAAATGTTATTTACATTTAAATATTGAAACAATTATAAAAAATGTAACCAGATTACAATATTCATAAAGAATTTCAAAACCCACACAGAGTAGGCTATTTGATTGACAACGATTCAAAACCCACACAGAGTAGGCTATTTGATTGACAACGATTCAAAACCCACACAGAGTAGGCTATTTGATTGACAACGATTCTTACTTAAAATTAAAACAACCATTCAGAGACACTTTAATGTTGATAACCTCTCTCAATAAGAGTTAGTACAGTCCAGGCCTGACACAAAATGTAGAAATAGTAGCTTACTTTGACATCAATTCAGTGAATTGGATCTGGTGGCAGACAGGATGGTGTTAACAGACTCTTGGCACTTTTAAAAACAACTCCAAAACACCTGCCACTGTCACTTTAGGCCCAGGCTGTTTGGTACAATGGTGAATGTACTCTTCCGCCTCCTCTCCCTCTGCTTCATCCTTTCCCTCTGCTTCCTCCTCAATGTTCCTCTTCGTCTCCGTGTTCCCCTCTCTCCACTTTCCTCGCCCTTCCTCTCTCCTGCCACACTCGGCGGCCCATTGAAAATATGAAGAGTGCTACTCAATGATGTGTTATGTTGGACTTGTCCCATAAACAACACTTTGTATTCAGGACAAAGTACATTTCTTTACCATTATCTTTGCAGTTATACTTTTGTGCCTTATTGCGAACAGGATGCATGTTATGGAATATGTGTATCCTTTTCAGGCTTTCTTCTTTTCACTCTGTCAATTTGGTTAGTATTGTGGAGTAACTACAGTGTTGTTGATCCATCCTCAGTTTTCTCCTATAATAGCCATTAAACTCTGTAACTGTTTTAAAGTCACCATTGGCCTCGTGGTGAAATCCCTGAGCGATTTCCTTCCTCTCCGGCAACTGAGTTAGGAAAGACACCTGTATCTTTGTAGTGACTGGGTGTATAGATACACCATCCAAAGTGTAATTAATGACGTCAGCATTCTCAAAGGGATATTCAATGTCTGCTTTTTAAGTTTTTACCATCTACCATCTACCAATAGGTGCCATTCGTTGCGAAGCATTGGAAAGCCTCCCTGGTCTTTGTGGTTGAATATGCGTTAAGCACATTTTTACTCCTTAAGTTATTTAGGCTTAAGAAAGGGGTTGAATAATTATTGACTCAAGACATTTCAGCTTTTCATTTTGTATTCATTTGTAAAAATGTCTAATACATAATTCCACTTTGACATCATGGGTTATTGTGTGTAGGCCAGAAAATCTCAATTTTATACATTTTAAATTTTGTCTGTAACGCAACAAAATGTGGTAAAACTCAAGGGGTGTGAATACTTTCTGAATGCACTGTAAACAGGGCTGAAAAATTACCGGTAGCAGGAATATATACAGTTGAAGTCGAAGTTTACATACACCTTAGCCAAATACATTTAAACTCAGTTTATCACATTCCTGACATTTAATCCTAGTAACAATTCCCTGTCTTAGGTCAGTTAGGATCACCACTTCATTTTAAGAATGTGAAATGTCAGAATAATAGTGGAGAGAATGATTTCTGTCAGCTTTTATTTCTTTCATCACATTCCCAGTGGGTCAGAAGTTTACATACACTCAATTAGTATTTGGTAGCATTGCCTTTAAATTGTTTAACTTGCGTCAAACATTTTGGGTAGCCTTCCACAAGCTTCCCACAATAAGTTGGGTGAATTTTGGCCCATTCCTCCTGACAGAGCTGGTGTAACTGAGTCAGGTTTGTAGGCCTCCTTGCTCGCACATGCTTTTTCAGTTCTGCCTACAAATTTGCTATAGGATCGAGGTCCGGGCTTTGTGATGGCCACTCCAATACCTTGACTTTGTTGTCCTTAAGCCATTTTGCCACAACTTTGGAAGTATGCTTGGGGTCATTGTCCATTTGGAAGACCCATTTGCGACCAAGCTTTAACTTCTTACTTCCTTGCGACATTATCATGCTGAAACAAGGTGATGGCGGCGAATGAATGGACGATGGGTCTCAGGATTTTGTAACGGTACCACTGTGCATTCAAATTGCCCTCAATAAAATGCAATTGTGTTTGTTGTCTGTAGCTTATGCCTGCCCATACCATAACCCCATCGCCACCATGGGGCACTGTGTTCACAACATTGACGTCAGCAAACTACTCGCCCACACGACTCATCTGCCCGGTACAGTTGAAACCGGGATTAATCCGTGAAGAGCACACTTCTCCAGTGGCCATCGAAGGTGAGGACGGTTGGATGAAATGCCAGACTCTCTAAAACGACGTTGGAGATGGAAGGTAAATTAACATGACATTATCTGGTATGAACCCCGGTGGACATTCCTGCAGTCAGCATGCCAATTGCACGCTCCATCAACATTTGAGACATCTGTGTGGCATTGTGTTGTGTGACAAAAATGTACATTATAGAGTGGCCTCTTATTGTCCCGAGCACAAGGTGCACCTGTGTAATGATTACGCTGTTTAATCAGCTTCTTCATATGCCACACTGGTCAGGTGGATGGATTATCTTGGCAAAATGCTCACTAACAGGGATGTAAAGGAGAAATAAGCTTTTTGTGGAACATTTCTGGGATCTTTTATTTCAGCTCATAAAACATGGGACCAACACTTCACATGTTACATTTATATTTTGGTTTAGTATAGATCCTTATAGTCCCAAGCTCTGGAAATACTAATGGTAATGACAATCAATAATGAAAGAACAGCAGAGTAATAGTATCTACAACTCTAATCAATAATACTTTTAGCAACAGCGTAGGTGTGAGAGGATGTGTGGGTGTATGTCGTCAGTAAATGAGTGTGTGAGTGAAGGTATGTGTGCGTGTGAGTAATAGTGGCAATGTAGGTGTGTGTGTGTGTCTGAGTGGGTAGGAGACTTGTGGATGGGCATAGAGTGAGGTAGACAGTGTGGATAGTCTGTGGGAGAGCATTCGTTTTTTTTGTCTTATGGCCAGGGGATAGAAGCTGTTTAGGCAGACTGGTCTCATATACTAGACGTAACATAGTATATGTAAATCTGGGGAATTTCAAACGAGTATGATATGTTATGTTTGATATGGTTACTTACACAAGATAAAAGGTTACTTAAGGCATTACCAAAAGGAGGGTGGTTGTTTGGGGTGGATGGGTTGAAGTACAATGCGAACAATGTGATGATCTAGCAACCCAAATGTTGCGTGTTCAAATCTGATCACGGACAACTTTAGCATTCGAGCTAATTAGCAACTTTGCATCTACTTATTACTTTTTTTTAGCTCATTTTCAAATACTCAGCATGTTAGCTAACCCTTCCCCTAACCCTAACCATCTTAGCTAACTCCTAACCTTAACCCCTAACCCTAAATCCTAGAGCTAATGTTAATGAGCTCGCTAACATTAGCGTTAGCCGCCTAGCCACCTAACTAATTAGGTGGCTAGGCGAATTTGTAACATATCATACATTTAGCATATTCGGAACATATTGTACAAATTGCTATTCATAAATTCTCATACAAATTGTATTTCATAACGTATTATATGAAATGGATGATGGACATCCACAAATTAACACATACCATACAAAACGTAACATATCATACTAAATGGATTTACCTACAGAATAATACTAAACTTAGACCACTTGGTTGAGGTGTCTGTTAGTCTGAGCCTTTATGCACCGGTACCTCCTGCCAGACGGGAACATGAAGAAAAGGCCATGTGGCTGGAGTCTTTGTTCATTTTTCATGCCTATCTCTGACACCAACTGTCAAGTACATCCGAGATGGCTGGGTGGCAGGACCCACTACAGGTACTCCAAGTTCCACTCCTGTAGGTAGAAAGATGGAAATCTCTACAAAGAACAATACAAATATCTGTCAGATAAGCCCCATAGATAACTAGACATTCATGTTACTGGTAACAGGTATTATCCCGATACCATCATTGCCATTGATGGTTGTAATATGTGGGGCTGGGGGATTTTCTCAAATGAATGGTATGGGTGAAGGTAGTTACTATCCCACTGTCTGTGTGGAGACCAAAGCTGGGGTTGGCGAGGAAGCATGCACCCTCCTCAATCCCGGCTAGCATTCCTTGCCCCAGTGCCCACTCCTGACAGCAGTGTTATTCCTCTTCTTTGGCCATCAACAGTTGGAAACGTAACTTTATGGCTGTACTTGTTGGTTGCTTGGGTGGCATGTTTAACTCTTGAGCCTGCTAGCTACCCGTTAGCTTGCTAGCTAGCCAGATACAATGTAATCTAACATAAATATACAATTTTAAGCATTCTGTCTTGAATTCAATTGTGAATATTTCTGAGAATTTAACCAAATAGAGTATATTGATCACCACTGTTGTCAGGATATAGCTAATGACATGTAGCAAGTTAGCTAGCTACTGGTTGCCACCAGTGCCAAATAGTCAAGACAGGAGAATGACGTCACAGACGCGAACATAAAACACATAGATCTCCAATGCTGCATTCTCACTTTGTAATTCTAACACTGTCTATCTTTTTCAATTTCTCCTTCAACAAAAATGATATATTAGCCTGTTAGCCCCCATGTCATTAGTTAGCTTTCCTTCATGCGTTACTGTAAAAGATAGCATAGAAAATATTGTTTTTAATTACATCAACAACACCTTTCTCGGACATTCAAAGGACTTCTGGTATGTAATCGTTCTCTGTCATTCGAGTGTCACAATTTAGTGGAATTTCTTAAACGTCTTCATAGAATGTTACATTTCTATCCATCCTTCCAGCGAGAGAACGAGCGTCATCTGCTGATCATTTAAGGAATATAGTTCTCAGCCGGGGGCCATTTTTTATTTTCTTCATAATATGGAGTATTGACAGAGAAATTCGAGAGAGAAACTCACTTTAACATGCATTGCCGGCTCAAAACCTAATATATCATTGTGTCTATAATTTACAGATCAATTCGACACAAACAGACGCAAAGGATAAGATGAGTTCATGTTTTTCACAATAGAAGGACCATATACATAAAATATATATATATATATAAAATATAAAACTATGAAAGGCGATACGTTCATAAACGAACGTCAGTGTATAAAACTTCAATAAGTTAAGATGTTAGCTAACCCTTCCCCTAACCCTAACCATCTTAGCTAACTCCTAACCTTAACCCCTTAACCCCTAACCCTAAATCCTAGAGCTAACGTTAATGAGCTTGCTAACATTAGCGTTAGCCGCCTAGCCACCTAATTAGTTAGGTGTTAAGATTAGAACACATGACTGTCAGCTCCATAGTGTTTTAGATTAGATTTGAAACACTATTGTTTACTTTCCCATCGTCCATTTTTAGTCATTAGAAATGTGTGACTTTCCATGCCTTCTATTCAGATCGGTGTTAAGAAGGTACGTCACTTTACCTACGTTTCAACACAACTGAACAGGAGATTTGATTCAAGTAATCTGTTCAATCGCATGATGTTATTGTTACTCGACCGTGTTGAGCTCATTTCGGATACTCTCTGAGTGAAAAAGATGTGGGCGGGGGCTCATTATCATATTTCCCAGCATGCTTTGTTGTGGTTAGATTGAATAGTTTGTTTTGAATAGTTTGTTTTAATAACTATGTTTCCTCATTGATTAATTGATCTTGTACTATACACAGATAAATCCAAACTAATCTAAACGAATCCAATCTGCTACTTTGATGGTTTTTCCAGATTATATGATTTAGGCAGTCTTATTTCAGTCTTTTGCTATAGTAGTCATTCTGAGCGCAGGTTGTGGGTCCTCCATCTAGGCCATAACTAAAGGCCTAAGGAAATGTATATCTGTCCATAAAGGGTTTACTCCCCCCCCCCCAAAAAAAAAAACACAAAGTGCAATTTGTACATTTTGTTGTGCATCAGCAGTTTTTCTCTTGTCATATATCATTTTTGATAGCTAAATTAGTTTAGCAGCCAGCTATCTAAACAAACGTATCATGGTCGAATTACCGTCTGGGTGGCCCCCATTGATTATCACTCAGGGTACTCAAATAGCATATTAAAAATTGCAAGTATTTCTCTCTATACTATGGCAAAATGTGTAGAATTGTAGGAAACTAACTGTAAAAAAAGCTCATTTACCTCTCTGCTCAATTTCAAAATGTGTAGATCTGCAGCAAACTTGCTTTAAACTGCAACATTTGCTGAATTTCCCTTGGACTGTGTGTCTCCTCCTCTCTGACACACTCACTCCTATGTCTCATAGCCTTTTATGTAAATTCAGGTTTTAGGTGTTAGTGACTTGGCGAAATGGATGACACAGTTCCAGCTCAGATGTGTTTTTACATCCTTTGGGATCATTTACTTCACGTCTTTGCGGGTATCATAGCATTCTTTGCCTGTATGAATAGAATACATAAAGGTTCATTTCTGTGTATTCTGTCTGTGTGTGTCTGCAAGTTCAGTGTTTGATTCTTTGCCTGTATGAATAGAATACATAAGGGTTTGTTTCTGTGTATTCTGAAGTGTGTTTTTCTATATATTGGTTTCTACACATGAGGTGTTACTGTATTTACAGTATATACAAGTTGTGCATCTGCATGTGTGTGTGTGTGTGTGTGTGTGTGTGTGTGTGTGTGTGTGTGTGTGTGTGTGTGTGTGTGTGTGTGTGTGGGTTGGAGGAGGTTTTGGGGTGATGATCACCTTGTGTAAGATCCTGGTGTGTCTGTCTATGAAATTATTTATATTTTTACCCCTTTTTATCTGAAACCTAGGGGCATCATGTAACAAAATACTGTGAGTGGATACTATTTATCTGTGTGTGTGTGTGTGTGTGTGTGTGTGTGTGTGTGTGTGTGTGTGTGTGTGTGTGTGTGTGTGTGTGTGTGTGTGTGTGTGTGTGTGTGTGTGTGTGTGTGTGTGTGTGTGTGTTGTGTAAAAGTCCTTTTGGGTGGTTTTGTGACACCCTAATCATCTTCAGATTTCTCCTCGTCTGGGAAAGCCTTACATAAGGTCTACTATATGTATATATATGTATATTCACACTCAGGCCATGTTACTGTCACAGATATTTAAAGCACGTCTCTAATTTTAGCCTGTCTGATTTGATTTCCTTAATAAAAACTGTTTTTTTTTGTGGTACTTGTGTGTAAAATCTTCATTGTTGTCCCCCCTTATCTCAGCTCGCTGGTCACCATAGCATCTCCCACCTGTAGCACACGCTCCAGCAGGTATATCTCTCTAGTCACCCCCAAAACCAATTCTTTCTTTGGTCGCCTCTCCTTCCAGTTCTCTGCTGCCAATGACTGGAACGAACTACAAAAATCTCTGAAACTGGAAACTTATCTCCCTCACTAGCTTTAAGCACCAACTGTCAGAGCAGCTCACAGATTACTGCACCTGTACATAGCCCACCTATAATTTAGCCCAAACAACTACCTCTTTCCCAACTGTATTTAATTTATTTATTTATTTTGCTCCTTTGCACCCCATTATTTTTATTTCTACTTTGCACATTCTTCCATTGCAAAACTACCATTCCAGTGTTTTACTTGCTATATTGTATTTACTTTGCCACCATGGCCTTTTTGCCTTTACCTCCCTTCTCACCTAATTTGCTCACATTGTATATAGACTTGTTTATACTGTATTATTGACTGTATGTTTGTTTTACTCCATGCGTAACTCTGTGTCGTTGTATCTGTCGAACTGCTTTGCTTTATCTCGGCCAGGTCGCAATTGTAAATGAGAACTTGTTCTCAACTTGCCTACCTGGTTAAATAAAGGTGAAATAAAGAAAGAAAGAAAATCGTTATTAGTATAATTGTATTTTCTTCCATTAGTTTTGGATTTACAGAAATGCATTAATTTCCAATTCATCTTTCCATAAAGCTTTCTGCCGTGTGTAATATTCCAACCACTCATGGCGCTGGCTGCCTACAGATACTGAAATGGAGGACAGAGAAGTATAGTTCTAGATGGTGTGTGTGTACCCTCCCCACACCTAATCAACAACCCCTCCTCTCCCGCTCTTTTTCATTCTCTTTCTTTGTTAAACTCCCTCGCTGAGGGTCAACGTAATTTGGCCCTTTGTACGGTGTGTGTGTGGGGGGCTCTCCTTGGGTAAACTACAGGGCAGGTGCAGTGGGCTTCTCAGTGAATCCCGGCAGAATAGCATGACAAGGGGAAGCAGCTGCAGGAGAGGTGTCGAAATGCTCTGTACCTCTCCATCCCCACCTCTCTCTCTCTATTTATCCTCTCTTCTTCTCTCTCTTCATCCCTCACTTTCCCCTTCTCACTCAGTATAAGTATCTTGTTTTCAAATTCGTCCCCATCTTCTCTCCTCTAAACATTTTTTTGATTTTTAACTCTTAGAAAAAAAAAGCTGCTGTTTTGAACCTAAAGGGGTGATTCGGCTGTTGCCATAGGATAACCTTTAGAAGAATGGTTCTTTGTTCCATGTAAAAACCTTTTGGATTCCATATAGAACCCTTCCCACAGAGGGTTCTACGTAGAACCCAAAAGGGTTCTACCTGAAACCAAAAAGGGTTCTACCTGGAACTCAAAAAGGGTTCTACCTGGAACTCAAAAAGGGTTCTACCTGGAACTCAAAAAGGTTATCTTATGGGAACAGCTGAATAACCCTTTTAGAACCCTTTTTTCTAGGAGTGACCTGTGCTTCCCCATTCCATGTCACAATCTCCATCCATCTCCCAATCTGTTTCTATTCCTCTCTATCTGTGGGGTGTTCTCCCTCACCCTGATAAACCTTTTCATTGCCTCTCCAGTACAGTGAGTCTGTAACAGTCTGCAATGCTATCCTTAGTAACCTCTAAACCAACCTGAGAGATACAGGGAGGGACAAAGAGAGAGGGTGGAGAGATAGAGAGATCTAAGTCATTACATTACATGGTCGTTCCACATCGTCTCCTCTCCCCGGTTCAAGTGTAAGAGTACATGTCCCTGTTTCCCCCTAAATTCCTAACATCTTATAAAGTGAACCTTGTGAACTCTTGATGTGGGGTGAATTAGGTCCAAGAGGAGCTGTCTGTGTGTGTGTGTGTGTTTGTCTGTAATTGACATGTAATTGTACAGTAATTAAATGGCACCCTGAGACACGGCTAAATGGACCCCTTCACACACACACACACACACACACGTTACTACGTAATCCAGGTGTGTTACGTTTGAGTGACTGGGTAAACACAGTTTTACAGATAACTGGTAACACCCATTGCTTTACATGAAGTGTATCTACACTCATTACTCATGCCTATCTACAGCTGTTAACACAATGTAGGCTGACATGTGTGCGTGCGTGTGTCTTCTGAATGTTTATTGTATGTGTGCTAGTGCTGCTAGTTCTGTTCATGTGTATGTTTGAATGAGTAAATCCATCCATTCGGGAATCGTTTGGATAGGTACATTTGATCACCCCCCCCTCTTTCTCTCTCTTTTCTCTCACAGTGTTTAATGTTTTGTGTTGGCTGTTCAATACAAAAAGACACACACACGGAAGATACGTTGTTTTTAGGATACATGTGAAATATTGCAAATTGGCCAAATTGACCAAAACATTCCAAAATATATCAAATCAAATTATATATTTTGGAATATATTTTCACATGTATTCATCATTTTATTTGGTAAAAATACACAATATACAAAAGTATGTGGACACCCCTTCAAAATAGTGGATTCGGCTTTTTCAGCCACACCCGTAGCTGACGGGTATAAAATCGAGCACACAGCCGTAGAATGGCCTTACTGAAGAGCTAAGTGACTTTCAACTTCGCACCGTCATCGGATGCCACTTTCCAACATGTCAGTTCTCCAAATTGTCTTCCCTGCTAGAGCGGTCAACTGTAAGTGCTGTTATTGTGAAGTGAAAACATCTCGGAGCAACAACGGCTCAGCCGCCAAGTGGCAGGCCACACAAGCTGTCTGTCCTCGGTTGCAACACTCACTACCGAGTTCCAAACTGCTTCTGGAAGCAACGTCAGCACAATAACTGTTCATCTTTAGCTTCATGAAATCGGGTTTCCATGGCCGAGCAGCCGCACACAAGCCTAAGATCACCATGCCAAACATCGCCTGGAGTGGTATTAACTTCTTGTGAAGAGCAATCCCGTATCCGGGAGCGTAATCATAGCCTCAAGCGCATTACCATAACGCAAAGTTAACTATTCATGAAAATCGCAAATGAAATGAAATAAATATATTGGCTCTCAAGCTTAGCCTTTTGTTAACAACACTGTCATCTCAGATTTTCAAAATATGCTCGTCAACCATAGCTACACAAGCATTTGTGTAAGAGTATTGATAGCTAGCATAGCATTAAGCCTAGCATTCAGCAGGCAACATTTTCACAAAAACAAGAAAAGCATTCAAATAAAATCATTTACCTTTGAAGAACTTCGGATGTTTTCAATGAGGAGACTCTCAGTTAGATAGCAAATGTTCATTTTTTTTCCAAAAAGATTAGTTGTGTAGGAGAAATCGCTCCGTTTTGTTCATCACGTTTGGCTAAGAAAAGAACCCGAAAATTCCGAACCTTTTTCCAAATGAACTCCATAATATTGACAGAAACATGGCAAACGTTGTTTAGAATCAATCCTCAAGGTGTTTTTCACATATCTATTCGATGATAAATCATTCGTGGCAGTTGGGTTTCTCCTCAGAAGCAAATGGAAAAATACACGCAGCTGGAGATTACGCAATAATTGCGACGGAGGACACCAAGCGGCCACCTGGTAGATGTAGTGTAAAATGGTCAATCTTCCAATGATATGCCTACAAATACGTCACAATGCTGCAGACACCTTGGGGAAACAACAGAACGTGTAAGCTCTTTGGACAACCCTTCCCTATTTTGGACCACCCATCTCCAGTAAATTTCGATCTGTCCCTTATGTTATGGGAATAGGGCACATGACAAACCTCTCTGTCATTGACCTGTGTTATAGTACTGTGGATATGCAGAGTGCGATGTCTCGGCTCTGTCATTGTGGGCTCCATTGAGATGCGTAGAGAGCTGGAGGGCAGGAGAAGAACAAGCTGCAGATTAGACACTGTTACAGCGACTCTCGCCACTATTCCCCCCATATGACACGGGTGATGTTCCCCAGCTCAAACAGGTTCTGGACTAAAACCTTGAGTTATCAGCAAAGAGAACCACACAACGAGAACTGTATTAACATAGAGAACGACGACGCAAAGCTGGTTGCTATTGTGTGGGGCAGACAGAGCAGAGTAGAGCTAATCAGGCATTTCTGGATCAACAGAAGAGGACAGATGGAGAGGTGCAGATCTGTATAAACTCACTCTCTCTAGAAGAGATTATAGAGCAGGTTATAGTATAATGATGTATAGAAAGTGGAAACTTGCTCAGTCTGATATCCTCATAAAGTTGAAATATAATCTGTTTACAGACATACTGTGCACATCATCTATACACATGTATACTCTATTCCTGTTTCGGGACAAATATAGGCCTACCACAGCACAGAGAAGGCCATACCAGAACGGATGGCCACATACCATAGTTTGTACTAATTATGTCAACCATTAACTAATTTATCAACTGCTGTTATGTCAACAACTAGCCTAACCAATTAATCATCCGCCCACATCGTTGTTAGGTTACCCAAGATTATGACGTGGCGTGACTCATGATGCTTGGCTGCTTGGCTTGGTGGTAGACACTGGAGAATGTGCGTTTGTGTCTGTGTTTGCGTGTGTTTGTAATTTCCTCCACAAATGTTGTATCAACTATACTATCCAGCTAGACATTGTGAAAGCAAGGAACGTCCAGACATGGTTAATCAAACTGATGCCGGACATGCCATCTAAGCCCACACTTTTCAACGTTTTAATAGTTTGGTAACTTTCTTTCCACCTGCAACATACTGTGCTTTTCTTCATTGCAAAATACTGTGTTTTCAATCATCGAAATAGACCTAAACAAAGTATATTTGTGAAACAAAAATGAAGATAAGACTATGAAAAAATATTGAGCAGTATTTCAACATAATGTAGTGTTGAACATGAGCTCAGGTCTACCTTTAGATCGTTTGGTCATGTACTGTTTTTGCATTATCACATTATTGTGTATTTAGACGAAGCTGTGAACTTTGGAATGCAGCGATGCCAGCTAATGGTTTTCTGTCCAGTTAATGAGAGGAGTTATTAATATAAGACCATTAGTCGTCTGTAATCAACATTTCCAATCAAACGGCCTGATGATATTCAGTGACGTAAGCTAAGGGCTAATCGACTGAAACGAAGTGAAACCCTTTGAGTGTCTTACAAAACGTACAGTACAGTGAGTGCATGCATTTTTAGTGTACGTGGGATCTCTGAGGGAACGGAACTACACAAAACATGGCCCACAGAATTAAAAAAATACATACATCCTTATAATCATCATCATTATCATACAAATCATACAATCCAGACTATTAAGCATTTTTATTAACCGTTAAGACATGAATAATAAACACAAATCAATCCCTTCCTATCTCTATTAGATTATTGAGTTCAGTAGCGGAGGAGTGTGTCTGACTGTGTCCATAGCTTTAAGATAGCTTCCCTCAGCTTTTCACCCAATACAGGGGGGTCGAACAAAAACTGTGTCCCAAGTGGCAGCTTGTTCCCTAAATAGTGCATTACTTTTAACCTAAATAGTGCATTACTTTTAACCACTTTTAACCAGGGCCCATATGGTTCTATGTGGAAAATAGGATGCATATGACCTGCAGGTTCTACCTATCCTATACACGGGAAACATACAGCCACAAGGACGGATTGCTCAAGAGCCTGATATTGCAGCCGCTGCCGATTGGAATACCTGATAGATATATGACAGTGTAGTTCAGTTTGCACTGTTAGTGTTAGTGCTCATGTTTATTGAATCCTTCCTGCCTGCGCTGAATGTCACAGCAGTTTTTATAAGTGTAAGAATTCTCACCGTGTATTAATCTTGTTATCCGTTCAAATACTGGTGATAAAAATAACTAGGCTACTTTAACTTGATGAATATTTAAGGTCCTTAGAATTTACATCAGGTTCTAAAGATTTTAAACATTCCAAGCTCTCACATATTCTAAACATAGAACTCTCCACCCTACATTTTATGTCACACTCCCCAGGGGCCCACTGAGATACATCAGGGAATGTTTTATGCAATAACCCATTTCCTATAGAAGCTGTGAACTGGGTCATGTATGTTCTGTGTACCACACACCCAGCCAGCCACAGACACACTATCCCCAGAGATATTGTTCTGAGGATCAGATGTAGATCAAGGTGAAGGTCAGGACAGGGCTCTATGAGAATATCATATTATCACTGTCCCAATAATCCATATTCACCTACTGTATATGTGAAATTGTGTTTTTTACATTGGATAAAAGTAGAGGGCTATTTGACAAAGCAGGAGAATGATTGAGTGCTGCATCAGATGACCTGGCCTCCACAATCACCAGATCTCAACCAAATTGAGATGGTTTGGAATGAGTTGGAACGTAGAGAACAGGAAAAGCAGTCAACAAGTGCTCAGCATATGTGGGAACTCCTTCAAGACTCTTTGAAAACCATTCCCGGTGAAGCTGGTTGAGAGATTGCGTGTGCAAAGCTGTCATCAAGAGAAGGGGTGGCTACTTAGAATAATTTCAAATATAAAATATATTTAATTTGTTTAACACTTTTTTGTTTAGTACATGATTCCATATGTGTTATTTCATAGTTTTGATGTCTTCACTATTATTCTACAATGTAGAAAATAATAATACATATTTATTAAAACCTAGAATGAGTAGGTGTCCAAACTTTTGACTGGTACTGTATATAAATGGCCTAAAAATGTAAACACAAATGCATTAACACTTAGGGCGAGAGCGAGCGAGAGCGAGCGAGAGAGAGCGAGCGAGAGAGAGCGAGCGAGAGAGAGCGAGCGAGAGCGAGAGAGAGCGAGCGAGAGCGAGAGAGAGCGAGAGAGAGCGAGCGAGAGAGAGCGAGCGAGAGCAAGAGAGAGCGAGAGCAAGAGAGAGCGAGAGAGAGCGAGAGAAAGAGAGCGAGCGAGCGAGCGAGAGAGAGCGAGCGGGAGAGAGCGAGAGAGAGCGAGAGAGAGCGAGAGAGAGCGAGCGAGAGAGAGCGAGAGAGCGAGAGAGAGCGAGAGCGAGAGCGAGAGAGCGAGAGAGAGCGAGAGAGCGAGAGAGCGAGAGAGCGAGAGAGAGCGAGAGAGAGCGAGAGAGAGAGCGAGAGAGAGCGAGAGAGAGCGAGAGAGAGCGAGAGAGAGCGAGAGAGAGCGAGCGAGAGCGAGAGAGAGCGAGCGAGAGAGAGCGAGAGAGAGCGAGAGAGCGAGAGAGAGCGAGAGAGCGAGAGAGAGCGAGAGAGAGCGAGAGAGAGAGAGCGAGCGAGAGCGAGAGAGAGCGAGCGAGAGAGAGCGAGAGAGCGAGTGAGAGCGAGAGAGAGCGAGAGAGCGAGAGAGAGCGAGAGAGCGAGCGAGAGCGAGAGAGAGCGAGAGAGCGTGCGAGAGAGCGAGCGAGAGAGCGAGCGAGAGAGAGCGAGAGGAGCCAGGTACTAGAGTTAAAAAAGCCACACATTTGTCCAATTGCCTCGTTTTGAAATTCAAATTGAGAGCCTGTAAGGAAGCTGATAAACAGTCTAAAGGAGTAGTCAACACACACCCTAAGATATAGTACAGGTGGAGTATATGTAATGATGAAAGGGGAAAAATAGATATCATTAAGGATTAATGCAGAGTAATGGTTTATTAGGAAGGTCTAGGTAGTAAGGCTTTAGCATACATGTGTTCTAAACACCGATAGGAGAAGATGTTCAACTGGTTCAGTAAAAAGGCTAGTAAATGGGAGAATCCATTGTGAGAATTGACTATATAAAATGTAAAGTATGGCTGAGAACTCATTCAGCAATACACTATTCTGGCACCTGGTGTGTGACGCACATGTTTGCACAACATCATGGAGGTATTATATGAGAATAGAAAAGTTTGGTGATTTTGTGAAGCATAAGAGCACAGTTGAAAAATATATGGCAAATAGAAATCCAAAATGGATGGTGTTGAGAGATCGATGGGAGGAGTTGAACGGAGCTGAAGGATGGGACTAATGACAACAAGATAACCAATGTAAAACATACGGGGTCTGGAAAATGTATATAAGTTCAGAAATTTTGTGAGATAGCGCAATTACAAATAGGAATCAAACTGGATGGACATCGGAAATAGAGGAAGGACCAAAAACAAACAAAATATAACATTTACAAAATAGATTGCGTCTGTAAAATGTGTATAATATCTATAAACTGAAGTTAGAAGCCTAAGTGTACATACAGTATGTATGTATATATGTATGTGATTGGTATGTATATACAGTTGAAGTTGGAGGTTTACACACACCTCAGCCAAATAGATCTAAACTCAGTGTTTCACAATTCCTTACATTTAATCCTAGTAAAAATCCCCTGTCTTAGGTCAGTTAGGATCACCACTGTCATGGCTGGCTGAAGGACTGGACCAAGATGCAACATGGTAAGCGTAAATTTTTACTTTATTTAAAAATGACGCCGACAAAACGAAGAACAAAACGAAGAACCGTGAAGCTTCGGGCTATGTGCTCTGAACAACTACAAAGTTAACTTTCCACAAAACAGGTGGGGGAAAGGGTACCTAAGTATGGTTCTCAATCAGAGACAACGATAGACAGCTGCCTCTGATTGAGAACCACTCCCCGGCCAAACACATAGAACATAGACTGCCCACCCAAATCACACCCTGACCAAAACAAAATAGAGACATAAAACGCTCTCTACGGTCAGGGTGTGACAACCACTTTATTTTTAGAATGTGAAATGTCAGAATAATAGTAGACAGAATGACTTATTTCAGCTTTTATTTCTTTCATCACATTCACAGTGGGTCCGAATTTTACATACACTCAATTAGTATTTGGTAGCATTGCCTTTAAATTGTTTAACCTGGGTCAAACGTTTTGGGTAGCCTTCCACAAGCTTCCCACACTTTGGGTGTTGGGTGAATTTTGGCGCATTCCTCCTGACAGAGCTGGTGTAACCGAGTAAGGTTTGTAGGCTTCCTTCCTCACACACACTTTTTCAGTTCTGCCCACACATTTTCCCATAGGATTTAGGTCAATACCTTGACGTTTTTGTCCTTAAGCCATTTTGCCACAACTTTGGAAGTATGCTTGGGGTTATTGTTTGGAAGACCCATTTGCAGCCAAGATTTAACTTCATGACTGATGTCTTGAGATGTTGCTTTAATATTTCCACATAATTGTCTTTCCTCATGATGCCATCTATTTTGTGAAGTGCACCAGTCCCTCCTGCAGCAAAGCACCCCCACAACATGATGCTGCGACACCGTGCTTCACGGTTGGGATGGTGTTCTTCGGCTTGCAAGCCTCCCCCTTTTCCCTCCAAACATAACAATGGTCATCATGGCCAAACAGTTCAATTTTTATTTAATCAGACCAGAGGACATTACTCCAAAAAGTACAATCTTTCTCCCCATGTGCAGTTGCAAACAGTAGTCTGGCATTTTTATGGCGGTTTTGGAACAGTGTCTTCTTCCTTTCAGGTTATGTCAATATAGGACTCGTTTTACTGTGGATATAAATACTTTTGTACCTGTTTCCTCCAGCATATTCACAAGGTCCTTTGGGATTTATTTGCACTTTCCGCACCAAAGTTTGTTAATCTCTATGAGACAGAATGCGTCTCCTTCCTGAACGGTATGACGGCTGCGTGGTCCCATATTGTTTATACTTGCGTACTATTGTTTGTGTAGATGAACGTGGTACCTTCAGGCATTTGGAAATGGTCTTGGCTGATATCTTTTGATTTTCCCATGATGTCAAGCAGGGGCACCGAGTTTGAAGGTAGGTCTTGAAATACATCCACAGGTACACCTCCAATTGACTCAAATGATGTAAATTAGCCAGAATCTTCTAAAGCCATTACATAGTTTTCTGGAATTTTCAAGGTGTTTAAAGGCACAGTCAACTTAGTGTATGTACATTTCTGACCCACTGGAATTGTGTTACAGTGAAATAATCTGTCTGTAAACAATTGTTGGAAAAATGACTTGTGTCATGCACAAAGTAGATGTCTTAACTGACTTGCCAAAACTATAATTTGTTAACAAGACATTTGAGTGGTTGAAATTTTTTGTTTTAATGACTCCAACCTAAGTGTATGTAAACTTCCGACTTCAACTCTACATTGTCATGATGAAACTGTGTGAAATGATATCCAATGTTATTTTTTTATTTTTTTATTTTACCTTTATTTAACCAGGCAAGTCAGTTAAGAACACATTCTTATTTTCAATGACGGCCTGGGAACAGTGGGTTAACTGCCTGTTCAGGGGCAGAACGACAGATTTGTACCTTGTCAGCTCGGGGGTTTGAACTCGCAACCTTCCGGTTACCAGTCCAACGCTCTAACCACTAGTTATGTAAGCTAGTTGGACAGAAAACGGAATATTGTCACCCTTTGTGTAATAGTATAGCAAGTAACATACTATAGCAACATAGGCTAACAAACAGTTAGTGTTATACTTGTCTATTTTATTACACGCATAACATTATACTCATACTAAGATAAAGAAGCTGCGTACATTTATCTTTTGCGTGTTTCTCATCTTCTTCTTTCCTCTTTTTCCTAAACTGGGCACCTGATGGCTCTTACCTTTTCTTATCCATTTGTGTTGATTTGCCACTCAAGCATCAATACATTACCCATCCCCCAACACTGTCAACCAAGAGTCAAGACTACATTACCCATCCCCCAACACTGTCAACCAAGCATCAATACATTTCCCATCCCCCAACACTGTCAACCAATTCACCTTGGTGGTGTGCAGACTAGTTTTATATTGTTCTTAAAGATTTCGCACAAATCAGTACTATGAACGGGTTTGTTTCGTACACATTATTTGTCTTCAGGAAGGCAGTGAGTTGCTGAGAAACAGATTTTTTTTTTACTGAGAGGAAAGGGAGATGCGACAGGCCGATATTTTTTTTATTTCCAGGTCAAGGTTTGGCTTTTTCAGGAGAGTTTGGAACAGATTTGGAGGATAGAGAGCCGCTTATTATGTTCAACATCGGTGGGCCAAGCGCAGGAAGTAGCTCTTTCACTAGTTTAGTTGGAATAGGTTCCAGTAGACAGCTGGAAGGTTTAGAGGCCATGACTATTTTTGTGAATGTTTCGAGAGATACAGGATTAAAATGGTTGAGTGTCTTTGATCCGAGGTTCTGGCAGCTCTGTGCAGACCAAGGGACAGCTGAGTTTTGGATAAATACGCATTGTCAAAGAGGAGTCATTTGTTAATGATTCTTCACTGGGGGAATGCTGCTTTTTAGTTTGCTTTGCGACAGTATACATTTTTCTGTGGGGGGGGATTGTTGTTATCCTCTTCAATCAGGTTGGAAAAGTGGGCTGATCGAGCAGCAGTGAGGGATTTTCGATAAATTGATAAATTGATTTCGTCAACACATCAATACCTTGCACAAAGACCAATAGTGAAGCAGCCAATCTCTCCTCAACTTTGAGCCAGGAGACACTGACATGCATGTTACTGACACTTTCCCCTGTGTACATCTAAGTGTGATATGTGCTGCTTTGTTCTGGACCAACTACTGTATGTCCTTTTTTTTGCAGCACATGACCACACAGCTGGGCAGTAGTTCAGTACAACAAAACTAGGGCCTGTAGGACCTGTCTGGTCGACTGAGATATCAAGAAGACAGAGCAACGCCCCATCATGGACAGACAGACCACTTCCCATTGAGTCTTTTTGTTTTGATCATGATAGTTTGCTGTCTAGGATTACACCCAGCAGTTTAGACTCCTCAACTAGCACAATTGTCACATTATCCAAAAAATAGATACAAATAAGGTTAAGTTTTGAGTGAGTGATTTGTCACAAAAAATGATGCTTTAGTTTTTTAGATATTTAGCACCAGCCTATTGCTAGTTACCCATTCTAAAACTGACTGGAGCTCTATGTTAAGAATGACTATTCATAAGAATGCCTGTTCATAACACCTACGTTTTTTCAGCATGCCGAGCATGTTGAGTGCCCTTCCCTACAAGCATGCTGAAAGTCTGTTGTTCATTTGTTTTCTGTAAAACATATTTGTATTTGATCAAATACATTTTTCTCAAAAAGTTTGATAAACACTTGTTTGAAACAATAAAGGGTGCTTTGCTATTCGTGGGTAGCGGAATGACCTTTGCCTCCCTCGATGTCTGAGGGCACACACTGTGTTCTAGACTTAAATAGAAGATTTGGAAAACAGGATTCAAAATGTATTTCACTACCAACCACAGCAATTTACCATCCAGGTTTTTGGTACCAGGTGCTTTTTTTTCTTCTAATTTATAGATAGCAACCCACACCCACTTTGTGGAACTCAAAACTACTGTGCCTGTCTGTGCCTGTCTGTCATTATGTGGTCCATTATGCATGAATATGAAGGCTCAGCATTTATTGTTTGCATGTCATACCTAAGTTTGCTAATCTTGTCACTAAAAAAAAGTCATTAAAGTGGTTGGCAATATCAAAGGGTTTTGTAATGAACAAGCCACCTGCCTCAGTGAAGGATGGAACTGACTTGGCTTTCTTGCCAAGAATTTAATTTAAAGTACTTCCGAGCTTTTCACTATCATTCTTTGTATCATGTATCTTTGTTCTATAGTATAGTTCCTTCTTTTTGTTTAGGTTAATTATGTGATTTCTCAATTCACTGTCTGTTTGCCAGTCTACCTTGATGTCAGACATATTTGCTATTCTCTTTTCCCCATCCCTCTCAGCTATACAGTTTTTCAATTCATAATCTATATCCATGGGGATTTGGCAGTTCTAACATTCGGGTTCTATCTGTAACAGGAAAAAGCAGTTTTATAAATGATGAAGTGCAGCTTCCGGAAGTTCCTCATTACACACATCAGACCAACAAATATCTTCCCTATCTTCGACATAAGAATGATTGCAAAGCCTCTTGTATGGTCGTTTATACACGATTTTAGGTCCAGTCTTTGGAACTTTGGTTTTTCTGTATATTATGATCACTACATCCGATAGGTGTGGATAAAGCTTTAGAGCAGATTTCTGCAACAATAGTAAAGATGTGATCAATACACCCTTGTAGGTTGACTGATGACTTAAACCAGAGATTTGAAGTGTCTGTCCTAAATCTAGGAGATATTTTTTTTTAAATCAGGAAATATATATCTATATATTTTTTAATGCATATTTAACCCCTTTTTTTGGGTAGTCACAGAAATACCTTGATACTTCCATTAGTTTTTGAAAAACCGGTACTTGTTACCTTCAGACGAGTCCCGTAACACTTGTGGGGGAAAAACAGAGAGCATCATGTTTGTGATAATCCGCCCCTTTCCACAGTGGAGTCCCATTAGCTTGTAGGTCATATGCTACACACGTTGACGTGAGAAGACCATTTTTTGGGGGATTTCTATCATGGTCTGACAAACACCACTCTACCTTTCACCGCAGATGTGGCAGCGCGAACCTGGCAGATGTGGTGGATTGAGACGCACTCAATAAAAAAACAAGTATCTGTAACTTAAAACAGACAGATTCTGATGGGGATTTTTTTTGTTATGCACTGGTGCGTCAATCAACTCTAGGGGTTTAACAGATTTTGGGATGCCAACGTACTTGGGTACGTGGAGAGAATCTAAAAGGGCATCTAAGGTTGGGTTGTCTGAGAATTTAAAGCGCAGCTTTTGGTAATCCTGGATTGGAGTCTAAGTGGATGATTTGTTGCAATTGCAAACGCAACAATATGGTGGTCCGATAGTCCAGGATTATGAGAAAAACATTTTTAGGTCCACAATATGTATTCCACAGGACAAAACTAGATCCAGCGTATGATTTTTGCAATGCGTAAGTCCCAAGACATGTTCGACAAAACCCACGGAGTCGATGATCGCTCCAAAAGCTTTTTGTGGATTTCTCCATGTGAAAAGTCAAGTCACTAAAAATGTTAATCTTATCTGCCATGACTACGGAGTCCAATAAGAATTCAGGGAAATCAGTGAGGAACGCTGTATACAACCCAGGATCTCTGTAAACAGAAGCTATAGAAAGTGATTGAGTAGGCTGCATAGATTTCATGACTAGAATCTTTTATTTATTTTTGATAATTAGCAACACCTCCGGCTTTGCAGTCACTTGTGTAACCAGGAGGAGAGGCCTCATTTAACGCAGTAAACTCATCAGGTTTAAGCCATGTTTCAATTAGTTCATTAACTATGACTGTCTTGGAGGTGAGGGATTTAACGTTAAGTAGTCATATTTTGAGTCACGTATTATCACAATTCTTTTTAAAATGCCAGGGATGGAGGAGGTCTTTATTCCAATGACATTGGTAAAGCAAACACAGCCATGTTTAGTTTTGACCGACCTAGATCAAGTCTCAATGGGGAAAACTGAGCTGACTACACTGACTCTGCTAGGGGCAGACTCCACCAAGCTGGCAGACTAACAGCCTGCTGCCTGGCCTGCTCCCATTCCCATTGTAGCGCTAGAGGACTTAAAGCCCTGTCTATGTTGATAGATAAAATGAGAGCACCCCTCCAGCCAGGATGGAGTGTGTCACTTCTCAGCAGGCCAGGCTTGGTCCTGTTTGAGGATGAGTTCCAGAAAGAGGGCCAATTATCTACAAATTCAATATTTTGGGAGGGTCATTTAACAGCTTTCAATCAGCGATTGAGTTCTGCTTGTCTGCTGTATTATTCACCACTTCCCCTACCTGGGAAGGGGCCAGAGACAATTACATGACGCCGACAGGTCTTTCTGGCGAAGCTACATGCTGAAGCTAGGTTGCGCCTGGTGACCTAGGACTGATGACTCTTTCATCCCAACATCGTTGCTGCCAACGTGGATAACCCTATACTCTCGACACTCGCCACTTTAAGCCTCAGCCAGCAACATCTTCAGATTAGCCTTTACAGTGGAAGCACTGCCCCCTGGTAAACAATGTATGATCGCTGGACAATTATTTTTAAGTCTAATATTGCAGGTAATGGAGTCACGAATGACTAGGGTTTTCAATTTGTCAGAGCTAATGGTGGGAGGCTTCTGCGGTTCAGACCCAGTAATGGGTGGAGGAGAGACCCGTTAATACTCTTTGACTCTGATTCATTGCTCAGTGGAGGGGAAAACATGGTTGAAAGATTCTATCGGCTGAATGAGTTACACCGGTTGAGCATGCAGACAGTATTTCTTTCCAGTCCGGCTGCGGGGACTGTGCGGAGGGGGAATAACACTACTGCCCATACTGGTGGAACAAACACCGTTTCAAACTTTCATACACTTAAATTGCCCTTGCCTAACAATTGCGCCTGATGCTGGGCTTGCAACTCGACTATTCTCTCCCTAAGGCGAAAGTTCTCCTCCATATTATGAGTTTAGTGACTGCAGTTAGAAGGCATAATGTTACCTAGATGTTTCGGCTGGTGGAGGTCCTCCAGATAACCTAGATGTTTCGGCTGGTGGAGGTCCTCCAGATAACCTAGATGTTTCTGCTGGTGGAGGTCCTCCAGATAACCTAGATGTTTCGGCTGGTGGAGGTCCTCCAGATAACCTAGATGTTTCGGCTGGTGGAGGTCCTCCAGATAACCTAGATGTTTCGGCTGGTGGAGGTCCTCCAGATAACCTAGATGTTTCGGCTGGTGGAGGTCCTCCAGATAACCTAGATGTTTCGGCTGGTGGAGGTCCTCCAGATAACCTAGATGTTTCGGCTGGTGGAGGTCCTCCAGATAACCTAGATGTTTCGGCTGGTGGAGGTCCTCCAGATAACCTAGATGTTTCGGCTGGTGGAGGTCCTCCAGATAACCTAGATGTTTCGGCTGGTGGAGGTCCTCCAGATAACCTAGATGTTTCGGCTGGTGGAGGTCCTCCAGATAACCTAGATGTTTCGGCTGGTGGAGGTCCTCCAGATAAAGTTCAGTGAAACCAAGACAATGTGTTAAATACAGAGTTGAATTCAACGGTTCTAAAAAAACAAAGTCAAAAGTGAAACGTTTAGCAGGTAGACGAGTAGCAACACACAGCGCGGAAGTGTTACGGAAGTTTAATGGTTGTGATAGGAGAAAACTGAGGATGGATCAACAAACATTTCCAGTATAACACAGTTACGATATTGTAATATATACAGTAAATATAAATAAATAATAAAATATACAGTCAATTTTACGATATTGTAATATATACAGTAAATATAAATAAATAATAAAATATACAGTAAATTTTACGATATTGTATTATATACAGTAAATATAAATAAATAATAAAATATACAGTAAATTTTACGATATTGTAATATATACAGTAAATATAAATAAATAATAAAATATACAGTAAATTTTACGATATTGTAATATATACAGTAAATATAAATAAATAATAAAATATACAGTAAATTTTACGATTATTGTATGTCTGTCATTTCACAGTGCTTGCTTTGATACCGTATTTACATTACAGTAAGTGTACACTGAGCTGCTAGTAAAATACTTTCATGGAAACCCCTTAAACCGTGCGTGTCAGCATCGGTAGCACACACACACACACACACACACACACACACACACACACACACACACACACACACACACACACACACACACACACACACACACACACACACACACACACACACACACACACACACCCGCTCTTAACTCCTGAACGTTTGTTGGCCCGCTCGGTAGCAGGGTGAAACTCAGGATACTTCTCCACGGCAAATAAACACAACAATATAACACAGGCATGCCATATATTATAATAGTACGCCTGCTAAAGCAAAGCCTGTGTGTGTGCGTGCCAGCCTGCCTGCCTGCGTGTGTGGGAATGATCTAGGTGCATCTGGAGGGCAGCATACCTGACAGAGGTGGCAACCCCAAAACCCAGTTACAAGGAACAGGCTCTCTTCCAGGAGTGTATACTAAGTCTATTTACTGAGTTTATATACACACAAATAAACAAAGTCTATTTACTGAGTTTATATACACACAAATAAACAAAGTCTATTTACTGAGTTTATATACACACAAATAAACAAAGTCTATTTACTGAGTTTATATACACACAAATAAACAAAGTCTATTTACTGAGTTTATATACACACAAATAAACAAAGTCTATTTACTGAGTTTATATACACACAAATAAACAAAGTTAAACACATCTACGTGGAAAATGTTTGCTTGTCTTTGAGGTCATATGCAGGTGCTGAGTTTATATTTCACTGAGTTTATATACACACAAATAAACCCTATTTACTGAGTTTATATACACACACACACACACACACACACTGCCCTTCTCTTGACCTGTATTTGTCTGCCAGCCTGTTCTGTTTGTTGTTTTGATCTTGGTTCCAACCTGCTTCTGCTTAGCTTCCATCCCCCTGGTATCCATCCATCCATCCATCCATCCATCCATCCATCCATCCTCAACCCCATGACCACAGCTCTCTATTCCTCAGCTCAGCTCCTCTCTCTCACTACTGTTTATGGATCTGTTATTATGATACGGTCTGATGATTGACAGTCTGAGCAGGGTGGCAGAAACTCATCTGCGTGGGTGCTACTGGTGCAGTTAGATCAACATAGGGAAAATATAAAAACACTCAAACAAAGGTTCATGACCATAACGAGCATGCCCAAACAACACCATCACCACCACCAGACGTTATACAGTACACCCTGTAACATTTACCGTGAACTCCCTTCATACTGGAGTTCTCACATCTCATCTGTTAGTACAATACCAACATGAACTTATCAACTCCCCGCATGACTGACGAGACTGTCTGACTGTCTGACTGTTCCGCTATGATGACAGATGTGTAGCTACCAGTGAGGTTCCGGCCATAACACCCCCGCCAAACAACAGACCGTACATATCCTATAACATGTACTGTGAAATGTTGATGTTGAACGTTCATCTGTTTGTCTGTTCTGCTCTGATGACAGAAATTGTAGCTACAGTTGTAAAGTACTGGCAATAACAGGCAAATTGTTACTAGTACACTCCTGTCTGTTTTCTAAGTTCTGATGACAAAGTTGCAGTGAGGTTAAGGCACAATGGACAAATAATCTCAGAAGTCTTAAGCCTGTATTCCACATGCCAGGGGAGCAGCCAGGTCACCCGTGATACAAGTCAGAAGTCCATCCATGTCTGACGATGTCGGGAGAGGATGTGGAAACTGGCCACTAGGGGCAACAGTGAGCTCTGTTACCTTCAAGTCGGTTTTGGTTTTGCATTGTGGATGGGGATGGAAGACGGGCGTAAGCATCTGCCTCCGACTTACATCCGATTTTAAAGGTTGCAAGTTTGAATCCAGCGATAGAAATTTGAACCTTAACCATTCGGAATGTACATCTTAAATTCAGAGTCAATGCCAAAAATCAACCTTAAACACTTAGAAATTTGGACCTTAACCATTCGGAATGTACATCTTAAATTCAGAGCCAAAAATCAACCTTAAACACTTAGAAATGTGATGTTTGGAACAACTTCAAAAGATGAAGCTTGAGAAACAGATGAATGTCTAATTCTGACGTGAGATTGTGAGAGCTGGTAGAGAGGAGATGAAAAAGGAGAGGAGGGACTGAAAACCTTGTCCCTCCTCCTCCTCCTCTGGAAAAACTCCTCGCTAAGCCCATCAAACACAGACAAAAGGAAAAACAACTAATTGTGTGATCTCTTTGTAAATAAATGATGAAGGCCTTGTTTACCGCACAGGGATTCAAGTGCCGCCAACACATTATAATGAATAAAGATTATGGAGAGGGCGAGGGCGAGGAGGAAACCATTTAAAGAAACAACAGCCTTGTTTAATCACTCAGTCTCAGTGATAGACTGTGATTCTTTCTGAACTAACGGAGTAATAATGATGGTGGTGATGATGATGGTGGTAGTCATGGAAGTGATGATGATGATGATGATGATGAGGAGGAGGAGGATGAATGATGATGAAAATGAAGAGGAGGGGGAGGATGAGGATCAAGACGACCATGACTCGGCTTCCCATACCCAATAGCGCACGCAGTCAGACCTGATTGGTTTTTAAGTACGATGAACTGTGTTATACTTCGAGGCTGAAACACTCTGACTTCCCTGTTACTTGAACAATACACATTACACACACACACATTAGTGAGCTAGGAGCACCTGGTTTGCACAGGTGTGCTGTGCAAACAGCATCAGCGTTTAATCTTCCCACACGTTGTGATGGAGAGATAGACAGAGAGATTTCAGCGGACAAAAGAACAGTAGACAATCTGTAGCATAGGAACTTATCAGATATGGTGGGATGGAAGTCATGTGTAATATTCCCTAATGAATCAGACTAAATCAAATTAGCTGCCAGACAAACACTAATCGGCCGTCCCAACAATACCCACTGTTTGTTTAAGTATGTGTGTGGAGATAGCCCCTGGGCTGCTGCCGTGGCAACACCATAATGTTACAGCGGGTGGCCATGTTGTGCAATGTTTTCAGTTTGTACCAGGGAGGGAATGATAATGGAAATGTAATAAATAACCCACACAACAATATGTTAACGATATCACTAAAACATTCAGGGGAAAGAGAGTGAAAGAGAGACGCAAGGAGAGAGTGGTGGAAAGACAGAGGAGATGGAGAGGGGAAAAGTACACGTACAGCAAAACCAAACTCTTGCTTCTTGTACAAACACACCTGGAACACGCCCAACACAAACAGACTGGGCACGACAACCACTTAAAACACAACTCAAGAGAAAAGAGGTGTTTGCAGGTCGCTCATAGTCTCTCCCTCTGTCAATGATCCAGACAATAACAGAACAGCAAAACATTAATACACACTGTTAGTCCGTTTGATGTATTTTAATCTCTCTCTCAATAGAGGGGAGTCTGAGATGTTTAAGAACACGTTTCAGGAAATGAGCTTTCAACATGGCACAGGAATTCAAAGAACTTCGGGAGACAAACACAGACGTACTTCTTTCTGAAAAGAAAGATTGTCAATCAATTCTAACATAATAAATCTTTGCCTTTGTGCCCCGAAGCTTTGATCCCAAACTTCCAGTGTGTCTCTCGCTGAGTCTGTTTGCTCTGTTTTCAGATATATTAAGACTCTGCATTATTCGCAGACTTCAGAACCAGCCTGTGGTATTTGCTCAAAGATTAGTTTACTTAAAAGCCCCAAAAAAAGGCCCTGAAATCGGAGCAGAAAAAATGGTGATCTTTGGTGCGGGTATCAAATTGCTCTTTGAGTGCGTGTGCATTTGTGTGTGTGTGTGTGTGTGTGTGTGTGTGTGTGTGTGTGTGTGTGTGTGTGTGTGTGTGTGTGTGTGTGTGCATGCATGGATGTGTGCGTGTGTGTGTGTATGCATCCTAGTGGGTGCGTGCATGTGCATATGTGTGTGTGTGTGTGTGTGTGTGTGTGTGTGTGTGTGTGTGTGTGTGTGTGTGTGTGTGTGTGTGTGTGTGTGTGTGTGTGTGTGTGTGTGTGTGTGTGTGTGTGCATCTGTATATGCGTATGCATCTGCATATGTGTATGCATCTGTGCATATAAGTCAATGTTTGGGACACTTTAGAGAGTAGGGCGAGAACAAGGCGGTTTAAACTCCTCTAAACACTGTTTTCTCTGCTGTGTAATGGTTTACTGTACTGTTTACGGAGTCATAGAGAGTATTAGTTTACTACCAAACAACTTCAGAGAAATCAACATAGGCCCGTAGGAGCGTGTGTGTGTGCGAATGTGTGCAAATTCATAGCAACCGAGTAATCTATCCTAATTCCTAAACATCCTACGTTAGCTATACGCACACTTAAATCATAACCAGTACTTTTCTATTAGTTGGCTCTTTTGCCCGAGGCAGATTCCATTGTGTGTGTGTGTGTTTATTTCACCTTTATTTAACTAGGTAGGCCAGTTGAGAACAAGTTCTCATTATTCAACTGCGACCTGGCCAAGATAAAGCAAAGCAGTGCGACAAAAACAACAACACAGAGTTACACATTAAAAAAACGTACAGTCAATAACACAGTAGAAAAATCTATGTACAATGTGTGCAAATGTTGAAGAGTAGGGAGGTAAGGCAATAAATAGGCCATAGAGGCAAAATAATTACAATTTAGCATTAATACTGTAGTGATAGATGTGCAGATGTAACAATATGGGGATGAGGTAGTTGGGTGTGCTACTTACAGATGGGCTGTGTACAGGTGCAGCGATCGGTAAGCTGCTCTGACAGCTGATGCTTAAAGTTAGAGACGGAGATATAAGTCTCCAGCTTCAGTGATTTTTGCAATTCGTTCCAGTCATTGGCAGCAGAGAACTGGAAGGAAAGACGGTGAAATGAGGTGATGGCTTTGGGGCTGACCAGTGAAATATACCTGCTGAAGCGCGTGCTACTGGTGGGTGTTGCTTTGGTGACCAGTGAGCTGAGATAAGGCGGAGCTTTACCTAGAAAAGACATATAGATGACCTGGAGCCAGTGGGTTTGGCAACGATTATGTAGTGAGGGCCAGGTAAACAATAATGATCGAACACAAATCTCTCTCACTCTCTCTCTCTCTGCGCAGGTCCATCTCAGAGTTCATGGTGGTGTTGTAGTGCTTGAGACCGGTCTTGAGTGTCTTGGTCTTGTCTAGCTGTCGGAAACATTTTCACTTGTTCTTGACTCTGTCTCGGACAGTGAGGAATAGTAATTTCTTCCCTAGACCAGAGGAAATAAAAAAAACTCATAACTCTCAGCTTCCATTTAGTAATAAAACCGCTTCACCAGGGCAAATGTATACACTCCTTTCTTGAAACATAAATATCTTAACAGTCTTTATATCAATTATAGACATGTTTGCGCAATGGGAAACCTATCGGACCTAGGCTGTACGTGTGTGACAGTATAATGATGCTGAAAGGACAGCAACGGTAATATCAGCGAGAGTGCACTTTTTGTAAAACACAAGGGTCAGTGGATGTACTGGGTATACGCAGGTATATGCCTTATACTCCTTTTTTTCCATTGGGCATTGCTTAAACTCACTTCTTATTCCCTACTGATGCGTATCAAAGTAGTGTAGTGGAGGTATACAAGTGATGAGTTATGTAGTACAACAGTGAAATCATGCACAAAGTTGCCAACACAATCACAAAGCACGTGAAATGTATTCACAGCCTAGTTTCAATGGAATGTAGTCTGCATGCAGCAAAAGCGCAGCTCTCAACTGGTCTTGGCATGGAGCAGCTCACAGACGAATGCCATCGGGAGCTGGTAGGGTAGGTAGGAAAGACGTTTCAACCTATGATATCTACCAGTAAATGCTAACTAAGACAACGATGGATATGCAAACCAGGTATTGAAAAAGTTTGGCGCGAAGTCTTGGTTAGCAGGCTATTTGTGATGCACAATTCAGTCATCATGTGCTGTTTGCATCAAGGGTGTAGGCATGAATGGGCCTGGGTGGACACAGGCCCACCCACTGGGGAGACAGGCCCTTCCAGGACCCTCCAAGCAATGGAGCAAATGAATAAATTATTACAGAAAACATACACTGCCATTCAAAAGTTTGGGGTGTCGTGTCTCTGACTGATTAAATTATATGACAGGCTATTTCATCAAATCGATTACCTAAGGTTGATTGATTACGTGATTGAATTTAACCAACAATTAACTTGTTGTGACGCTCGTCGTTGGAATGAGGTGAGAACACTAAACAAAATAACAAAGAAGAAACGAAACAGTTCTGAAAGGTGACAGACACATAACAGAAAATGATCACCCATGAAACACAAGTGGGAAAAGGCTACCTAAGTATGATTCTCAATCAGAGACAACTAACGACACCTGCCTCTGATTGAGAACCATGCCAGGCCAAACGCAAAACACAACATAGAAAAAGGAACATAGACAACCCACCCAACTCACGCCCTGACCATACTAAAACAAAGACATAACAAGAGAACTAAGGTCAGAACGTGACAGTACCGGGAGACTCTGGCAGTGCTGGACAGACGGGAGACTCTGGCAGTGCTGGACAGACGGGAGACTCTGGCAGTGCTGGACAGACGGGAGACTCTGGCAGTGCTGGACAGACGGGAGACTCTGGCAGTGCTGGACAGACGGGAGACTCTGGCAGTGCTGGACAGACGGGAGACTCTGGCAGCTCAGGACAGACGGGAGACTCTGGCAGCTCAGGACAGATGGGCGGCTCTGGCAGCTCAGGACAGGGGGTTTTATGACCCTCACCCAACAGGGCAAAGTCATGACAGTGGTCACTTAGAAATGTCCTTGTTTTTGAAAGAAAAGCAAATTGTTTGTCTACCTAGGCGTACAGAAGCCCATTATCAGCAACCATCACTCGTGTTCCAATTGCACGTTGTGTTAGCTAATCCATGTTTATCATTTTAAAAGGCTAATTGATCATTAGAAAACACTTTTGCAATTATGTTAGCACAGCTGAAAGCATTAAAGAAGCAATAAAATTGGCATTCTTTAGACTAGTTGAGTATCTGGAGCATCAGCATTTGTGGGTTTGATTACAGGCTCAAAATGGCCAGAAACAAAGACCTTTCTTCGGAAACTTGTCAGTCTATTCTTGTTCTGAGAAATGAAGGCTATTCCATGCGAGAAATTGCCAAGAAACTGAAGTTCTGGTACAGCGCTGTGTCCTACTCCCTTCACAGAACGGAGGAATCTGGCTCTAACCAGAATAGAAAGAGGAGTGGGAGGCCCCGGTGCACAACTGAGCAAGAGGACAAGTACATTAGAATGTCTAGTTTGAGAAACAGACGCCTCACAAGTCCTCAACTGGAAGCTTCATTAAATAGTACCTGCAAAACACCAGTCTCAACGTCAACAGTGAAGAGGTGACCCCGAGATGTATAAAAGTATAATATCCGGACACAAACTACATATCTGACATTGTACAGATGTCTTTTTTAAGCCCATAACCATGTGTGTGAGGTGTATACTTTTGTTTCAACGTAGATGTGTTTAAGACTACCAATAATCACTCTGTGTGACCATGATTTAGCCCACTGCAGTAAAAGGTTAACTTCTTGGTGGTCCTTCTGTAGCTCAGTTGGTAGAGCATGGCGCTTGTAATGCCAGGGTAGTGGGTTCGATTCCCGGGACCACCCATACGTAGAATGTATGCACACATGACTGTAAGTCGCTTTGGATAAAAGCGTCTGCTAAATGGCATATATTATTATTATATTATTCTTGAGGAAAGGGAGAACTGAACAAATTAGCAACAAAATCCTCTTCGATAAAGACCTGCTGCCATCGCTGCTCCAAACTAGCCTACAACAAAAGATATCTAGTTAGAGCATGGGAAAATGGGAAAACAACCATGGGAAAACAAAAGATATCTAGTTAGAGCATGGGAAAATGGGAAAACAACCATGGGAAAACAAAAGATATCTAGTGGGAGAACAACCATGGGAAAATGGGAGAACAACCATGGGAAAATGGGAAAACAACCATGGGAAAATGGGAGAACAACCATGGGAAAATGGGAAAACAACCATGGGAAAATGGGAAAACAACCATGGGAAAATGGGAGAACAACCATGGGAAAATGGGAGAACAACCATGGGAAAATGGGAGAACAACCATGGGAAAACGGGAGAACAACCATGGGAAAATGGGAAAACAACCATGGGAAAATGGGAAAACAACCATGGGAAAATGGGAAAACAACCATGGGAAAATGGGAGAACAACCATGGGAAAATGGGAAAACAACCATGGGAAAATGGGAGAACAACCATGGGAAAATGGGAAAACAACCATGGGAAAATGGGAAAACAACCATGGGAAAACGGGAAAACAACCATGGGAAAATGGGAGAACAACCATGGGAAAACGACTGATCACTATTGACATTTCGACAAGGCAGAAGTTTCCATATGTTTTTTTGTCAAATTGGTCCCACCCATTATAAGTCCAAATATGATTGTGATTTGTGATTATCCCTATTATAATTGAATTGTAGAGGCCTTCCATATAGCTTCTGATGGCCTAGCCAATGGCTGAATTAGCTAGCTAGATTTATCACCCCAGAGACCACCAAATAAAATTCCTGATTGGATCTTTTTTCTCTTCAGTGTTAACCTTTTCCAATAAAAACTGAAGAGATTAAGTCAGAAGATCATTGAAAATAATAAAATACTAATAACAATTATTATTATTATTACAATTGTATACATCCTTATCCCTTCTCTGACGGCGTAGAAGGTCCTCATTGTTCCACACTGTGTTTGGATTAGTAATCATTTGTAACGTGGCTCCATTTGCCCTCAGCATGCATGTATTCACCATTCTGAATGTCTCAAGAAGCCATGTGTTCTTCTAGCCGAATTACCCTCTGATTACACACACACACACACACACACACACACACACACACTCTGGGCTGATCACCCTCTGTTGGCCAACAAACACCTCTGACCTCTAAGCTCTGACATAACACTTTGACCTTTTGAGTAGGGAGGTAGAAGAGAAGTTTAGGTGGTTAGCATGACTGTCCTCTTGTCTTTGACGTAGTCGGCCCTAAAAGCACTACAGACATCAATCAACCTGACGATCTGAAACCACTGCAACTATGTCGTTACTACAGAATATGATCATCATCAGAGCTACATTTGTCAAACCCAGTCTACGGCTGATGGGTCCCAATGATGTGCTTGCATTGCATCATTCTCTATTATACAGACAGTATTCACAGCCCTTGACTTTTCCCCACATTTTGTTGTGTTACAGCCTGCATTTAAAATGGATTAAATTGAGATGTTTGACTGGACTACAACAAATCCCAATAATGTCAAAGTGGAATTATGGTTTCAGACATTGTCAAACATTTGAGATGTATTTTGAGATGTATTCAGTCATTAAGTATTCAAACCTTTCTTATGGCGAGCCTAAACAAGATCAGAAGTAAAAATGTGCTTAACAAGTCACATAATAAGTTGCATGGACTCACTCTGTGTGCAATAATAGTGTTTAACATGATTTTTGAACAACTACCTTATCTCTGTACACGTACACTTATCTGTAAGGTCCCTTTGTTGTGCAGAAATGTTCAAACACAGATTCAACCACAAAGACCCAGGAGGTTTTTCAATGACTCACAAAGACAGGCTCCTATTGGTAGATGATAGATAAGACGGGCTCCTATTGGTAGATGGGTAAAACAATTTATAGCAGAAATTGAATAACCCTTTGCGTAATTAATTACACTTTGGGTGGTGTATTAATACACTTAGTCACTACAAAAATACAGGAGTCCTTACTAACTCAGTTGCCGGAGAGGAAGGAAATCACTCAGGGATGTCACCATGAGTCCAATGGTATCTTAAAACAGTTACAGAGATTAATGGCTGTGATAAGATAAATCTAAGGTTGGATCAATAAGATTGTAGTTACTCAAACAAAACTAACCTAAATGACAGAGTGAAGGCACTAAAGCAATAAGGCACTAAAGCAATAAGGCACTAAAGTAAACATGTCAAAAATATGACAAAGAAATTAACTTTATGTCCTGAATAGTAAACGTTATGTTTGGGGAAATCCAACACAACACGTCACTGATTAATACACTTCATATTTCCAAGCATGGTGGTGGCTGCATCATGTTATGGGTATGCTTGTCATCGGCAAGGTCTACGGAGTTTTATTATATTAAAATGAACAGAATAGAGATAACCACAGGCAAATCCTAGAGAAAAACCTGGTTCAGTCTGCTTTCCAACAGACACTCGTAAACAAATTCACCTTTTAGCAGGACAATAACCTAAAACACAAGGCCAAATATTACTGGAGTTGCTTACCAAGACGACATTGAATGTTCCTGAGTGGCCTAGTTACAGTATTGATTTAAAATTGGTTTGAAAATCTATGGCAATACTTGAAAATTGCTGTCTAGCAATCATCAACAACCAAATATTGCTATATATTGTACAATTCATGTCTGCAAAGCTCTTTGAGACTTAACCAGAAAGACTCACGGCTGTAATCACTGCCAACTGTGATTCTAACATATATTGACTCTGGGGCGTGAATACTTATGCAAATGCTATATTTCTGTGTTTCATTTTCAATAAACGTGCTAACATTTCCAAAAACAAGTTTCGCTTTGTCATTATGGGGTATTGTGTGTCGATGAATTCAGGCTGCAACACAATGTGGAATAAGTCAAGGGGTATAACACTTCTGAAGGCCATTATGTTGAGACAGTTCAGTTCAGACAGGTGATTAGTGCATTGATAAAAGGACAAAGGACAATTCCGCCACTTTATAAACAGCTATTACGATTTTAGTATAAATTCACACTACTATAAGATTTGATACAAATGTTGATGTTTTATCATTTTTGTTAGTCATACTGCATAATTCATCATTTTTGTCATTTTGTCATTGTCACCAATCAACTGTAAAACACACACAAAAATGAATTTGTTTGTTTCTACAGAACCAACTTGCAAGTTGGTCACCTCCAGCTTGTATAGTGTATGTGCAGCCAGGATCCATTCAATGAACAAGTCCTCCGACCTTTGCTCCATTTGCCATACTGGTGCTCGACTCGGGTGTGTGTTTCTTGTGTGTTAGCCATTTTACTGGCTGTGCTTGTTTCAGGAGGCGAGGCATGTACTGTATTTGCAAACCCACTGTAGCTCACAGCAAACATTTAGTAAATTCCTGTCAAGAAGATAGACACAAAAGCCCAGCTAGCCCAGCTAGCCTGTAGTTTCAAATGGATGTTGCTAACAAACGTTTTCAACGGTGCAGGAGCTGTGTTTATTTTGCTCTATTCCAGGACAATATGGACCTTCCAGACTTTCAATGTAGCACCTGTTTGCTTGCAGATGACAAGTAGCAAACTTACACCCACCGGCTTTCTCTTCTACTCCAGTAGCTGGACGCCGCTCTAGCCTGGTGGGAGTGTCGCCACCGTGTCGTCTCTTCACAGCCGACTGGCCGGTGCTCTGCAGGGATCCCTCCCCGAGGGGGTCTCTACCGTCCCTGGAGAATGGAGTTAGTTAGATGCTTCTGGCTGACTTGGTGGATGTTCCTATTCCTGACCCTACCAACCAGCCATGGAAGCATGTCACTCACCGTGGATGTAGAAAGCAGAGGCCTTTGACAATAGAAGCCTACTTGGCGGTGGGAAGCTCAGACCAGACACGATTTGAAACAGCTTCGCCACCCTGGATCCAGAGGTTTCAACACCTTCATCACTGGGGGCTTCCGCTTTGAGATCGGAGACAGCGGTACTGTTGCCTTCATCCTCTGTTCTGTCTCCCTTTCCGGTGGCTTCTAACTTGGGTTCAAACAGCTCAACCCTTAGTACATTTTTGAAAAAATGGTGTTTGACCAGATATAATGCAATTTCACAGTAAACAAATGAACAACAGATTTTCAGCACGCTTATAGGGAAGGGCATTCAAGATGTACGACACAAATGACTGATGATTGGCTGAGATAAATTGAAAATAAAAATATTGTGGTCTGTTTTGTTAGATTTCCGTTTGGCTTTTGACACAATCGATCACAATCTGCTGCTGGAAAAACACGTTTTATGGCTTTACATCCCCTTCAATATTGTGGCTCACGAGTTACCTGTCTAATAGAACACAGAGAGTGTTCTTTAATGGAAGCCACTCCAACATAATCCAGGTAGAGCCATGGTAGCTGTCCATGCCCCTTAATGTTTTCAATATTTACTAATGACCTGCCACTTGCTCTGAGTAAAGCCTGTGTGTCAATGTATGCTGATGACTCAACACTATACATATCAGCTTCCACAGCAAGTGAAATCACTTAACAAAGAGCTCCAGTCAGTTTCAGAATGGGTGGCAAGAAATAAGTCAGTCCTAAATATTTCAAAAACTAAAAGCATTGTATTTGGGACTTTTCATTCACTAAATCATTCAGTAAATCTCAACTGAATTGTTACGTTACCCAGTTTCTGTGTTGTGGTTTGTGTATTTGTGAGTGTGTTGCAGGAAATGGCTTCCTGAAATTCTCCCCAAGCAGCTGATTAGTCAGCCCCATTCATGATTGGAGAGCTGACCCCGCCCCCTCGTCAGGAAGCAGCTGTCTTCAATTACCAACTCCTGCTGAAGCTATATGAACCAGTGCTCTGTTGCTCAGAAAGGAGATGATTGCTGAGAGAGGAGGCTGATGACTGAGGGTTATAGCATGTTGCTTGTTGCTAAGAGATTTGATATGTTCTGTGTTAGTTGTTGCTAAGAGATTTGATATGTACTGTGTTAGTTGTTGCTGGGAGCAGCTTTGGTATGTTCTGTGTTAGTTTGTTGCTCAGTCAGAGCTTATTTGATGTCCTGTGTTTCTGTTTGTTTGTGAAATGGTTTAATTTTCTGTCTAATTTGTTCCCAGGGGGGGAAGGCACCTAGGGAGTGCTTAGGCAAGAGCCCCCGGGCATATTATTCACTGTCTAGGCACACTAGTTAAGACCTGGGCGGACCACCCCCTGTATTTTGGTTAGCGCACCAGGTGGTGCTAAGTTAAAGAAGTAGTGGCAGGTAAAATATGAGGGGGCTTTGACATTTACTTTCTTTGCTTTGGTTCCATCCAGACCCTTTTCCCCATATTACCGTGTGAAGGAATACATTCCTAGTAAATGGTAAATTCTCTGCCTCTTGTCATCCTTACTTGCACCTACAGTCCCATACCTCTTTCACACCACAGGGAGTTGAGTTGTAGCAGGGTGTTGCGTTCTCTCTTCCTAGAGTCATGCGTCACAATTTTGCAATTAATCATGTGGAAATTGAAGTTCAGGAGACTAAACTGCTTGGAGTAACTCTGGATTGTAAACTGTCATGGTAAAACATATTAGCTACGTGTTACCTACTTGTTTTTGTGAGAAGTATTGACATGTTGAATGTACTGAGCTGTCTGTTCAAACTACTAGCACACCGCTCAGACATCCATGCATACCCCACAAGACATGCCATCAGAGGTCTATTCAGTCCCCAAGTCCAGAACAGACTACGGGAGGCGCACAGTACTACCTACAGCCATGACTCTATTACACCTCAAGGTGCACAGTCCTACCTACAGCCATGACTATTACACCTCAAGGTGCACAGTCCTACCTACAGCCATGACTATTACACCTCAAGGTGCACAGTACTACCTACAGCCATGACTCTATTACACCTCAAGGTGCACAGTACTACCTACAGCCATGACTCTATTACACCTCAAGTAACTGGTGGAAGCAGTAAAATCAATTTTAAAATGAGATTTAAAAAAGAACCTTATGCAAACAGCGGGGAGTGTGAAGAGACACACAGGCACAGACACTTGACATTTAATCCTAGTGAAAGTTCCCTGCCTTAGGTCAGTTAGGATCAAAACTTTATTTGAAGAATTAGAAATGTCAGAATAAGTGATTTTCTTTCTTTCATCACATTCCAAGTGGGTCAGAAGTTTATGTACATGGGAGCCTGGTCTGTAAGAAAGAGTAAACACAAAACGAGTGAAAAACATGGCCCACCTTGCCTGGCGAGGATTCAATCTCTTCGCCTGCCGGATGTACTCCAGATTGCGGTGGTCAGTCCAGATGAGAAAAGGGTGTTTAGCCCCCTCAAGCCAATGCCTCCACACCTTCAAGGCTTCTACGACAGCTAACAGCTCTCGGTTCCCCACATCATAGTTTCGCTCAGCTGGGCTGAGCTTCTTTGAAAAGAAAGCACAGGGGCGAAGCTTCAGTGGCGTACCCGAACGCTGAGAGAGCACTGCTCCTATCCCAGCTTCGGATGCGTCCACCTCCACTATGAATGGCAAAGAGGGATCCGGATGAGCCAGCACAGGCACCGAGGTAAACAGAGTCTTCAGGTGCTCAAAAGCCCTGTTCGCCTCAGCCGACCACTGCAAGCGCACCGGGCCCCCCTTTAGCAGTGAGGTAATGGGAGCTGCCACCTGACCAAAACCCCGGATAAACCTCCGGTAGTAATTGGAAAACCCCAAAAAACGCTGCAACTCCTTTACCGTGGTTGGAGTCGGCCAATTACGCACGACTGTGATGCGGTCGCTCTCCATCTCCACTCCTGAAGTGGAAATCCGATGCCCTAGGAAGGAGATGGATTGTTGGAAAAACAAGCATTTCTCAGCCTTGACATATAGATCATGCGCCAACAGGCGACCAAGCACCCTGCGCACCAGGGACACATGCTCGGCGCGTGTAGCAGAGTATATCAGAATATCATCGATAAACACCACTACACCCTGCCCGTGCAGGTCCCTGAAGATCTCATCTACAAATGATTGGAAAACTGATGGAGCATTCATCAACCCATATGGCATGACCAGGTACTCATAATGACCTGAGGTAGTGCTAAATGCCGTCTTCCACTCATCACCCTTCTTAATACGCACCAGATTGTACGCACTCCTGAGATCCAATTTTGTGAAAAAACGTGCCCCGTGCATTAACTCAATAAACGTATTGATCAGAGGTAGCGGGTAGCTATATTTCACTGTGATTTTATTAAGACCTCGATAATCAATGCATGGGCGTAAACCGCCATCCTTTTTCCTCACAAAAAAGAAACTCGAGGAGACGGGTGAAATGGATGGCTGAATGAACCCCTGATGCAGGGATTCAGAGACATATGTCTCCATAGCCTCCGTCTCCGCTTGCGACAGGGGATACACGTGACTCTTGGGATATGCAGCGTCTACCAGGAGATCTATAGCACAATCCCCCCGTCGACAGGGTGGTAATTGAGTCACCTTCTTTTTACAGAAGGCGAGAGCCAAATCGGCATATTCAGGGGGAATGCGCACGGTGGAGACCTGGTCTGGACTTTCCACCGTAGTAGCACCAACGGAAACCCCTAAACACCTACCTGAGCATTCTCGCGACCACCCCGTGAGAGCCCTCTGTGGCCAAGAAACAGTGGGGTTATGACAAACTAACCAGGGTAGGCCTAGCACCACAGAATACGCAGGAGAATCAATAAGGAAAAGACTAATCTTCTCCTTGTGACCCTCCTGCGTTATCATACACAAAGGTGCGGTGACCTCCCTGATAAACCCTGACCCTAATGGTCGACTATCTAAGGCATGAATAGGGATAGGCATATCCACAGGAACAATAGGGATCCCTAAACTATGAGCTAGACTTTTATTAATGAAATTCCCAGCCGCACCTGAATCTACTAGTGCCTTGTACTGGGAATGCAGTGAAAAATCAGGAAAAGAGACAGAGACAAACATTAGTGCAGCAGAGGGCTCTGGATGAGAATGGTGCCTACTCACCTGGGGTGACGCCAGAATGCCCTGCCTGCCCTCTCTATTCCCAGAGGAACCAACCCGGCACCGACCAGCAGCGTGCCCTCTGCGACCATGAATGGTGCTCCAGTGGGAACCCCCTCCGGTCTCCCTGCACACCATCCCTCCCAATTCCATAGGTTCAGGAGAGAGGGTGCGGGAGGATGGAACAACCAGACCCCGATCTAGACGTCCACGAGTAGCCAGCATGTTGTCCAGCTTGATGGACATGTCCACCAGCTGGTCGAAGGTGAGGGTGGTGTCTCTACAGGCCAGCTCCCGACGGATGTCCTCGCGTAGACTACAACGGTAATGGTCGATCAGGGCCCTGTCGCTCCATCCAGCGCCGGCAGCCAAGGTCCTAAACTCCAAAGCAAAATCCTGTGCACTCCTCGTCTCCTGCCTCAGATGATAGAGGAGCTCACCCGCTGCTTTGCCTTCAGGTGGGTGATCGAATACTATCCGGAATTGGCGGGTGAACTCCTCAAAATGGTCCAACGCCGCATCCTCCCTTCTACACACAGTGCTGGCCCATTCCAGGGCTTTCCCGGTGAGGCATGAGACGAGGGCGTAACTCTTCTCACGGTCAGATGGTACTGGGGAGGCCGTGGCTAGATATAAGTTTAGCTTGAGGAGGAAACCCTGGCAGCCGGCAGTATCTCCGTTGTATCCCGTGGGTAGGGATAAATGGATCCTCGATTCTGGAGAGGAAAAAACGTTCAAGGGAGATTCCGGTTGTGGTGGTGGTGGCGCTGGAGAAACTCCCCGTCTCTCCCAGCCATCCATTTTCTGGACAATGTGCTCCATGACGGAGCTGATACACTCAAGCTCCCTCGCTTGTTCCTGAACGTGTTCCTCCAGATCCATGGGTATAGTGTCTTCTCCTGCTGACTTCATATATATATTGGTCAGATATTCTGTCATGCATAGGTGTAATAGGTGGCAGGGAAGTCAGGCGCAGGAGAGTCAAATGGAGTGTAAATATGGAGTCTTTTAATAAAGTTCCAAGAGTATGCTCCATAACAATAAATGTACAAATAAACAAACAAAACATGGGTACGAGGACCCGACGCGCACCTATACAAACAATCACACTACACTGACAACAAATCAATCTCTGACAAAGACATGAGGGGAAACAGAGGGTTAAATACACAACAGGTAATGAATGGGATTGAAAACAGGTGTGTGGGAAGACAAGACAAAACCAATGGAAAATGAAAAAAGGATCAATGATGGCTAGAAGACCGGTGACGTCGAACGCCGAGCACCGCCCGAACAAGGAGAGGCAACGACTTTGGCAGAAGTCGTGACAGTACACTCAATTAGTATTTGGTAGCATTGCCTTTAAAATGTTTAACTTGGGTTAAATGTTTCAGGTAGCCTTCCACAAGCTTCCCACAATGAGTTAGGTGAATTTGGGTCCATTCCTCTTAACAGAGCTGGTGTCACTGAGTCAGGTTTGTAGGCCCCCTTTGCTCGTGCATGCTTTTTCAGTTCTGCCCAAAAATGTTCTTCCATTTGGAAGACTCATTTGCGACCAAGCTTAAACTTCCTCACTGATGTCTTGATGTTTCTTATATATACACAATTTTCCTCCATGATGTTATCTATTTTGTTCAGTGCACCAGTCCCTTCTGCAGCAAATCACCCCCACAACATGCTGCCACCCTCGTGCTTCATGGTTTTGATGGTGTTCTTCGGCTTGCAAGCCTCATAATAATGTTATTTATGGCCAAACAGTTATTTTTTTGTTTCATCAGCAGAGGACATTTCTCCGAAAAGTACAGTCTTTGTCCCCATGTGCAGTTGCAAACCGTAGTCTGGCTTTTTATATGTCGGTTTTGGAGCAGTGGAGCAGTGGCTTCTTCCTTGGTGAGCTGTTTTTTATTTATTTTATTTTACCTTTATTTAACTAGGCAAGTCCATTAAGAACAAATTCTTATTTTCAATGACGGCCTAGGAACAGTGGGTTAATGACAGATTTGTACCTTGTCAGCTCGGGTATTTGAACTTGCAACCTTTCAGTTACTAGTCCAATGCTCTAACCACTAGGCTACCCTGCCGCCCCAGGATAGACACATTTTTATGTGGATATAGATACTTTTGAGCCCGTTTCTTCCAGCATCTTCACAAGGTCCTTGCTGCTGTTCTGGGATTGATTTGCACTTTTCGCACCACAGTACATTAATCTCTAGGAGACAGAATGCATCTCCTTCCTGAGCGGTATGACGGCTGGTCCCATGGTATTTATACTTGCGTACTATTGTTTGTACAGATGAGCGTGGTACCTTCAGGCGTTTGCAAATTGTTCCCAAGGATGAACCAGACTTGTGCAGGTCTACAATTTTTCTTCTGAGGTCGTGGCTGATTTGTTTTGATTTTCCCATGATGTCAAGCAAAGATCCATTGAGTTTGAAGGTAGGCCTTGAAATACATCCACAGGTACACCTCCAATTGACTCAAATTATGTAAATTAGCCTATCAGAAACCATGACGTTATCTGTTTTTTTCCAAACTGTTTAAAGGCACAGTCAACTTAATGTACTGTATGTAAACTTCTGACACACTGGAATTGTGATAAAGTGAAAACTGTCAACAATTGTTGGAAAAATGACTTGAGTCATGCACAAAGTAGATGTCTTAACCGACTTACCTAAACTATAGTTTGTTAACAAGAAATTTGTGGAATGGTTGCAAAACGAGTTTTAATGACTCCAACCTAAGTGTAAGTAAACTTCTGACATCAACTGTATTTTCTTAGTCAACCTTGTGTTCTGTTCTGTCACTTTTCATAGCTACTGTTTACAGGCCTCCTGGGCCATATACAGCGTTTCTCACTGAGTTCCCTGAATTCCTATCGGACCTTGTAGCCATAGCAGATAATATTCTACTTTTTGGTGATTTTAATATTCACATGGAAAAAACGACAGACTCACTCCAAAAGGCTTTCGGAGCCATCATCGACTCAGTGGGTTTTGTCCAACATGTCTCTGGACCCACTCACTGTCACAGTCATATGCTGGACCTAGTTTTGTCCCATGGAATAAATGTTGTGGTTTTTCCTCATAATCCTGGACTATCAGGCCACCATTTTATTACGTTTGCAATCGCCCAACAAATAATCTGCTCAGCCCCCAACCAAGGAACATCAAAAGTCGTGCTATAAATTCTCGGACAACCCAAAGATTCATTGATGCCCTTCCAGACTCCCTCTGCCTACCCAAGGACGTCAGAAGACAAACATCAGTTAACCACCTAACTGAGGATCTCAATTTAACCTTGCACAATACCCTAGATGCAGTTGCACTCATAAAAACATTTGTCATAAGAAACGACCTCCCTGGTATACAGAAAATACCCGAGCTCTGAAGCAAGCTTCCAGAAAATTGGAACTAAAATGGCGCTACACCAAACTGGAAGTTTTCCGACTAGCTTGGAAAGACAGTATCGAAGAGCCCTCACTGCTGCTTGATCATCCTATTTTTCCAACTTAATAAGAACAAATAAGAACAATCCCAAAAATGTTTTTGATACTGTCGCAAAGCTAACTAAAAAGCAGCATTCCGGCTTTCACTTCAGCAGTGATACATTCATGAACTTCTTTGAGGACAAGATCATGATCATTAGAAAGCAAATTACGGACTCCTCTATAAATCTGCGTATTCCTCCAAAGCTCAGTTGTCCTGAGTCTACACAACTCTGCCAGGACATAGGATCAAGAGAGACACAAGTGTTTTAGTACAATATCTCTTGACACGATGAAAATAATCATGGCCTCTAAACCTTCAAGCTGCATACTGGACCCTATTCCAACTAAACTACTGAAAGAGCTGCTTCCTGTGCTTGGCCCTCCGATGTTGAACATAATAAATGGCTCTCTATCCACCGGATATGTAGGAAACTCACTAAAAGTGGCAGTAATAAAGCCTCTTGAAAAAGCCAAAGCTCGACCAAGAAAATAGAAAAAACTATCAGCCTATATCGAATCTTCCATTCCTCTCTCGTGCTCCTAGACCTTAGTGCTGCATTTGATATCATCGATCACCACATTCTTTTGGAGTGATTGGAACCCCAAATTGGTCTACACGGACAAATTCTGGCCTGGTTTGGATCTTATCTGTCGGAAAGATATCAATTTGTCTCTGTGACTGGTTTGTTCTCTGAAAATCAGCTATAAATTTCGGTGTTCCTCAAGGTTCCGTTTTAGGACAACTATTGTTTTCACTATATATTTTACCTCTTGGGGATGTCATTCGAAAACATAATGTTAACTTCCACTGCTATGCGGATGACACACAGCTGTACATTTCAATGAAACATGGTGAAACCCCGAGATTGCCCTCACTAGAAGCCTGTGTTTCAGACATAAGGCAGTGGATGGCTGCAAACTTTCTACTTTTAAACTCAGACAAAACAGAGATGCTTGTTCTAGGTCCCAAGAAACAAAGAGATCTTCTGTTGAATCTGACAATTACTCTTAATGGTTGTACAGTCGTCTCGGCGTTACTCTGGACCCTGATCTCTCTTTTGACGAACATATCAAGACTGTTTCAAGGACAGCTTTTTTTCCATCTACGTAACATTGCAAAAATACTTCTAGGTTAGACGACAGCAATACTCTATTTTCCGGCTACCCGGATAAAGCACTAAATAAACTTCAGTTTGTGCTGAATACGGCTGCTAGAATCCTGACTAGAACCCCAACATTTGATCATATTACTCCAGTGCTAGCCTCCCTACACTGGCTTCCTGTAAAGGCAAGTGCTGATTTCAAGGTTTTACTGCTAACCTACAAAGCATTACATGGGCTTGCTCCTACCTATCTTTCCTGCCGTACATACCTACATGTACGCTACGGTCACAAGACGCAGGCCTCCTAATTGTCTCTAGAATTTCTAAGCAAACAGCTGGAGGCAGGGTTTTCTCCTATAGAGCTCCATTTTTATGGAATGGTCTGCCTACCCACGTGAGAGATGCAAACTCGGTCTCAACCTTTAAGTCGTTACTGAAGACTCATCTCTTCAGTGGGTCATATGATTGAGTGTAGTCTGGCCCAGGAGTGTGAAGGTGAACGGAAAGGCCTGGAGCAACTAACCACCCTTGCTGTCTCTGCCTGGCCAGTTCCCCTCTTTCCACTGGGATTCTCTGCTTCTAACCCTATTACAGGGTTGTGCCATGGCGGAGATCTTTGTGGGCTATACTCGGCCTTGTCTCAGGATGGTAAGTTGGTGGTTGAAGATATCCCTCTCGTGGTGTGGGGGCTGTGCTTTGGCAAAGTGGGTGGGGTTATATCCTGCCTGTTTGGCCGTGTCCTGGGGTATCATCGGATGGGGCCACATTGTCTCCTTTCTCAGCCTCCAGTGTTTATGCTGCAGTAGTTTGTGTCACGGGGCTAGGGTCAGTCTGTTATATCTGGAGTACTTCTCCTGTCTTATCCAGTGTCCTGTGTGAATTGAAGTATGCTCTCTCTAATTCTTTCTGAGGACCTGAGCCTTAGGACCATGCCTCAGGACTTCCTGGCATGATGACTCCTTGCTGTCCTCAGTCTATCTGGCCGTGCTGCTGCTCCAGTTTCAACTGTTCTGCCTGCGGCTATGGAACCCAGACCTGTTCACCGGACGTGCTACCTGTCCCAGGCCTGCTGTTTTCAACTCTCTAGAGACAGCAGGAGTGGTAGAGATACTCTTAATGATCGGCTATGAAAAGCCAACTGACATTTACTCCTGAGGTGGTGACTTGTTGCACCCTCAACAAATACTGTGATTATTATTATTTGACCATGCTGGTCATTTCTGACATTTGAACATCTTGGCCATGTTATGTTATTATCTCCACCTGTCGCAGCCAGAAGAGGACTGGCCACCCCTCATAGCCTGGTTCCTCTCTTGGTTTCTTCCTAGGTTTTGGCCTTTTCTAGGGAGTTTTTCCTAGCCATAGTGCTTCTACACCTGCATTGCTTGGTGTTTGGGATTTTAGGCTGGGTTTCTGTACAACCCTTTGGGATATCAGCTGATGTACGAAGGGCTTTATAAATACATTTGATTTGTTTTGTTTTCTTGAACGTAGCCCTGTTTACTTGTTTTCTTGAACGTAGCCCTGTCTTTAGTTTGGTTCGTTGATTTCACCTGTGTTAGTGACTCACCTGGTCTCATAAGCTCCTTATTTAGTTTAGTTCATTCTGTTTGTGCCTTTGAGGTATTGTTAGTTTTGACTCTACTAAGCCTTATCCTAGGTCGTTTGTGAGAACCAGTTGAAGCCTTCAGTCCTTGTCTTGATTCACCTACCTGTGCATGACCAGTGCCTGCCTGTGACCACGATTCCTGCAGCTCTCTGCGTGTGAATCTAAACCTTTTATCCCTGAGTATTCATTACAGTAGATATGTGGTTGTAGAATAGGGGGCACACAATTCATGTGTTGTGAAGAATAGGGGGCACACAATTAATGTGTTGTGAAGAGCAGGGGGCACACAATTAATGTGTTGTGAAGAATAGGGGGCACACAATCAATGTGTTGTGTAGAATAGGGGGCACACAATTAATGTGTTGTGTAGAATAGGGGGCACACAATGTGTTGTGTAGAATAGGGGGCACACAATTAATGTGTTGTGAAGAATAGGGGGCACACAATTAATGTGTTGTGTAGAATAGGGGGCACACAATCAATGTGTTGTGTAGAATAGGGGGCACACAATTAATGTGTTGTGAAGAATAGGGGGCACACAATTAATGTGTTGTGAAGAATAGGGGGCACACAATTAATGTGTTGTGTAGAATAGGGGGCACACAATTAATGTGTTGTGTAGAATAGGGGGCACACAATTAATGTGTTGTGTAGAATAGGGGGCACACAATTAATGTGTTGTGAAGAATAGGGGGCACACAATTAATGTGTTGTGAAGAATAGGGGGCACACAATTAATGTGTTGTGTAGAATAGGGGGCACACAATTAATGTGTTGTGTAGAATAGGGGGCACACAATTAATGTGTTGTGTAGAATAGGGGGCACACAATTAATGTGTTGTGTAGAATAGGGGGCAGACAATTAATGTGTTGTGTAGAATAGGGGGCACACAATTAATGTGTTGTGAAGAATAGGGGGCACACAATTAATGTGTTGTGAAATGTTTTTAAAATGTTATAACTGCCTTACTTTTTCTAGACTAGCTGTGTGCAATTGTTTCAATTGGCTATTATAAATTGTATTAACCTGATATGTATTTATAGCTGTCTTGTAGTTTTTATCTTTTTGTTGTGTTGATGTAATTTTTGTACTCAGGGTACCATTGCAAATGAGACACTGATCTCAATTGGGCACCCTTGAAAAAAATCTAAGTAAATACACATTACTGTGTATTCTACAATAATCTATTCAGTTTATAGAGTATCATACTATTGATTAATACAGTGAGTCACTGAAAAAAAAAGGTCTAACAGTGTAGCATGGCTCATATACTGTAGTGAGGTTTGCTACACTGTCCCATCCGTACTTGAAGAAATGCCCCTGTGTTTAGACTAGTATGTAGCATGTGGTCGCACGGCCGCCATCCGTCTGGTGACACCAATGTAGAAACGGCAGGACAAGGAAGTGAAACTGGGGTCACTGGCGTGAAAGGCAAACACCCTATTCATCGAGTGAATAGGGTTTACCCACTGGAACCCTTTTTAGAAAAAAATGGTCAGTCAGTAGAAAGGCCTATTTAGTGTCCTATGTTCTCATATCTGTGACCTTAATTGTCTCCCGTCTGTAAGCTGTTAGTGTCTTAACGACCGTTCCACAGGTGCATGTTCATTAATTGTTTATGGTTCATTGAACAAGCATGGGAAACAGTGCTTAAACCCTATATAATTATCTTTGAAAGACAGGGTCCTGAAAAAGGGACCTTCCTTTTTTTTGCTGAGTTTAGCACCTAATGGACTCTCAGACCATTAGAAACAAGATTATCTGGTCTGATGAAACCAAGATTACACTCTCTGGCCTCAATGCCAAGCGTCACATCTGGAGGAAACCTGGCACCATTTGGATTTCAGTGGCAGGGACTGGGAGACTAGTCAGGATCGAGGGAAAGATCTACGAAGCAAAGTACAGAGTGATGCTTGATGAAACCTGCTCTAGAGTGCCCAGGATCTCAAAGGTTCACCTTCCAACAGGACAACCCCAAGTACACAGCCAAGACAATGCAGGAGTGGCTTCGGGACAAGTCTCTAACTGTCCTTGAGTGGCCCAGCCAGAGCCCGAACTTGAACCCCATCAAACATCTCTGGACAGACCTGTAAATAGCTGTGCAGCGATGCTCCCCATTCAACCTAACAGAGCTTGAGAGGATCTGCTGAGAAGAATGGGAGAAACCCAGCAAATACAGGTGTGCCAAGTTTGTAGTTTTCATTCCAAAAAGACTTGAGGCTGTAATCACTCACCTTCTGGATGATAAAGGGGTGAACAGGCTTTGGCTCAGTGTTTGATGTTCTTAATGATGTTTTTGACCTTCCTGTGACATTGGGTGCTGTATGTGTTCTGGAGGGCAGGTAGTCCCCCAGTGATGCGTTGGACAGACCACACCACCCTCTGGAGAGCCCTGCGGTTGCGGGCAGTGCAATTGCCATACCAGGCAGTTATACAGCCCAACAGGATGCTCTCAATTGTGCTTCTGTAAATGTTTGTGAGGGTATTAGGGGCCAAGCCAAATTTCTTCAGCCTCCTGAGTTTGAAGAGGTGCTGTTGCGCCTTCTTCACCACACTGTCTGTATGGGTGGACCATATCAGATCGTCAGTGATGTGTACACCAAGGAACTTGAAGCTTTCCACCTTCTCCACTGCAGTGCCATCGATGTAGATAGGGGTGTGCTCCCTCTGATGTTTCCAGAAGTTTTTCACGCAGTCAAGTGTGAACAGGGTGAACAGGGAGTACAGGAGGGGAATGGACACGCACCCTTGTTGGGCACCTATGTTGAGGATCAACGAAGCGGAGGTGTTGTTTCCTACCTTCACCACCTGGGGGCCGCCCATCAGGAAGTCCAGGACCCAGCTGTAGTCAATTAACAGAATTCTTACATAGGTATTCCTCTTGTCCAGATGGGACAGGGCAGTGTGCAGTGTGATGGCGATTGCATCGTCTGTGGATCTATTGGGGCGGTAAGCAAATTGAAGTGGGTCAGGGTGTCAGGTAAGTTAGAGGTGATATGATCCTTAACTAGCCTCTCAAAGCACTGCATGATGACAGAAGTGAGATAGTAATTTAGTTCAGTTACCTTTGCTCTCTTGGGTACAGGAACAATGGTGGGCATTTTGAAGCAAGTGGGAACAGCAGACTGGGATAGGGAGAGATTGAGTGTGTCAGTTAGCACTTAGCCAGTCACTGTCTTCTTGGTAAGCAACTGCAGCAATTTGGCTTTGTGTTATAGGTTATTGTCCTGCTGAAAGGTCAATTCCTCTCCTAGTCTCTGCTGTATTTTCTTTCTGAAAAACTCCCCAGTCTTTGTCCATGTCAAACCCATACCGTGATGCAGCCACCACCAACTCAGTGATGTGTTGTGATGGATTTGCCCTAAACATTAGGCCAAACAGTATATTCCATTGCCTTGTTTTTCCCCCAGTATTACTTTAGTGGCTTGTTGTGTACAATATATACGTACATGTTTTGTGTTATATTATATATATTATATTATATTTGTATTCTTCTTTTCACTCTGTCATTTAAGTCATTATTGTTGAGTTACTACAACTGCTGCGCCCGAGTTTTGCATAAAGCTGGAAAGTAGTGATGCACCCAGTGATGCAGACAGTTTTGGCCGATAACGATATCTGATATTTTCCTTGCCTTCAAAAAAAAAAACTATACTGATAATCGATATTTAACATTTTTGCGGCCTTTTAAGCATTCTAGTACAGTTAAATAGTTAACACACACACATGGACGCAGCGGTCTAAGGCACTGCATCTTAGTGCAAGAGGCGTCACTACAGTCCTTGGTTCGAATCCAGGCTGTATTACATCCGGCCGTGGTTGGGAGTCCCATATGGCGGCGCACAATTGGCCCAGCGTCATCCGGGTTTGGACCGGGTAGGCTCTCATTGTAAATAGAATTGGTTCTTAACCGACTTGCCTAGTTAAATAAAAATGTATTAAAAATACATCCTAATTTTACTCCCATCACAGCGATTGAACTCTGTAGCTGTTTTAAAATCACCAATGGCCTCATGATGACGTCCCTAAGCAGTTTCCTTCCTGTCCTGCTAATCAGTTCAGAAGTACGACGGCATCCTTGATTTGTCTGGATGGTTTAATGCATCATCCACAGCATAATGTTTCACTTAACCTTAAAGACATATTCAATGTCTGATTTGTTATGGTTACCCATCTACCAATCACTGGCCTTCTTTACGAGGCTTTCGAAAATCTCCCTGGTCTTTGTAGTTGAATCTGCGCTTGAAATTCAATATTAGTTGCTTACAAGGTGGTACTTATTTAAAAAAGGTAAGAGAATATCATGTTACCGTTGGTGTATTCAAATGATAGTGAAGGTAATGGCACTTTGTCCCCTTAATAATGAATCCAAGTGTTTGGAACGCAAAGAAAAATGGAAAAAAGTTCAAGGGGGTGTAGACTGGATACCCGGTTTTAATGGTTGGAAACTTACCCATGTCCATTTGATCTGCTCTGTAATCACAAACAGTTCAAGGGGGTGTAGACTGGATACCCGGTTTTAATGGTTGGAAACTTACCCATGTCCATTTGATCTGCTCTGTAATCACAAACAGTTCAAGGGGGTGTAGACTGGATACCCGGTTTTAATGGTTGGAAACTTACCCATGTCCATTTGATCTGCTCTGTAATCACAAACAGTTCAAGGGGGTGTAGACTGGATACCCGGTTTTAATGGTTGGAAACTTACCCATGTCCATTTGATCTGCTCTGTAATCACAAACAGTTAAAGGGGGTGTAGACTGGATACCCAGTCTTAAACCTTTTAATGGTTGGAAACTTACCCATATAAAGAGGAGTGGGAGGCCCCGGTGCACAACTGAGCAAGAGGACAAGTATATTAGAGTGTCTAGTTTGAGAAACAGACTGCTCATAAGTCCTCAACTGGCAGCTTCATTAAATAGTACCCGCAAAACACCAGTCTCAATGTCAACAGTGAAGAGGTAACTCCGGGATGCTGGCCATATATGCAGTTGCAAAGAAAAGCCATCTCTCAGACTGGCTGATGAAAATAAAAGATTAAGATATGCAAAAGAACACAGACACTGGACAGAGGAACTCTGCCAAGAAGGCCTAGGAGATGGCTAAGGAGATGGAGAAAACACCTGTCTCCGGATTACATCTTCAAACTAAGGGCAACCATGGCATCCGACAGGAGACACGTCCAACCATGATGTAAGTCTAGCTAGCTACATTTTCAGATATAACAAGTTTCTAATTTTGACGAAAGTTGTTTTCATTATAAATACAATTTTACTGTTAGCTAGCTAACGTTAGCTGGCTGACTCACTAGCTAGTGTTAGTTAGGTGTATGATCTTATTATTCGTATCTCAGAGCCATTTGCTTGGCTAGTAGTTATTGCCTAATGTTAGCTAGCTAACATTGAACCTTATTGGTTATTTTCCTGCAGCTTCATGCTGGGTAGTAACATCATGAATTGGGATTATGGTTAATTGTTAAGCTAGCTAGCGAGCTACATGTCTTAACAAAAGACTCAACTATGCAAGTATCCATTTCAATAGAATGTCACTGCCACAACTGTTGATAGATATACCTGGTAAATTCAGTCTAGAGATCTACTCCGATTTCAGAGCACGGATAAGATAGTCTAGCTAGCTACATTTTCAGATATTACAAGTTTCTAATTTTGACAAAAAATTGTTTTCATTTCAAATTAAAGTGTACCGTTAGCTAGATAGCTAATGTTAGCTGTCGAACTTGCTAGCTAACGTTACATGTTTGATCTTATTATTCGTATTTCAGAGTCATTTACGTTAGTTACTCTTATCTGAAGATCAGGCTGGAAGGCAACCCACACATACGCACACGCAGGCAGGCAGGCAGGCAGGCAGGCAGGCAGGCAGGCACATACACACACCTCTTTAGGTATATACTACTAAGGTAATTGAGGGTTGAATTTGGCAGGTGTTTCTAAAATCTCTTAATCTAGATGTGATAACTGTCCTTTTGAGAATGCTTGCTCCCCCCTCCTCGCCCTGTATATATACTCTGCCACACGATGGAAAGGACATTCAGACTGGGCACCACTACTGTTATTACACCATTGGTGTGATACTGTATGTGTGTGACAAATAACATGTTTGATTTGAATATCACTCTTCCTGTCTGTGTATGGTTACTTATTTCTCTCTCTCTTTCTCTGCACTACTCATACCAAAAATAACCTTCAACTCAACAGATTTCTGAGCAGGTATTCTCTTCACTCATCAACCTCCCAGTGCCCAGCGACATGTAGTTATATACCAAGAACAACATAGACACTGAGACAGATCAGTGCCACTCTCGTCTGTCACCGCCCGGCTCAGAAACACTCTCTGCCCTTTAAGAAAACAAAAATATGAACCTGCAGCACAGATGAGACCAAGCAGAGCTGAGTGAGTACAGTACAGAACAGAAACACTCCCTTGTGGGTGTGTATGTGCGGGGGGTGTGTTTGTGTTTGAGCGTGGGGGTGTGACTGTGTTTGGGGGTGTGACTGCATAGTAGCCGGCATGCGTCAGAGAGAGGTTGGGGCGTTGGAGATCAAAGTGTAGAGCCTCTGCCGTGTGTGTGTGTGTGTGTGTGTGTGTGTGTGTTCTCTTGGGGTCCCAATGTGTGTGTGTGTGTGTGTGTTCTCTTGGGGTCCCAATGTGTAAGCACACACACACACACACACGATCAATGTCTGGATGGATAACAACAAGATTTAAGTCTGACACTCCATGCCTTCATCTAGCCCCCACACGGAGACTGAGCGCTAACACAAAGCCAAGTGGACACCGTCAACACATACACAAATGCGCACGCACATGCAATCTGCAAGCATATCATGCACACATACACACAATGGTGAAAACTTACTATCGGTTTAAAAGCTCTTGATTCTTGCCCTGTGGTGAAATTAGTATAGGAGTACTGATTTCCAGGATCTTCCAATCTGGATTTCTGGTAAACCCAAAAGATGTACCAGAATTTCCTACCCTACCTGCAAGTCATATTATGCTGGTTTTCAATGTAATTCCCATTGAAATCCAACCAGTTAGGTTTACCATTTGAAATTGAACTTTTCCTTCACCTGCAATCTGCATTCATAATGACTGCCAGGGTCAATCTGCATTCATAATGACTGCCAGGGTCAATCTGCATTCATAATGACTGCCAGGGTCAATCTGCATTCATAATGACTGCCAGGCTCAATCTGCATTCATAATGACTGCCAGGGTCAATCTGCATTCATAATGACTGCCAGGGTCAATCTGCATTCATAATGACTGCCAGGCTCAATCTGCATTCATAATGACTGCCAGGCTCAATCTGCATTCATAATGACTGCCAGGGTCAATCTGCATTCATAATGACTGCCAGGGTCAATCTGCATTCATAATGACTGCCAGGGTCAATCTGCATTCATAATGACTGCCAGGGTCAATCTGCATTCATAATGACTGCCAGGGTCAATCTGCATTCATAATGACTGCCAGGGTCAATCTGCATTCATAATGACTGCCAGGGTCAATCTGCATTCATAATGACTGCCAGGGTCAATCTGCATTCATAATGACTGCCAGGGTCAATCTGCATTCATAATGACTGCCAGGGTCAATCTGCATTCATAATGACTGCCAGGGTCAATCTGCATTCATAATGACTGCCAGGGTCAATCTGCATTCATAATGACTGCCAGGGTCAATCTGCATTCATAATGACTGCCAGGGTCAATCTGCATTCATAATGACTGCCAGTGTCAATCTGCATTCATAATGACTGCCAGGGTCAATCTGCATTCATAATGACTGCCAGGGTCAATCTGCATTCATAATGACTGCCAGGGTCAATCTGCATTCATAATGACTGCCAGGGTCAATCTGCATTCATAATGACTGCCAGCGTCAATCTGCATTCATAATGACTGCCAGGCTCAATCTGCATTCATAATGACTGACAGGGTCAGGAAAAGTTTGAAGACACTACCTAAGCCATTTAAACAGGAGCATTTCAGTAACAGGTGCAAAAAAAAACTAACAACGTATAAAGATAACTTTATCACATTACTCAACAATATCAAATTAAATGGCACAATCTTCCCATAGATTTTACAGGTTGAATAAACCTATTCAGAATTGCATGGCTCCCAAAGTTTTTATCAGTAATATAAATTACCCCAACGAAGACATTCTTGTTGTCACGAGTCCGACCGAGGGTGTTTCCCCTTCCCGGGCGGGTGGCGCTCGGCGGTCGTCATCACCGGCCTATTAGCTGCCACTGATTGTCTTTCCTCCCCCTCCTTGTATGTTTAGTGGTAGCACCTGTTCATGTTTAATTAGTTTGTCTTTATTAGTCAGCCGGCCCGCCTGGTTGTTGTGCGGGATTATTTCATTGTAACCTTCGGCTCTGTTGTAAAGGTACGTGTTAGTGCCTGGTCGTGATTTTTTCCATTGTATTTTTTGATTCCCTGTGGTTGGGAACGTAACTTTTGTGAGCACCCTGTGGTGCGTTGGTGCTATTAAAAGACGCACAGCATTGAACTCTGTCTCCTGCATTTGACTCCACACCCACGACACCCGGAGCATTACACTTAATCTAACAGCACTGTCCAATTTACAGTAGCTATTACAGTGAAATAATAACCTGCTATTGTTTGAAGCGAGTGCACCATTATGTACTTGAAAATGTATCAATAAAATAATTAGGCACATTTGGGCAGACTAGATACAACATTTTGAACAGTATTTCAATGGTTCACTGGATCAGTCTAAAACTTTGCACATACACTGTTAAATTGCACATAAATTGGAAAAATACATTGTGCCCTTTCTCTTCCATTTCAAATAAAATATTTTTTCATTGTATTATCTTTCACAAAATCTAATGTGTTATATTCTCCGACATTAATGTCACATTTCCACAAACTTCAAAGTGTTTATTTTCAAATGGTATCAATAATATGCATGTCTTTGCTTCAGGTCCTGAGCTGCAGTCAGTTAGACTTGGGTTTGTCATTTTAGGAGAAAATGTAAAAAAAGGGTCCGATCCTTATTTAAAAGTATACTCGGTCATAACAGACTTCATATCGGCAAATACAACTCATAGAATACAAAAGATAGATTTACATCTCCCTAAGTCTGAGTGTGGTTTTTAACCTTCCAGACATGGAAATGTATCAACTCGCCACCAAAGACCTTTACTTGTGACATGTAGTTAAATGCACTAATGACTTTAATATTCACATGGAAAAGTCCACAGACCCACTCCAAAAGGCTGTCGGAGCCATCATCGACTCAGTGGGTTTTGTCCAACATGTCTCTGGACACACTCACTGTCACAGTCATACTCTGGACCTAGTTTTGTCCCATAGAATAAATATTGTGGATCTTAATGTTTTTCCTCATAATCCTGGACTATCGGTCCAGCATTTTATTACGTTTGCAATTACAACAAATATTCTGCTCAGACCCCAACCAAGGAACATCAAAAGTCGTGCTATAAATTCACAGACAACACAAAGATTCCTTGATGTCCTTTCAGATTCCCTCTCTCTACCCAAGGACGCCAGAGGACAAAAATCAGTTAACAACCTAACTGAGGAACTCAATTTAACCTTGCGCAATACCCTAGATGCAGTTGCACCCCTAAAAACATTTGTCATAAGATACTAGCTCCCTGGTATACAGAAATACCTGAGCTCTGAAGCAAGCTTCCAGAAAAATGGAACGGAAATGGCGCCACACCAAACTGGAAGTCTTCTGACTAGCTTGGAAAGACAGTACCGTGCAGTATCAAAGAGCCCTCACTCCTGCTCGATCATCCTATTTTTCTAACTTAATTGAGGAAAATAAGAACAATCCGAAATTCCTTTTTGATACTGTCGCAAAGCTAACTAAAAAGCAGCATTCCCCAAGAGAGGATGGCTTTCACTTTAGCTGTGATAAATTCATTAACTTCTTTGAGGAAAAGATCATGATTATTAGAAAGCAAATTACGGACTCCTCTTTAAATCTGCGTATTCCTTCAAAGCTCAGTTGTCCTGAGTCTGCACAACTCTGCCAATAATCATGGCCTCTAAACCTTCAAGCTGCATACTGGACCCTATTCCAACTAAACTACTGAAAGATCTGCTTCCTGTGCTTGGCCCTCCTATGTTGAACATAATAAACGGCTCTCTATCCACCGGATGTGTACCAAACTCACTAAAAGTGGCACTAATAAAGCCTCTCTTGAAAAAGCCAAACCTTGACCCAGAAAATATAAAAAACTATCAGCCTAAATCGAATCTTCCATTCCTCTCAAACATTTTAGAAAAGGCTGTTGCGCAGCAACTCGCTGCCTTCCCAGGACCATGCCCCAGGACTGCCTGACATGATGACTCCTTGCTGTCCCCAGTCCACCTGGCCATGCTGCTGCTCCAGTTTCAACTGTTCTGCCTTACTATTATTTGACCATGCTGGTCATTTATGAACATTTGAACATCTTGGCCATGTTCTGTTATAATCTCCCCCCGGCACAGCCAGAAGAGGACTGGCCACCCCACATATGCTCTCTCTAATTCTCTCTTTCTTTCTCTCTCTCGGAGGACCTGAGCCCTAGGACCGTGCCCCAGGACTACCTGACATGATGACTCCTTGCTGTCCCCAGTCCACCTTTTTATTTATTTTATTTTATTTCACCTTTATTTAACCAGGTAGGCTAGTTGAGAACAAGTTCTCATTTGCAACTGCGACCTGGCCAAGATAAAGCATAGCAGTGTGAACAGACAACACAGAGTTACACATGGAGTAAACAATTAGCAAGTCAATAACACAGTAGAAAAAAATGGGCAGTCTATATACAATGTGTGCAAAAGGCATGAGGTAGGCGAATAATACAATTTTGCAGATTAACACTGGAGTGATAAATGATCAGATGGGCATGTACAGGTAGAGATATTGGTGTGCAAAAGAGCAGAAAAGTAAATAAATAAAAACAGTATAAAAACAGTATGGGAATGAGGTAGGTGAAAAAGGGTGAGCTATTTACCAATAGACTATGTACAGCTGCAGCGATCGGTTAGCTGCTCGGATAGCTGATGTTTGAAGTTGGTGAGGGAGATAAAAGTCTCCAACTTCAGCTATTTTGCAATTCGTTCCAGTCACAGGCAGCAGAGTACTGGAACGAAAGGCGGCCAAATGAGGTGTTGGCTTTAGGGATGATCAGTGAGATACACCTGCTGGAGCGCGTGCTACGGATGGGTGTTGCCATCGTGACCAGTGAACTGAGATAAGGCGGAGCTTTACCTAGCATGGACTTGTAGATGACCTGGAGCCAGTGGGTCTGGCGACGAATATGTAGTGAGGGCCAGCCGACTAGAGCATACAAGTCGCAGTGGTGGGTGGTATAAGGTGCTTTAGTGACAAAACGGATGGCACTGTGATAGACTGCATCCAGTTTGCTGAGTAGAGTGTTGGAAGCCATTTTGTAGATGACATCGCCGAAGTCGAGGATCGGTAGGATAGTCAGTTTTACTAGGGTAAGCTTGGCAGCGTGAGTGAAGGAGGCTTTGTTGCGGAATAGAAAGCCGACTCTGGATTTGATTTTTGATTGGAGATGTTTGATGTGAGTCTGGAAGGAGAGTTTGCAGTCTAGCCAGACACCTAGGTACTTATAGATGTCCACATATTCAAGGTTGGAACCATCCAGGGTGGTGATGCTAGTCGGGCATGCGGGTGCAGGCAGCGATCGGTTGAAAAGCATGCATTTGGTTTTACTCGCGTTTAGGAGCAGTTGGAGGCCACGGAAGGAGTGCTGTATGGCATTGAAGCTCGTTTGGAGGTTGGATAGCACAGTGTCCAATGACGGGCCGAAAGTATATAGAATGGTGTCGTCTGCGTAGAGGTGGACCTGACTGCTGCTGCTCCAGTTTCAACTGTTCTGCCTTGTTATTATTCGACCATGCTGGTCATTTATGAACATTTGAACATCTTGGCCATGTTCTGTTATAATCTCCACCTGGCACAGCCAGAAGAGGACTGGCCACCCTACATAGCCTGGTTCCTCTCTAGGTTTCTTCCTAGGTTTTGGCCTTTCTAGGGAGTTTTTCCTAGCCACCGTGCTTCTACACCTGCATTGCTTGCTGTTTGGGGTTTTAGGCTGGGTTTCTGTACAGCACTTTGAGATATCAGCTGATGTACGAAGGGCTATATAAATAAATTTGATAAGTCTGTTTTTAGACCCCATCATAGCACTGAGACTGCACTTGTGAAGGTGGTAAATTACCTTTTAATGGCATCAGACCGAGGCTCTGCATCTGTCCTTGTGCTCCTAGACCTTAGTGGTGCTGTTGATACCATCGATCACCATATTCTTTTGGAGAGATTGGAAACTCAAATTGGTCTACACGGACAAGTTCTGGCCTGGTTTAGATCTTATCTGTCAGAAAGATATCAGTTTGTCTCTGTGAATGGTTTGTCCTCTAACAAATCAACTGTAAATTTCGGTGTTCCTCAAGGTTCCGTTTTAGGACCACTATTGTTTTCACTATATATTTTACCTCTTGGGGATGTCATTCGAAAACATAATGTTAACTTTCACTGCTATGCGGATGACACACAGCTGTACATTTCAATGAAACATGGTGAAGCCCCAAAATTGCCCTCGCGAGAAGCATGTGTTTCAGACATAAGGAAGTGGATGGCTGCAAACTTTCTACTTTTAAACTCGGACAAAACAGATATGCTTGTTCTAGGTCCCAAGAAACAGAGATCTTCTGTCTGACAATTAATCATAATGGTTGTACAGTCGTCTCAAATAAAACTGTGAAGGACCTCGGCGTTACTCTGGACCCTGATCTCTCTTTTGAAGAACAGATCAAGACCATATCAAGGACAGCTTTTTTTCCATCTACGTAACAAAAATCAGAAACTTTCTGTCCAAAAATGATGCAGAAAAATTAATCCATGCTTTTGTCACTTCTAGGTTAGACTACTGCAATGCTCTACTTTCCGGCTACCCGGATAAAGCACTAAATAAACGTCAGTTAGTGCTAAATACGGCTGCTAGAATCCTGACTAGAACCAAAAAATATGATCATATTACTCCAGTGCTAGCCTCCCTACACTGGCTTCCTGTCAAAGCAAGGGCTTATTTCAAGGTTTTACTGCTAACCTACAAAGCATTACATGGGCTTGCTCCTACCTATCTCTCTGATTTGGTCCTGCCGTACATACCTACACGTACGCTACAGTCACAAGACGCAGGCCTCCTAATTGTCCCTAGAATTTCTAAGCAAACAGCTGGAGGCAGGGCTTTCTCCTATAGAGCTCCATTTTTATGGAATGGTCTGCCTACCCACGTGAGAGATGCAAACTCGGTCTCAACCTTTAAGTCGTTACTGAAGACTCATCTCTTCAGTGGGTCATATGATTGAGTATAGTCTGGCCCAGGAGTGGGAAGGTGAACGGAAAGGCTCTGGATCAACGAACCGCCCTTGCTGTCTCTGCCTCGCCGGTTCCCCTCTTTCCACTGGGATTCTCTGCCTCTAACCCTATTACAGGGGCTGAGTCACTGGCTTACTGGGGCTCTCTCATACCGTCCCTGGGAGGGGTGCGTCACCTGAGTGGGTTGAGTCACTGATGTGGTCATCCTGTCTGGGTTGACGCCCCCCCCTTGGGTTGTGCCATGGCGGAGATCTTTGTGGGCTATACTCAGCCTTGTCTCAGGATGGTAAGTTGGTGGTTGAAGATATCCCTCTGGTGGTGTGGGGGCTGTGCTTTGGCAAAGTGGGTGGGGTTAAATCCTTCCTGTTTGGCCCTGTCCGGGGGTGTCCTCGGGTAGGGCCACAGTGTCTCCTGACCCCTCCTGTCTCAGCCTCCAGTATTTATGCTGCAGTAGTTTATGTGTCGGGGGGCTAGGGTCAGTTTGTTATATCTGGAGTACTTCTCCTGTCCTATTCGGTGTCCTGTGTGAATTTATGTGTGCGCTCTCTAATTCTCTCTTTCTCTCTTTCTTTCTCTCTCGGAGGACCTGAGCCCTAGGACCATGCCTCAGGACTACCTGACATGATGACTCCTTGCTGTCCCCAGTCCACCTGGCCATGCCGATGCTCCAGTTTCAACTGTTCTGCCTCATTATTATTGGACCATGCTGGTCATTTATGAACATTTGAACATCTTGGCCATGTTCTGTTAAAATCTCCACCCGGCACAGCCAGAAGAGGACTGGCCACCCCACATAGCCTGGTTCCTCTCTAGGGAGTTTTTCCTAGCCACCTCGCTTCTACACCTGCATTGCTTGCTGTTTGGGGTTTTAGGCTGTGTTTCTGTACTGCACTTTGAGATATCAGCTGATGTACGAAGGGCTATATAAATACATTTGATCTGACTTGATATGTAGAGTATGTATGACCTAGACCATGTGGATTAGCAGCACGTGTGTGTGTGTGTGTGTGTGTGTGTGTGTGCGTGCGTGCACACAAACTCAGCAAAAAAAGAAATGTCCTCTCACTGTCAACTGCATTTATTTTCAGCAAACTTAACATGTGTAAATATTTGTATGAGCATAACAAGATTCAACAACTGAGACGTAAGATGAACAAGTTCCACAGACATGTGACTAACAGAAATGGAAAATGTGTCCCTGAACAAAGGGGGGGGGGGAATCAAAAGTAACAGTCAGTATGTGGCCACCAGCTGCATTAAGTACTGCAGTGCATCTCCTCATGGACTGCACCAGATTTGCCGATTCTTGCTGTGAGATGTTACCCCACTCTTCCACCAAAGGCACCTGCAAGTTCACAGACATTTCTGGGGGGAATGGCCCAAGCCCTCACCCTCTGATCCATCAGGTCCCAGACGTGCTCAATGGGATGGAGATCCAAGCTCTTCGCTGGCCATGGCAGAACACTGACATTCCTGTCTTGCAGGAAATCACATACAGAACGAGTAGTATGGTTGGTGGCAATGTCATGCTGGATAAACGTGAATCCAACCATTACCCTTAGTGAGACAAAACTGCTACTCGTCAGAGAATAGTACTTTTTGACAGTCCTGTCTGGTCCAGCGACGGTGGGTTTGTGCCCATAGGCGATGTTGTTACCAGTGATGTCTAGTGAGGACCTGCCTTACAACAGGTCTACAAGCCCTCAGTCCAGCCTCTCTCAGCCTATTGCGGACAGTCCAAGCACTGATGGGATTGTGCGTTCCTGGTGTAACTCGGGCAGTTGTTGTTGCCATCCTGTACCTGTTCCGCAGGTGTGATGTTCGGATGTACCAATCCTGTGCAGGTGTTGTTACACGTGGTCTGCTACTGCGAGGACGATCAGCTGACCGTCCTGTCTCCCTGAAGCTCTGTCTTAGGCGTCTCACAGTACGGACATTGCAATTTATTGCCCTGGCCACATCTGCAGTCCTCATGCCTCCTTGCAGCATGCCTAAGACACGTTCACGCAGATGAGCAGGGACCCTGGGCATCTTTCTTTTGGTGTTTTTCAGAGTCAGTTCAAAGGCCTCTTTAGTGTCCTAAGTTTTCATAACTGTGACCTTAATTGCTTACCGTCTTTGAGCTGTTATTGTCTTAACGACCGTTATACAGGTGGATGTTCATTAATTGTTTACAGTTCATTGAACAAGCATGGAAACGGTGTTTAAACCCTTTACAATGAAGATCTGTGAAGTTATTTTAATTTTTACGAATTATCTTTGAAAAACAGGGTCCTGAAAAATGGACGTTTCTTTTTTTTCTGAGTTATGTGTGTGCGTGTACTCCTAGGAGCTAGGCTAAGGTTTCTGGAGAAGTGCTGAAATTACACACCTGTCAGTCAGCCGACATTCCTCTAGCCACCCCAGGGGAATTTACACACACATACACACACACACACCTGTAAATACACACACAAACACAGTTTATCATTGATGTTTATATAAAAGGCTTTAGCGCTGATCTGATAAGGCCTATCGGATTCTAAGCGCCCAGCTAATTAAATAAATTGTAAGAAGTTCTCACGCATCTGTGTGTGTGTGCAGGGTTGGAAAGTAACTGATTACATGTAATCTAATTACAAAAAAAACACACATTTGAAATTTGCCAGCAAAAATATATTACAGCATTGAAAAATGTTTTTTTACAGTTTTGGCCAGGTAACTCGTAACTGATAACATTTATAAAGTATCCTGTCCTAACTCGTAACTCGTAACTGATAACATTTAGAAAGTATCCTGTCCTAACTCGTAACTCGTAACTGATAACATTTAGAAAGTATCCTGTCCTAACTCGTAACTCGTAACTGATAACATTTAGAAAGTATCCTGTCCTAACTCGTAACTCGTAACTGATAACATTTAGAAAGTATCCTGTCCTAACTCGTAACTCGTAACTGATAACATTTAGAAAGTATCCTGTCCTAACTCGTAACTCGTAACTGATAACATTTATAAAGTAACGTATCCTGTGTATGTGAATGTAAAAGTGTAGGATTGTATGTTTTCTTCACAACAGCAAGCATAGTGATTATGTAATCTGAATAAGATACAGTTCATAGAAATGTGAGTTACGCAACCCTGGGCCCTAACCAATCATATCTCTGTGTTTTGTGTTCCCATACCTGACTGGATGACACACACACACACACACCTTTACCTGAGGAATGTTTGCATTCAGGCTTCAGTTACCGGCTGGTTCCTTTATGCAGTGTTTGTTCATGACAAACATACCAACACACACTGTAAATAGACCTGTTTCATTGCATCATTCCTTACCTAAAACATGATTCCTCAGATGGTTTCTTTACATCCATTGTCATCATGACATCTGTACAGCTTCTTTTAGCCTACCTTTGGTAACGTCGGCCAAGGTGTCCTGCCAAGCATTCTGTGAACACAACAATAAAAACACTGATACTTTTTTTGAGATTTTGTGATGATTGTACATTTATATTCTAAATATTGGTTTTAGAAATGTACCCTTATACTAGATTATCCGTGCATGTACCCTAAAAGGTACTGAACCATGTGAGACTATATGTGTACCTTGGAAGTACATATGACATTTGGTTATGACATTCTGCCTGTTTTTCTCTAGACAGGGTGGGGTGCCTCTGACATCACAGACTGCATTCCTAAGTGAAGTCACCTGGATAATACAGAATCACCACAGGTGTGAGAGAGGGGGTTAATCTGAAAACCATAATTATGGTACCAGCCATCTTGTTTTTGGAACTGTTTCACTGCGGTTGTAGGATACCAGAGAAACCAGATAGGAATAATAGATGAGAACTCACTGACCCTTGAGCAGATTCAAACTTGTTATCAACATGGCTCTAGTCACCTGGCTGATCTGGAGTCAGATGGGACATGGCTGCGTCTCCAATGGCTGTCTTTCTTATAAAGGGAAAAATAATGCCATTAAGGTAGACATTGTTTTAGTGTCACATAGTCTACATCAGATAGGTGCAGTGAAATGTGTTGTTTTACAGGGTCAGCCATAGTAGTATGGTGCCCTTGGAGAAAATGACGGTTAATTGCCTTGCTCAAGGGCACATCAACCGTTTTTTTCACCTGGTCGGCTCGGGTATTCAAACCAGCAACCTTTTTTTTTTACTGGCTCTAATTGCTAGGCTACTTGCCGCCTTGTAGCCGCCCTGTAGCCAGCCGTCCTGTACCTGTCAAAACAAGCACATCAGCCCTAATAACACAAACACACTCGCACGCACACACACACACACTCACGCTCACCCATATATAGGCCTTAAAGCAGAGACAATAAGACACAGTGGCAGAAAGTTCAACCACAACTTTGTTTTATCACAACCTCTGACCAGTGAAGTCCACAAAGCATATTGCATGTAACAGACCTACAGGATGGTCAAGCAGGTTCATGTTTCTGACATTTTTGGACCACTAACCAACTATTGATTTAGAACCACAGAGAGTTACCGCTAGATGCAAAGAAAACAGGAGCTGCCTCCACTATTCTAGCACCATTTCAACTTCAACATTTCAACATCATGAAATCACCTCTACTTAGTCTAGCAGAGTAACAATTAAAATAGCTAGTCAATGTAAGATAAATATTATGCGGCTGTCTATGTGTTCTGAATTGTGTGTGTGTGTGTGTGTGTGTGTGTGTGTGTGTGTGTGTACATTCGCGTAAGTAGAAAAACATGTTGACTCCCCTTACTTGTAGAGAAACGCCAATGCCATCCTCCTCTCTCTCATGTTGACTCCCCTTACTTGTAGAGAAACGCCAATGCCATCCTCCCCTCTCTCATGTTGACTCCCCTTACTTGTAGAGAAACGCCAATGCCATCCTCCCCTCTCTCATGTTGACTCCCCTTACTTGTAGAGAAACGCCAATGCCATCCTCCCCTCTCTCATGTTGACTCCCCTTACTTGTAGAGAAACGCCAATGCCATCCTCCTCTCTCTCATGTTGACTCCCCTTACTTGTAGAGAAACGCCAATGCCATCCTCCCGTCTCTCATGTTGACTCCCCTTACTTGTAGAGAAACGCCAATGCCATCCTCCCCTCTCTCATGTTGACTCCCCTTACTTGTAGAGAAACGCCAATGCCATCCTCCCTCTCTCATGTTGACTCCCTTACTTGTAGAGAAACGCCAATGCCATCCTCCCCTCTCTCATGTTGACTCCCCTTACTTGTAGAGAAACGCCAATGCCATCCTCCCCTCTCTCATGTTGACTCCCCTTACTTGTAGAGAAACGCCAATGCCATCCTCCCCTCTCTCATGTTGACTCCCCTTACTTGTAGAGAAACGCCAATGCCATCCTCCCCTCTCTCATGTTGACTCCCCTTACTTGTAGAGAAACGCCAATGCCATCCTCCTCTCTCTCATGTTGACTCCCTTACTTGTAGAGAAACGCCAATGCCATCCTCCCCTCTCTCATGTTGACTCCCCTTACTTGTAGAGAAACGCCAATGCCATCCTCCCCTCTCTCATGTTGACTCCCCTTACTTGTAGAGAAACGCCAATGCCATCCTCCTCTCTCTCATGTTGACTCCCCTTACTTGTAGAGAAACGCCAATGCCATCCTCCTCTCTCTCATGTTGACTCCCCTTACTTGTAGAGAAACGCCAATGCCATCCTCCCCTCTCTCATGTTGACTCCCCTTACTTGTAGAGAAACGCCAATGCCATCCTCCCCTCTCTCATGTTGACTCCCCTTACTTGTAGAGAAACGCCAATGCCATCCTCCCCTCTCTCATGTTGACTCCCCTTACTTGTAGAGAAACGCCAATGCCATCCTCCCCTCTCTCATGTTGACTCCCCTTACTTGTAGAGAAACGCCAATGCCATCCTCCCCTCTCTCATGTTGACTCCCCTTACTTGTAGAGAAACGCCAATGCCATCCTCCCCTCTCTCATGTTGACTCCCCTTACTTGTAGAGAAACGCCAATGCCATCCTCCTCTCTCTCATGTTGACTCCCCTTACTTGTAGAGAAACGCCAATGCCATCCTCCCCTCTCTCATGTTGACTCCCCTTACTTGTAGAGAAACGCCAATGCCATCCTCCTCTCTCTCATGTTGACTCCCCTTACTTGTAGAGAAACGCCAATGCCATCCTCCCCTCTCTCATGTTGACTCCCCTTACTTGTAGAGAAACGCCAATGCCATCCTCCCCTCTCTCATGTTGACTCCCCTTACTTGTAGAGAAACGCCAATGCCATCCTCCCCTCTCTCATGTTGACTCCCCTTACTTGTAGAGAAACGCCAATGCCATCCTCCCTCTCTCATGTTGACTCCCCTTACTTGTAGAGAAACGCCAATGCCATCCTCCTCTCTCTCATGTTGACTCCCCTTACTTGTAGAGAAACGCCAATGCCATCCTCCTCTCTCTCATGTTGACTCCCCTTACTTGTAGAGAAACGCCAATGCCATCCTCCTCTCTCTCATGTTGACTCCCCTTACTTGTAGAGAAACGCCAATGCCATCCTCCTCTCTCTCATGTTGACTCCCCTTACTTGTAGAGAAACGCCAATGCCATCCTCCTCTCTCTCATGTTGACTCCCCTTACTTGTAGAGAAACGCCAATGCCATCCTGCTCTCTCTCATGTTGACTCCCCTTACTTGTAGAGAAACACCAATGCCATCCTCCTCTCTCTCATGTTGACGAAACGGTCACTCTGTCATACAGTACAGTATTTTATGTTGTTCAAGGCTACCTGGCTAAAATGCTTGCTCTCTAGCCTAACTTCCATTTATGGTCAACGTTAGCTGGTTAACTTTAGGTGCATTCTATCCGCTCAGGCCAGGAGCACAACAATGTATGGGTTTGGTACTTTATTAGGATCCCCATAAGCTGTTGCAAAAGCAGCAGCTACTCTTCCTGGGGTCCTCACAAAACAGAAAACAGAAAACAGAATGACATAATACAGAATGTCACTAGACAAGAACAGCTCAAGGACAGAAAAATATATATTTTTTTAAAGGCACATGTAGCCTACATATCAATGCAGAATCACAAACTATCTGGGTCCAATAGGAGAGAGGCGTTGTGCCGTGAGGTGTTGCTTTCTCTGTTTTTTGAATCCAGGTTCTCTGTTTATTTGAGCAATGTGAGATGAAAGGAAGATCCATGGAATAAAGGGCTCTATATAAAACTGTACGCTTTCTTTAATTTGTTCTGGATTTGGGGACCTTGAAAAGACCCCTGGTGGCATGTCTGGTGGAATAAGTGTCTGTGTGTAAGTTCACTATAGAACCAATTTGGGATTTTCAACACATTGTTTCTTATCAAAATAAGAAGTGATGCAGTCAATGACATATTTTCTCTCAATGATATTTGATAGGAGTGATGCCAAAATCCAAGCTGGCTTCCCTTGAAGCCACTTTCTTTTTGGTGCACCATGACCCTTCACAGTTGAGCTGGCTCACTTTAGCTCAATGCTGATTGGCAAAAAAAAAATGTTTTAGCAGGGGAGGCCAAATGATCACTGGCTTCCCTTGCAATCTATTCAATGCTACAGGTGGCAACAATGTCAAACTCGTTTGGACCAGACAACATCAGACAGATGTCCTACATGTAGGCCATAGGGGCACTGTTTCGCTGACTCAGATGCTTTCTCCAGTAAAATACATTCAGCCTCTTGCAAATTGAAGGGAAATTATGAAACACAGAGAGATAAATGATCAATGATTTTATATGTTTTTTTTTTTTTTTAAACATTATTTTCTATGTCCATTTTTTGGGGGAAGCCCGGCTTCCCTTGGCATCCATGAATACACACCACTGAATGTCAACTCTAAAACTGAGTTTTGAACCTCTGTGCGTAACAATGAGTAAATTAAGGTTGGGTTTTGCCAAGCTCCACTTGCAAATCGCCCCTCCGCTTCCCTTCATTGAATGGGGGCTCCGTTGTTTCATCACCCCCAACGTGTTCAACGGACGGCACTCTGAAACGCTTCCACCGACAAAGTTCTATGGGGTTGCATGCCCTACCGAAGGACCCTGTTATTCTTAATAGCTAGGTGGTTGGAATTTGTCTGACCCCAAATCTGCTACAGTAGTGCTAGCTTGGTGTGCAACGACTGGTGGTACTGAGTATAACCAAAGATACTGGAATATAATGACCTCTGATAGATAACATTATTGCTGAGTATGCAGGTAGCTAGCTATCTTTTGATAAAGCGAGGCAGGCTAGCCAATGTTTTGGCTAACGTTAGTGTAGCTAGCTACCTCATGACAACTTAGTTAGGTCATACAGGCTAGCTACAAGACGGATTTGCAAGTTAGTTTTGTCGCTCATATGATTCTGTATTGTCTAAGGGCAAAACTAAATAATGGATGCAGCTATGGTGGTAGCGAACTCATGACTGACTAATACAGTGTAACAAACCTTAATGGCGTCACCGCCCTGTATCTAATCCAATCTGGAGCTACAGGCAGTCTACATCTGTAAAGCATAGAATTAGGGTTTCCACTAGTTACCGCAGCCACAAAGTCCATTTTGCATATATCTTAAAAAATCTGAAACAGAAATTAGCTTTTTGGTCTTAATTTAAGCTTAGGCTTAGGTATAAAGTTAACATGTGGTTAGGGTTAGGTTTAAAAGAAGAAGAAGATGCATTGTAGAAATAGGCAGAGTTCAGGACTTGTGGATGTGGTAACTAGTGACGACCTAGAATTAGCTTGATCCAGTTTACTGCCCTGATGACACAGACGGCTTTATCAACAACGGTAATGTATGTTATGTGAAAAGCTTTATAAAATAGTAGGTTCATTATCCAGACAAGCACATACAAGTACTAGAGTCATTTTTGTTGTGAAGTGCACTATCAAAAAGATTTCTCCATTCTTTATGAAAAAAAAATGCAATTCACCACTTGACTGTCGATTGTACCACCCTGTCACAGGCCCTCCCAGTCAACACCACCACTTAAGATGAGGATGTACATTATTTAGGAGGATTGCATGCTGCAGATGTTCGAGAGATGTATAGTTTGCAGCCGAACTCGCAACATAGAGAAGACCAGCAAGGGGACTCTCAGCATCACACAGACATGCCCTCCTTTTGAGCATTCCTATAAATGGAACAGGGATTACACTTGAATCAAGTTGGTGACATGGTCAGGTTGGTGACCTGGTGGAAGTGTAAAACAGTTTTGAGTTTTGTGCCAATTCGTTCTCATAATTCGCACTCAACATCCACATTGTGGAAAGGTTATTACTAATAATACAGTACGGCAGATATGTCGAGTATGTGCAACACACTCTTCATTCCATGTGTCACTGTTGAACTCTGTCTCAACTCTGCCTATTCCAGAAAATTATGACATGGCTTTAGAAGCTTCTGATAGGTTAATTGACATCATTTGAGTCATTTGAGGGTGTACCTGTGGATGTATTTCAAGGCCTACCTTCAAACTCAGTGCCTCTTTTCTTGAATTCATGGGAAAAATCAAAGGAAATCAGCCAACCCCCCAAAAAAACTCTAGACCTTCACAAGTCCGGGTTATCCTTGGGAGCAATTTACAAATGCCTGAAGGTACCATGTTCATCTGTACAAACAAAAGTACGCAAGTATAAACACCATGGGACCACACAGCCGTCATACCACTCAGGAAGGAGACGCGTTCTGTCTCCTAGAGATGAACGTACTTTGGTGCGAAAAGTGCAAATCAATCCCAGAACAACAGCAAGGACCTTATGAAGATGCTGGAGGAAACAGGTACAAAAGTATCTATATCCACAGTAAAACGAGTCCTATATCGACATATCCTGAAAGGCCGCTCAACAAGGAAGAAGCCACTGCTCCAAAACCGCCATAAAAAAGACAGACTATAGTTTGCAACTGCACATGGGTACAAGGATCGCACTTTTTGGAGAAATGTCCTCTGGTCTGATGAAACAAAAATAGAACTGTTTGGCCATCATGACCATCGTTATGTTTGGAGCAAAAAGGGTGAGGCTTGCAAGCCGAAGAACACCATCCCAACCGTGAAGCACGGGGGTGGCAGCATCATGTTTGGGGGTGCTTTGCTGCAGGAGGGACTGGTACACTTCACAAAATAGATGGCATCATGAGGGTGGAAAATTATGTGGATATATTGAAGCAACATCTCAAGACATCATTCGGGAAGTTAAAGCTTGGTCGCAAATGGGTCTTCCAAATGGACAATGACCCCAAGTATAATTCCCAAGTTGTGGCAAAATGGCTTAAGGACAACAAAGTCAAGGTATTGGAGTGGCCATCACAAAGCCCGGACCTCGATCCTATAGAACATTTGTGAGCAGAACTGAAAAAGCATGTGCGAGCAAGGAGGCCTACAAACCTGATTCAGTTACACCAGCTCTTTCAGGAGTAATGGGCCAAAATTCACCCAACTTATTGTAAGAAGCTTGTGGAAGGCTACCTGAAAAGTTTGAGCCAAGTTAAACAATTTAAAGGCAATGCTACCAAATACTATTTGAGCGTATGTAAACTTCAGACACACATGGAATGTGATGAAAGAAATAAAATCTTCAATAAATTTGCTGCAGGGGGTGCTGAAATGTTGGCTGGTGTAGTGGTAGCCAGGTGGAATGCATGGCCAGCCATGGTAAAATGCTTTTTGAAATGATTGATTATCGTAGATTTATCAGCAGCTGGCAGGAGGTGCTCTTATTTTCCATGGACATTTTGGAGTTAGTGCTACAGTAAGCAAATTTCTGTTTTAAAAAGCTAGCATTAGCTTTCGTAACTGACTGAGTATATTGTTCTTGACTTCTCTGAAAAGTTGCATATCGAGGGGGCTATTCGATGCTAATGCAGAATGCCACAGGATGATTTTGTGCTGGTCAAGGGCAGTCAAGTCTGGGGTGAACCAAGGGCTATATCTGTTCTTAGTTCTACATTTTTTGAACGGGGCATGCTTATTTAATTAAGATGGCAAGGAAAGCACTTTTAAAAGAGCAACAAGGCAACATCTACTGATGGGATGAGGTTAATATCCTTCCAGGATACCCAGGCCAGGTTGATTAGAAAGACCTGCTCGCTGAAGTGTTTTTGGGAGTGCTTGACAGTGATGAGGGGTGGTCGTTTGACCGCGGACCCATTACACGCAGGACATGAGGCAGTGATAGCTGAGATCCTGGTTGAAGATAGCAGAGGTGTATTTAGACGGCAGGATGGTCAAGATGATATCTATGAGGGTGCCCATGGGTATGGATTTGGGGTTGTTCCTTGATAAATTGTGTCAGATTGAGGGCATATAGCTTAGATTGTAGGACGGCCGGGGTGTTAAGTATGTCCCAGTTTAGGTCACCTAACAGTACGAACTCTGAAGATAGACGGGGGGCGATCAATTCACATATGGTGTCCAGCGCACAACTTGGGGATGAAGGGGGTCTATAACAAGCGGCAACGGTGAGAGACTTGTTTCTGTAAAGGTGGATTTTTGAAAGTAGAAGCTGAAATTGTTTGGGCACAGACCTGGATAGTATAACAGAACATTGCAGGCTATCTCCGCAGTAGATTGCAACTCTGCACCCTTTGGCAGTTCTATCTGTCGGAAAATCTTATAGTTAGGGATGGAAATTTCAGGATTTTTGGTGGCCTTCCAGGATTCAGACACAGCTAGGACATCTGAGTTGGTGGAGTGTCCTAAAGCAGTGAATAAAACAAACTTCGGGAGGAGGCTTCTAATGTTAACATGCATGAAACCAATGAAACCAATGATTTTAAGTTACAGAAGTCAACAAATGAGAGCGCCTGGGGAATGGGAGTAATGCTGGGGGCTGCAGGGCCTGGATTCACCTCTACATCACCAGAGGAACAGAGGAGAAGTAGGATAATAGTAAGGCTAAAGGCTAAAATAACTGGTCATCTATTGCGTTCGGAACAGAGAGTAAAATGAACAGGTTTCTGGTTGCGGAAGAATAGTTTCAAGGCATAATGTACAGACAAGGGTATGGTAGGATGTGAGTACAGTGGAGGTAAGCCTAGGCATTGAGAGACGATGAGAGAAGTTGTCTCTAGAGACACCATTTAAGCCAGGTGCAGTCACTGCATTTGTGGGGGTTGGAACATAAGGACTAGCTAAGGCATATTGAGCAGGGCTGGAGTCTCTACAGTGAAATAAGACAACAATTACTAACCAAAATAGCAGTAGACAAGGCATATTGACATTAGGTAGAGGCATATGTAGCCGAGTGATCATAGGGTCAAGTGAGTAGCTAGGCGAGCGATTCAGACAGCGATTCAGACAGCTAGCAGGCAGGGGCTAGCAGCAGGCTAGCAGATGGGCCTCAGGCGGGAGAGCCTGTTGAAACCCCCTCGGACGGTTACGTCGGCAGACCAGTCGTGATGGGGCTCCGTGTCGGCAGCAAAGGGTCCAGGCCAAATGGCAAAAGAGGTATTGAAACCCAGGAATTATCTGATGGATTTATTTGGCAAGCCGGGAGATGGGCCTAGCTCGAGATCATCTCCAGGCTAACTGGTAGTTCGTTCGGGACAGAAACCCCCTCGGACGGTTACGTCGGTAGACACGTTGTGATGCATCGGCGGGGCTCCGTGTCGGCAGCAAAGGGTCTGGGCCAATTGGCAAAAGAGGTAATTGAAGCCCAGGAATTTATTGATGGATCTCTTCGGCGAGCCGAGAAATGGGCCTAGTTCAAGGCTAGCTCCAGGCTAACTGGTGCTTGCTTCGGGACAGAGATGTTAGCCAGGAGTAGCCACTCTGATAGCAGCTAGCTAGCTGCGATGATCCTGAATAAAGGTTCAGAGCTTGCGGCAGGAATCTGGAGATGTGGTAGAGAAAATCAGTCCGATATGCTCTGGGTTGATATCACTCTGTGCAGGCTGGCAGGAGTTGACAGGGATGAGGCTGGCAGATGTCGCTAGCAGTGGCTAACTGGTTCCGTTTCTAAAGTATAAACAATAGCAGATCCATACCACATTGGGTGAGGCGGGTGGCAGGAGAGTATGTTCAGTCTATAAATGGAAAGTGAGACTAAAAATATATACGAAGAAAAACAATATATACAAGGGACTGGATAATACAATCAAAGTAGACATCTCACTGCTACGCCATCTTGGATTGGATTTGATGGGGAGGCCATCATTGGGTGGGTTTTATCTGGCCTGTTCAAACTTCAACATAGTACGTGTTTGTGTATCCTATCCTAATTGTCATTGGGAATAATAGAATAGTGACTCTGTGTGCACGACTTCACAGAAACATGTATTGAGCCAGCACATGGAGACTTGCAAGATGAAGTGATGAAATCCAGACAGACAGATGGGATTGATACTTATGTCACTAAATCAGTGGTCACCCACACAGTTGATCGTGATCCACTGGTGTATCTCCAAGGCATTCCTAGTCGATCACCAAACATTTCTGTAACAAACGATAAAGCCATGCCTTCCTTTTTTTAGTATGTGTTTCGCGCTGTTGGCAGTAAGTGCACTTGATTCCGCAGCCCTAGCACGGGGAAGTCAACGTGTTCCCATCTTCAATCATTTAATGTATTCGAAGGTAGAACTCTGCCGACCCGGCAGGCCCAGACAGCAAATCAAGTGCTCTTACAGGCTTACCGCTGACCAATCAGATAGCTCAGATCACCGTGTCAGCATAGATTCCTTTGCACCATAGACTTTAAAAAAGACGCCTGGAATGTACAGCAAAGTTAATAATGTGTGATTTCAAAACGTTTTAAAACCATGACTGGAGAGGGACGCAACGGATTCAGCAAAGAGCTGCTGTTTTTGTTGATATTCAGCACTGTCAACAATTTGTTCAACACTTTTATAATGCATGTTCTCCCTACTTCCACTCACACTACAACCAGAACTGCAGCTGCATTGAATGAGTGTTTCGATAAGTTTCCGTTGTTATTAGCAGCTTGTGTCTTTTTTAATATTGAGGAATATTTCACTTTCTCTGGTCATAGGAGTATCAACATGAATTGGTGCATGAGGCAGAAACAATTCAGTGCGACTTAAGTTTTGCCATCAGCTGGAATTCTCTCCGCTTTTTTCAGTGGAGGCAGGGAGAGAGGAGGGACATACTGTGAGACGCCTAAGAAAGCGCTACAGGGAGACAGGACGGACAGCTGATCGTCGTCGCAGTGGCAGACCACGTGTAACAACACCTGCACAGGATTGGTACATCCAAACTTCACACCTGCTGGACAGGTACAGGATGGCAACAACAACTGCCCGAGTTACACCAGGAACGAACAATCCCTCCATCAGTGCTGACTGTCCGCAATAGGCTGAGAGAGGCTGGACTGAGGGCTTGTAGGGCTGTTATAAGCACATTTGTAATCCTGAATTTATTTAGGCTTGCCATAACAAAAGGGTTGATTACTTATTAACCCAAGACATTTCAGCATTTAATTTTTTATTTCTAAATAAAAACGTATTTCCACTTTGACATTATGGAGTGTTGTGTGTAGATCAGTGACACAAGCTCTCAATTTAATACATTTTACATTTAGGCTGTAAAACAACAAGATGTGTAAAAAGTCAAAGGGTGTGAATACTTTCTGAAGGTACTGTAATTTGGGATTAAATTTGTGCTATAGGATTCAATAGCCATTTGCAAATCACAGTTTAGCGCCAAAGATTTCTAGAACGTTTTAATTATATGCCTGAACTTTTCACTCTATTTTCTGAAATGTGTATTATTTTATGTATTAGCCACTATCGGTAGCCACTGTCTGATATACCCACATACAGTTATAACTGTCACTGACTTTAGTGTTAGTTTCCTTACATTTTGCATTATTCCATTACAATGTTAGTTTAGCTTCCTTTCCTCTGTCAAGTTCATGTGGTTGCTCCTATCGCTAGCAATAGTGGATCTTATTAGGCTAACGTAATACAAGTTGTACGATGATTTTGGACATGTAGCATATTTCAATCACTATGGAACGCAGACCAAACATCGCAGTTTAAACCTGGAGCCTGGCACACAGTTCACAATGACTGGGCCGTTGTCATGACAGTTCCATGATCAGTGAGGATTATTAGGGTATATTTATAGACTACCATATAGAGCCTGCTGTTCAACCCCTATTGTATGCCTTTCTCACCTTCCAATATTTAATTGATTAATTAAACGATTGAAAAATGGAACTTTCAGGATGAATCTAACCAATTGTTTTTTCGATTAACACATTTTTTGTGTGTAAAACCGTTTTTTTTTAAGTATTATTCATAAATATTATTTAACTGATCTCTGGGATGGGAGGGAGGGTGATTGGGGAAAAAAATAGGAAAGGCTTACATTGTCTGAAGTCTGAATCGGCCCTATGAGGTCATCATTCTTTGCATCACTCCGAGGCTCTCCCGGTGTTACACTAGCCTAAAGAAAACTCAGCAGAGACAAAAGGCCCAACCTCGAAGGCCCAGCTCACAGCCTTACACACGCGATGGCATACCGTTAACACTGACTCACACCTATTAGACAGTAGTACGCATTATGAAGTGTTGCACCCACACAGTACATTTGTGGGTGTTGAAGGTCCTGAACTTTCTGAAAAGTACTTTTTCTCTCACAGCTAACAATCAGGAAGTTTGGATAGATTGACTGAGAAGCAACAGTCATTATTCATACTTTGGTTCCTCATACTTTGATCTGGTTTCCTTCAAATATCATCAAATTTCATGAAAAACATGATTTTGACTGTTCATGACATGTAAAATGTTGGTGCTGAGGCAAAAAAGTGGTATATTTGAGTGTTGATTCGAGTTAACACCATTGTTACCACTGAATAACGTGTCATTTGAATCACAGTGGAATCATTGCCACATGGTGCTGTTAATTTCCGTTTACATGGGAGGGGACTCATTATCATATTTCCCATCATCCTTTGTTGCAGGTTGATTTTTAGAATAGTTTGTTTAAATATCTATTTTTCTGCATGCACATTGATTAATTGACCTTAAACTATGCAAAGATAAGTAACATAAATATTTCTAATCCAATCTGTAAGTGGTTGAACTTATTTCACCCATTATTATGATGGTTGTTCCAGTTTAGATGATTTAGGGAGTCTTTTTTTAATCAATCTTACTTACCGTGGCAAATGACAAAACTGGCTGGATTTCAAAAGAACTAACGTGTCGTGCCAATGTGGCCAACAAACCAGGAGTTTCAGACCACTGTGTAAGCTATCAGGTAATGTATTGTCATGAACAATACATTTCAATTATGAAATGTTCACTGAGGCACTTAGTTGGTGAAGGCTACAGGACTGAAAGGCACCCAACAATCTTGGGGTGTTCGTTTTTAACACTTCGGAAACTCATTTGAGATATGTTCAAATACAACATCACAAATTTGCTGTGCAGGTTCCCTTAAGGGTGGGTTGAACCGAAATGGTTTTACGTTAATCTAGGATTAGAGTTGATCTAGGTTTTGTACATCTATGTTTTTAATTCATCAGAGATGTGTTGTACCACTTCATTTTAAATATGGATCAGTAAATCCAGATCAGTATTAAACTACAGTGCCTCGACAAAAGTATTCACCCCACTTTGCAAATTTACTATTTTTTTGGGGGGTTGTAACATTTTATTTTAAAACAAACAAGGAATAAGACGACAACTGAAAACTTGAGAGTGCATAACTGTTCACCCCCCCAAAGTCAATACTTTGTAGAGCCACCTATTGCAGCAATTACAGCTGCACGGCTCTTAGACTATGTCTCTATAAGCTTGGCACATCTAGCCACTGGGATGTTTGTCCATTCTTCAAGGCACAACCGCTCCAGCTCCTTCAAGTTGGATGGGTTCTGCTGGTGTACAGCAATCATACCACAATCATTCCACAGATTCTCAATTGGATTGAGATCTGGGTTTTGACTAGGCCATTCCAAGACATTTAAATATTTTCCCTTAAACCACTCGAGTGTTGCTTTAGCAGTATGAGCAGGGTCATTATCTTGCTGGAAAGTGAACCTACGTCCCAGTCTCAAATCTCTGCTGGACTGAAACAGGTTTCCCTCAAGAATATCCCTGTATTTAGTGCCATCCATCATTCCTTCAATTCTGACCAGTTTCCCAGTCCCTGCTGATGAAAAAAATCCCCACAGCATGATGCTGCCACCACCATGCTTCACTGTGGGGAAGTTGTTCTTGGGGTGATGAGAGGTGTTGGGTTTGTGCCAGAAAGCGCATTTTCATTGATCTGCCGAAGTCGTTGCCTCTCCTTGTTCGGGCGGTCCTCGGCGTTCGACGTCACCGGTCTTCTAGCCATCATTGATCCATTTTTCATTTTCCATTGGTTTTGTCTTGTCTTCCTACACACCTGTTTTCAATCCCATTCATTACCTGTTGTGTATTTAACCCTCTGTTTCCCCTCATGTCTTTGTCAGAGATTGTTTATTGTCAGTGTAGTGTTTATTGTATAGGTGCGCGACGGGTCTTCGAACCCATATTTGTTTATATTCATTTTTCTTATTAGTGTTATGGAGCATGTTACTTGGACATTTATTAAAAGACTCCATTTTACACTCCGTTTGACTCTCCTGCGCCTGACTTCCCTGCCTCCTAAACACAAATCTTTGACACAAAGAGCTCAACTTTAGTCTCATTTGACCAGAGTACCTTCTTCCAAATGTTTTTTGGGGAACACCAAATGTGTTCGCTTATTTCTTTCTTTAAGCAATGGCTTTTTTTCTGGCCACTCTTCCGTAAAGCCCAGCTCTGTGGAGTGTACGGCTTAAAGTGGTCCTATGGACAGATACTCCAATCTCCACTGTGGAGCTTTGCAGTTCCTTGAGGGTTATCTTCATTCTTTCTTTCTTTTTTTTTTGCCTCTGATTAATGACCTCTGTAAGTGGTACATTACATCTCTGAATAATTATAAACAGATTTACAAAACCTAGATTAGCTCTAATCCTTAATGTAGTCTGTGAGTTTTGGTGGGTGGCCCTCTCTTGGCAGGTTTGTTGTGGTGCCATATTCTTTCCATTTCTTAATAATGGATTTAATCCCCATTAACCTTGGGATGTTCAAAGTTTCAGATATTTTTTCATAACCCAACCCTGATCTGTACTTCTCCACAACTTTGTCCCTGACTTGTTTGGAGAGCTCCTTGGTTTTCATGGTGCCGCTTGCTTGGTGGTGCCCCTTGCTTAATGGTGTTGCAGACTCTGGGGCCTTTCAGAACAGGTGTATATATACTGAGATCATGGTACAGATCATGTGACACTTAGCACACAGGTGGACTTTATTTAACTAATTATGTTTCAGTTCCCTGGGCCTGAAATCAGGGTATTGGCAAGTAGCAATGGACGAGGAGAGCAAGGCCAAGATGGTGGTCATCACTCCGAGAGGCCTATACCAGATCAAAGCAATGGTCGACTGCTGGTGATACCTTCCAGCACCTAAAGGAGAAAGTTCTGGGAAACCTGAGAGGACAGATCTGTTGATATTATCGTGTTCTCTCCCAACCCAAAGTAACGTGTGAAATAAATTGGAGACTGTGTTCTCAAAACTTCATGAGGCTAATCTGACACTTAACCTTATTATTGAATTGACAAACTATGTTCCCGGCGTTTTTCTTGCTGTATGTCGTCTTCATACATATACTAAGTGTGATTGTTTTGGTGTTTTTTTTCTTTGACCCACACAAATGGGTCAAAAGACGTGACTTAAACAGGAAGCAATTTTGCCGCGATTCAAATGTATACCGTGGATATGAACAAATTAATGTGATATTTTGTAAAGGTCTGGGTGTAGCTGGTGCAGAGGAGTCAGGCGCAGGAAAGCAATTTTACTCAAAATTACCAATTTCATGTAGTACCACCAAGCCCACACAAAAGGACCAAAAATACATCAAACAAACACGCACAAAAACCATGGGGAAAAGAGGGTTAAATAATGAACATGTAATTGGGGAATTGAAACCAGGTGTGTAAAACAAAGACAAAACAAATGGAAAATGAAAAGTGGATCGGCGATGGGTAGAAGAACGTTGACGTCAACTGCCCGAACAAGGAGAGGGACCGACTTCGGCGGAAGTCGTGACATATTTGAGGTTCTCTCTCTCTAATTGCTAGTACAATGTACACACACATATTTACAGTTTGTGAGTGTGTGATATGGGGGTTGTTTATTTTGACATTACAAGGAAAAGAGACCGAGAGACAGACAGACAGACAGACGTGTCAGTTTACAGAAGGAAGGAGAGGGAGGGAAGGGAGGGTTTTACAAGCTAACATGCATGATGCTGTTGAGGCAGGTCAAACCTGCAGTATAACTTTTTATTGGGTAGTTTTTATTTCCCTTAATAGTGTCACTATAATTAATCAGATGTCTGGGTTGGATAGGCACGCAACGGCCTGGTTCAAGATCTTTGCTTGGATAAATGCTTTGTTAGGTGTGCTACTGTATAAATAGTTACCGTGTGTTTTTTCATAACATAACACTTTTCTAGGGAAAGTTTAATTAAAGTAAAGTGGTCGCGGTACGTATCCTGACTTGAAAGGAGACAGCAGGCAGAGAGAATGCATAGCATCAATTATGGTTAGATCTTTGTAAATATAATTGGGGATAGTTTTGATTTAAATATAGCAGAAGCATATAACTCACCAACATTTGATTTGATTAATATCACCTCTCCCCGAACTGATACATGTTGGCCTAATTTACTTTGTTCCACTGTGGAAATCAATCTTCAGCAAAATAATTACTTTATGTAATATTCTGTGATATATATTCAGGGATGTTAACAACAAGTTCTGTGTATTTGAATTTGGATTTCAGCTAATTCTCCAGTCTTAAATCAACACTAAGCATTTTAAATGTAACACCAGTGTCCAGGTCCACACGTTTTAGTGTTAACACACTGCTTAGTGTCAGGATACAAGCCTTATTTGTAAATTTACCAGAACGCCTTTCAGGTGAATTATAGCGTTGACCTGTTGCGACGAGCAATCCCGTATCCGGGAGCGTAATTATAGCCTCAAGCTCATTACCATAACGCAACGTTAACTATTCATGAAAATCGCAAATGAAATGAAATAAATAGATTGGCTCACAAGCTTAGCCTTTTGTTAACAACACTGTCATCTCAGATTTTCAAAAAATGCTTTTCAACCATAGCTACACAAGCATTTGTGTAAGAGTATTGATAGCTAGCATAGCATTAAGCCTAGCATTCAGCAGGCAACATTTTCACAAAAACAAGAAAAGCATTCAAATAAAATAATTTACCTTTGAAGAACTTCGGATGTTTTCAATGAGGAGACTCTCAGTTAGATAGCAAATGTTCAGTTTTTCACAAAAGATTATTTGTGTAGGAGAAATCGCTCCGTTTTGTTCACGTTTGGCTAAGAAAAAACCCAGAAAATTCAGTCATCAAAACGCCAAACTTTTTCCAAATGAACTCCATAATATCGACAGAAACATGGCAAACGTTGTTTAGAATAAATCCTCAAGGTGTTTTTCACATATCTATTCGATGATAAATCACTCTTGGCAGTTTGGTTTCTCCTCTGAACAAAATGGGAAAATGCACGCACCTGGAGATTACGCAATAGTTTCGACGGAGGACACCGAGCGGACACCTGGTAAATGTAGTCTCTTGTGGTCAATTTTCCAATGATATGCCTACAAATACGTCACAATGCTGCAGACACCTTGGGGAAACGACAGAAAGTGTAGGCTCATTCCTTGCGCATTCACAGCCATATAAGGAGACATTGGAACACAGCGCATTCAAAATCTGGCTCACTTCCTGTATGAAATTTCATCTTGGTTTCGCCTGTAGCATCAGTTCTGTGGCACTCACAGACAATATCTTTGCAGTTTTGGAAACGTCAGAGTGTTTTCTTTCCAAAGCTGTCAATTATATGCATAGTCGAGCATCTTTTCATGACAAAATATCTTGTTTAAAACGGGAACGTTTTTCATCCAAAAATGAAATACTGCCCCCAGAGGTTCAAGAGGTTAACAGCCATGACTCTATTTGTTAGTGACAGAGACATAGTGTCACGTTCGTCGAAAGGATAGGACCAAGGTGCAGCGTGGTATGCGTACATTCTCTTTATTATAAGAATGAACACCGAACAGACTAACAAAATAACAACCGAAATGTGCCGCTATACAATATAGTGCTGACAGGCAACTACACATAGTCAAGATCCCACACTGGAAAGTGGGGAAAAGGCCTGCCTAAATATGATCCCCAATCAGAGACAACGATAAACAGCTGTCTCTGATTGGGAACCACATCAGGCCAACATAGACATACAAAAACCCCTAGACCTACAAAAACTCTAGACATACAAAAAACTAGAGTACCCACCCTACGCACACCCTGACCTAGGCAAAATATATAGAAAACAGAAATATCTAAGGTCAGGGCTTGACACATAGTGTAGTTGTTACATTTAACAACATTCAGTCCTGCATCCTTGACCAAGTAAGAGCCTAAGTGAATATGTTATCATCATTCAAATTTCATTATTTAAAGCTACAACATCTACATTTTCAGTTAACCTTGACCAACTTAAATAGACATGTGTGTTATAGATATTTTATTCTCATTAAAAGCAAGTCTAAGTATCAGTAGATCTGTTATGTGTGTGCTATTTCTATGCTTCCCATTCTTATGTTTTGTTTTGTATGCCAGCTTTAAACAGCTGAAAATACAATATGTTGAATTATGGGAAATAATTGTTTTTCCCAGCCGTTTAGATGGTACAATGATTTTCTACACAATGACTGCTTGTTTTGTCACATGAATTGAAATTAGGCAAACTATTAGAATTTTGGCAACCAGGAAATGGCCGAGAGATTTCTGCATAGCGCACCTTTAACACTATACAACACATATTGCATGGATTACAGGCAAATATCAGGCGTGCAAAGTTACGAGTAATTCCCATTGATTCAGCCAGAATATCAAATTCCAGTTGGAATTTTCTAATCACTTGCATTCAGAATGACTGACAGGTCGGGAAAACAAAATCTTAGGACTCCCTAAAGTAGCAAAAACTGGAACAACAGTAACGATAACAGGTAACATATTGGATTAGTTTAGAAACATTTATTTTATTCATATTTGAGAAGCATAGGGTTAAATAATCTATCAATGTACATGCAAAAACATAGACATTGAAAAAAGTTGTAAAAATCGACCTGCAATAGGGCATGCTGGTATGTATGATAATGATGGCCGTGGTTTTGGTTTAACACTGCTTATTTAACTCCAACACTGGGGTACTTTTACACCAATGAGTGTTTATTTATCACTTAGAGTTAAATAAACACCTGAATAAACACTAGAAATGTTACAATGAAAAATCAACACTAGGGAACACTGGCCAATTTGCTGTGTGGTCTTCATGATGCATATACTGCGATTACAGACCCTTCGTCTCCTTCCTCCCCCTCTGACCAGGTCTATCTGTCAATCTGTCTGTCTCCATGACAAACTCACCTGTTCATTAGGTATGTGAAAGTACTTAACAATGTCTGAGACTTAATGACTTACGATGTGGTCTGTACCGTTTTCGGTCCAGTCTTCCTTTTTTTGTCTTTCATGTGAGATGTCCTTTGTGTGTGTTGACTTACTCCCTGTACATCCATGGTCGCTGGGCTGGGTACTGTACTGTAAACCAACAGTCTGCTGTTTGGGCCCAGAGACACACACACACAGTCCCAACTACACACGCACACTGGAAGAGATTAGGCCCTGTCTCCGATCGAACTTCCTTCCGATGCTTAATTATACGAAAATAGGAAATACAACTGGATCAATATCTAATAGCACTAATTTCAAACAGTAGCATCTGCCGAGGAGTTTCAGCGTGTTTCTAATTGCACTCACATTACCAGTGAACCATGTTTGACCTTTTACTGCAGTGGGCTAATATCAAGAATAAACCGGATATGATGCTGTTTGTTTGTTAGAAATTATGAAAATTATTAATAACATTCAGCATAATAACAGACTGCAGGAAAGGGCTACAGCAGAAAGATAAACAAGATAAACTTTTTATAAATGAAAGTAAACGTTTGTGTATACACTACCACTCAAAAGTTTGGGGTCATTTAGAAATGTCCTTGTTTTTGAAAGAAAATACAATTTTCTGTGCATTAAAATATCATAAAATAACTAAGTTTGGCAACTTTCAAAGCAAAAATTACTTTCCCATTGTTCCTCAACAGTAGTGTATGATATAACATGTTGTAGCTCTGAGTCTCTACTTTATCCAATGTAAAAAAACACAATTTCAAATTTTGCTACATAAAACCAATTTGAGCCGTCGGTGACATATGTGAAATTAATTAGTTTTTTCTCTAAGGGTGATTATGCATGCATGTTTAGCATGTTATTTTGGCATTTTTTTTTACCTTTATTTAACCAGGTAAGTCAGTTAAGAACATATTCTTATATTCATATTCTTATTTTCAATGACAACAGTGGGTCAACTGCCTGTTCAGGGGCAGAACGACAGATTTGTACCTTGTCAGCTCGGGGGTTTGAACTCACAACCTTCCGGTTACTAGTCCAACGCTCTAACCACTAGGCTACCCTGCCTCATTAACACGTGTCACATATCAGTTTGCAAACTATGTAAAAACAACAACATTTGAGTTAATAAAGTCACATACAAACATGGTCTCTTTATTTATTATTATTGGAAGGAATCAGTGCCTAACTGCAAGCATTGCAAAGCAATCACTTACCTGCTATTCTGTGGTGTGGGTGTGTGGTCCAAATCTGGGTTTAATAGTCTCTTTCCCAAGTTTAAAAGGATGAACATTCAACACCGTGGTCCAGAAAAGGTTGAAAACATTGGCCATGATGACTTCTGCCACGTACAAAACAACTGTTAACTTGGAACTGGGTAAAAAAAAAAATATTTTATTTTTTTATCTCAGATTTCAGTGAGTTCAAGACAACTGGGAACTCAGTAAAATATTAGATCCGACTGGGAAAATACTTTTTGAGCAGGCATCCAACTCAGAATTCCATGTTGGGATCTTAGGCCTCTTTCTAGAGCTCCTACCTAAAGATCGCTGACGTCATTATTTAACCTTGTTCCCAGTTGCCTTGAAAGCACCATAAATCCAGAAAATGCCAGACTTTGATGACAACATTTGATGACAAAATTTGCCCACAAGGACCGCCTTCCTGTTCAGGTGAGAACAGCACAACAAGGCGAGTCCAGAAGTGTCTTGTATGCTACTGCATAAATGATGTAATATGCCAGGGAGATATGTATACTGTAGCTAAGAAGGTAATACTAAGTGTATGTTGTGTGGTACGCTGTTAGTCGCCCATGTGCCTCACTCTAATAATTCAGTCCCATTCCCCGTCATAACTTAGCCTACTGTTCTGACGGTGCAAATGTGACCAATAGCCTATTTTAGAGAAATGTCATCATTCAATATTTTAAGAGCTTTCATTGTCTGCTTACATGCCCCCTTTATTATGCCCCCTACTGTTCTGACTTGGTGTACAGGGAGAATACTGTAAGCACGGCCCATGTTCTGAATTCTGTCAGTTTTTTCCCCACCATGATTTACATGCTAAAATCGCCACTGCAACCAGAATAAGACGCTCAATATTTATTGTAAAGGAGCATCAAGATCACTGTCCACTTTCACCACCCTGTGAAGTTCATAGCTTATTTCAAGGTAGCCTTATAAACGACATGGTTTCCCAAGTCGTAGTGGGAGAACTACACATCATGTCATCGTGTGACTCCAAGTTTACGTCGATATGATGGTTGTTATATCAATATGAAGGCGTCTCCACCTCATGGTTAGTTTTACTGACACAAAAAGATCACACCATGTCAAACAAACGATCTGTCTGCATTTATAAAATTTTACCAAAACGTACTGCCCTATCACAGCTGTAGTGATTTTTATATACAGTATGACTTTGCTCACATAAAAAGTCCAGAAGTCAACTTCTTTTTTTTCTCCTTCTTTTTTTACATTTCCCATTTGGCATGTTTATTGTGATGTGTTTGGAACGACCCTTCCACCCCTTCTGTTCTATGCTGGTTAAAGATCTGGCTAGCCAGTAACCAGTTAATTAACACCAGACACAGATGAAAGAGGAAACATTTAAATATCTTCACCATAGATTAACATTGTAAACTGTCAATTATATTTACTGACACCCTATAGATACATTTTGGCTAAAGTATAGTAGCTATCTGGCTATATAAACCACTCCCTTCCACAAAACACACCTTCCCCAATGTTGGTTACAAGGCCGTACTTATTTAAATGATGTACGAGAATATCACATTACCATTGGTGTAACGGAGACACTGTGAGTCAAGGAGCAGGTGAAGTGTTTAATAAAACGAGACAACACACCTGAACCGAGACAACACACCTGACCCGAGACAACACACCTGAACCGAGACAACACACCTGACCCGAGACAACACACCTGACCCGAGACAACACACCTGAACCGAGACAACACACCTGACCCGAGACAACACACCTGAACCGAGACAACACACCTGACCCGAGACAACACACCTGACCCGAGACAACACACCTGACCCGAGACAACACACCTGACCCGAGACAACACACCTGACCCGAGACAACACACCTGACCCGAGACAACACACCTGAACCGAGACAACACACCTGACCCGAGACAACACACCTGACCCGAGACAACACACCTGAACCGAGACAACACACCTGACCCGAGACAACACACCTGACCCGAGACAACACACCTGACCCGAGACAACACACCTGACCCGAGACAACACACCTGAACCGAGACAACACACCTGACCCGAGACAACACACCTGACCCGAGACAACACACCTGACCCGAGACAACACACCTGACCCGAGACAACACACCTGAACCGAGACAACACACCTGAACCGAGACAACACACCTGACCCGAGACAACACACCTGACCCGAGACAACACACCTGAACCGAGACAACACACCTGACCCGAGACAACACACCTGACCCGAGACAACACACCTGGACCGAGACAACACACCTGAACCGAGACAACACACCTGACCCGAGACAACACACCTGAACCGAGACAACACACCTGACCCGAGACAACACACCTGAACCGAGACAACACACCTGAACCGAGACAACACACCTGACCCGAGACAACACACCTGGACCGAGACAACACACCTGAACCGAGACAACACACCTGACCCGAGACAACACACCTGAACCGAGACAACACACCTGACCCGAGACAACACACCTGGACCGAGACAACACACCTGAACCGAGACAACACACCTGACCCGAGACAACACACCTGAACCGAGACAACACACCTGACCCGAGACAACACACCTGAACCGAGACAACACACCTGAACCGAGACAACACACCTGACCCGAGACAACACACCTGAACCGAGACAACACACCTGAACCGAGACAACACACCTGAACCGAGACAACACACCTGAACCGAGACAACACACCTGAACCGAGACAACACACCTGAACCGAGACAACACACCTGACCCGAGACAACACACCTGGACCGAGACAACACACCTGAACCGAGACAACACACCTGACCCGAGACAACACACCTGAACCGAGACAACACACCTGACCCGAGACAACACACCTGAACCGAGACAACACACCTGAACCGAGACAACACACCTGACCCGAGACAACACACCTGAACCGAGACAACACACCTGAACCGAGACAACACACCTGAACCGAGACAACACACCTGAACCGAGACAACACACCTGAACCGAGACAACACACCTGACCCGAGACAACACACCTGGACCGAGACAACACACCTGAACCGAGACAACACACATGACCCGAGACAACACACCTGAACCGAGACAACACACCTGACCCGAGACAACACACCTGAACCGAGACAACACACCTGAACCGAGACAACACACCTGACCCGAGACAACACACCTGAACCGAGACAACACACCTGAACCGAGACAACACACCTGAACCGAGACAACACACCTGGACAACACACCTGAACCGAGACAACACACCTGAACCGAGACAACACACCTGAACCGAGACAACACACCTGGACCGAGACAACACACCTGAACCGAGACAACACACCTGAACCGAGACAACACACCTGGACCGAGACAACACACCTGGACCGAGACAACACACCTGGACCGAGACAACACACCTGGACCGAGACAACACACCTGGACCGAGACAACACACCTGAACCGAGACAACACACCTGAACCGAGACAACACACCTGGACCGAGACAACACACCTGGACCGAGACAACACACCTGAACCGAGACAACACACCTGAACCGAGACAACACACCTGAACCGAGACAACACACCTGAACCGAGACAACACACCTGAACCGAGACAACACACCTGAACCGAGACAACACACCTGACCCGAGACAACACACCTGGACCGAGACAACACACCTGACCCGAGACAACACACCTGGACCGAGACAACACACCTGGACCGAGACAACACACCTGACCCGAGACAACACACCTGGACCGAGACAACACACCTGACCCGAGACAACACACCTGAACCGAGACAACACACCTGACCCGAGACAACACACCTGACCCGAGACAACACACCTGAACCGAGACAACACACCTGGACCGAGACAACACACCTGAACCGAGACAACACACCTGGACCGAGACAACACACCTGGACCGAGACAACACACCTGAACCGAGACAACACACCTGACCCGAGACAACACACCTGACCCGAGACAACACACCTGACCCGAGACAACACACCTGAACCGAGACAACACACCTGACCGGAGACAACACACCTGACCCGAGACAACACACCTGAACCGAGACAACACACCTGGACCGAGACAACACACCTGACCCGAGACAACACACCTGAACCGAGACAACACACCTGAACCGAGACAACACACCTGGACCGAGACAACACACCTGACCCGAGACAACACACCTGAACCGAGACAACACACCTGGACCGAGACAACACACCTGGACCGAGACAACACACCTGGACCGAGACAACACACCTGGACCGAGACAACACAGCTGGACCGAGACAACACACCTGGACCGAGACAACACACCTGAACCGAGACAACACACCTGAACCGAGACAACACACCTGAACCGAGACAACACACCTGGACCGAGACAACACACCTGGACCGAGACAACACACCTGAACCGAGACAACACACCTGAACCGAGACAACACACCTGACCCGAGACAACACACCTGAACCGAGACAACACACCTGAACCGAGACAACACACCTGAACCGAGACAACACACCTGAACCGAGACAACACACCTGAACCGAGACAACACACCTGAACCGAGACAACACACCTGGACCGAGACAACACACCTGACCCGAGACAACACACCTGGACCGAGACAACACACCTGAACCGAGACAACACACCTGAACCGAGACAACACACCTGACCCGAGACAACACACCTGGACCGAGACAACACACCTGGACCGAGACAACACACCTGACCCGAGACAACACACCTGGACCGAGACAACACACCTGGACCGAGACAACACACCTGAACCGAGACAACACACCTGGACCGAGACAACACACCTGGACCGAGACAACACACCTGACCCGAGACAACACACCTGAACCCAGACAACACACCTGGACCGAGACAACACACCTGAACCGAGACAACACACCTGGACCGAGACAACACACCTGGACCGAGACAACACACCTGGACCGAGACAACACACCTGAACCGAGACAACACACCTGAACCGAGACAACACACCTGAACCGAGACAACACACCTGGACCGAGACAACACACCTGGACCGAGACAACACACCTGACCCGAGACAACACACCTGACCCGAGACAACACACCTGACCCGAGACAACACACCTGACCCGAGACAACACACCTGAACCGAGACAACACACCTGAACCGAGACAACACACCTGAACCGAGACAACACACCTGAACCGAGACAACACACCTGAACCGAGACAACACACCTGAACCGAGACAACACACCTGAACCGAGACAACACACCTGGACCGAGACAACACACCTGAACCGAGACAACACACCTGAACCGAGACAACACACCTGGACCGAGACAACACACCTGAACCGAGACAACACACCTGAACCGAGACAACACACCTGGACCGAGACAACACACCTGACCCGAGACAACACACCTGAACCGAGACAACACACCTGAACCGAGACAACACACCTGACCCGAGACAACACACCTGACCCGAGACAACACACCTGAACCGAGACAACACACCTGAACCGAGACAACACACCTGAACCGAGACAACACACCTGAACCGAGACAACACACCTGAACCGAGACAACACACCTGAACCGAGACAACACACCTGGACCGAGACAACACACCTGGACCGAGACAACACACCTGAACCGAGACAACACACCTGAACCGAGACAACACACCTGAACCGAGACAACACACCTGACCCGAGACAACACACCTGAACCGAGACAACACACCTGAACCGAGACAACACACCTGAACCGAGACAACACACCTGACCCGAGACAACACACCTGAACCGAGACAACACACCTGAACCGAGACAACACACCTGGACCGAGACAACACACCTGGACCGAGACAACACACCTGAACCGAGACAACACACCTGAACCGAGACAACACACCTGAACCGAGACAACACACCTGGACCGAGACAACACACCTGGACCGAGACAACACACCTGGACCGAGACAACACACCTGGACCGAGACAACACACCTGGACCGAGACAACACACCTGGACCGAGACAACACACCTGAACCGAGACAACACACCTGGACCGAGACAACACACCTGAACCGAGACAACACACCTGGACCGAGACAAAACACCTGGACCGAGACAACACACCTGAACCGAGACAACACACCTAGACCGAGACAACACACCTGAACCGAGACAACACACCTGAACCGAGACAACACACCTGAACCGAGACAACACACCTGAACCGAGACAACACACCTGAACCGAGACAACACACCTGAACCGAGACAACACACCTGGACCGAGACAACACACCTGAACCGAGACAACACACCTGACCCGAGACAACACACCTGACCCGAGACAACACACCTGAACCGAGACAACACACCTGGACCGAGACAACACACCTGGACCGAGACAACACACCTGGACCGAGACAACACACCTGAACCGAGACAACACACCTGGACCGAGACAACACACCTGGACCGAGACAACACACCTGAACCGAGACAACACACCTGAACCGAGACAACACACCTGGACCGAGACAACACACCTGGACCGAGACAACACACCTGGACCGAGACAACACACCTGGACCGAGACAACACACCTGAACCGAGACAACACACCTGAACCGAGACAACACACCTGAACCGAGACAACACACCTGACCCGAGACAACACACCTGGACCGAGACAACACACCTGAACCGAGACAACACACCTGGACCGAGACAACACACCTGAACCGAGACAACACACCTGAACCGAGACAACACACCTGAACCGAGACAACACACCTGAACCGAGACAACACACCTCGACCGAGACAACACACCTGGACCGAGACAACACACCTGGACCGAGACAACACACCTGGACCGAGACAACACACCTGGACCGAGACAACACACCTGGACCGAGACAACACACCTGGACCGAGACAACACACCTGGACCGAGACAACACACCTGAACCGAGACAACACACCTGAACCGAGACAACACACCTGGACCGAGACAACACACCTGAACCGAGACAACACACCTGAACCGAGACAACACACCTGGACCGAGACAACACACCTGAACCGAGACAACACACCTGGACCGAGACAACACACCTGAACCGAGACAACACACCTGAACCGAGACAACACACCTGGACCGAGACAACACACCTGGACCGAGACAACACACCTGGACCGAGACAACACACCTGGACCGAGACAACACACCTGGACCGAGACAACACACCTGAACCGAGACTACACACCTGGACCGAGACAACACACCTGGACAACACACCTGAACCGAGACAACATAACAGTGGCAGTAATGCATGAATGCAGGAACAAGACCAACTGAGGAAGAAACCCAAGGGACAGATAAAGGGGAGCTAATCAGGAAGGTAATGGAGTCCAGGTAAGTATCATAATGATCTGCAGGTGCATGTAATGATGGATGCCAGGTGTGCCTAATAATGGACCGGTGGTTAGTATGCCGGTAATGTCAAACGCAGAGGAAGGTAGGAGCGGGAGTAGATGTGACAATTGGTCTGTTAAAATGAGAGTTAGGGGGATGTCACACCATCCCCTTAATAATCCCGCCTCCTGAATCCAAGCATTTGACATGGGGGAGGGGACCGGTAACCTTAAGATAAAACTATGTCGTACTTCGGTCATCATGCTTTGATCTGGTTTTATCCAAATATCATCCTATTTAATGAAAAATGTAATTTTGACTGTTCGTGACCTTTAATAAAAATGGATTACCGTAAAATGGTTTACAGTAGTTGCACTGTAAAATGAATTACAGTGACTTACTGGTCTTTAGAGCCCAGTAAGTCACTGTCAATATTACAGGAAATGTTTGAGAGTGTAGGTGAGATATAGATAAGCTGAATATTGATGTTATCCCCTTGCAACTCTGAGCTTGTTTGCTGGCATGTTTCAGTCAGCCAATATTCACCGGCTTGTTTTAAGCATTAATGCTTTTAATTGCAGGTCGATATGGCCCTAAAGATAGGTGTTCCACCACTACTCTCATCAGTAGAAGAAATCAAGTGGTGGAGGGGGAAGTGTATGTGGGGTAGTGGTTGCGTGTTCCCTCTCCCGGTCAGCGACAGGGTGTGAAAATAGTGCTTGGGAGCCCTACTGTCAGGGAACGAGGAGAGAGGGAGGGAACCAAAGCATCTCGTGCAAACCACTATGCGTGAGTGTAGTGTTCTGGATCCTATTTCAAGTTTAGACAGAGTGGTCTAAATGGCTGTCAGGTAAACAGAGCAGCTTGTGGCAGGCAAGGAGAGAGTGTGCTGCAGGTACTGATTTAGCGCTTTGTAAGCTTACATAAAAAAATTGCCTACAGTGCTGCTTAATGGAGATAGTTTTGTCATTCACACATAACTGCTGCCCTGCTGCATTGTCTTTTTGTGCAGACCAAAGATCAGTATCCCTGGGTATAGTGCTCAGAAAGTCCTCTCATGTAAGGTCCCCCTTAGCCCTAACCTGCACAAAACTGTCCTCCCAACCCCTGGAATTGGCCAAAGAGAAAAGAAGAGAAGCTTTACCATTATTGTCCATGCACTGGAATGCTTGGGGACACCAGAATGGTCACCTTACAGTCGTCACTGTGCATTCTTGCTTCCAGGGGAGCGGCTCCTGCTGTAACACTGTTCACCTGTGGATCACCTGTACTTCACCTCCCTCCCTAATTACTTTAATTATATCCTTGCTTGCTAGGTTTCATGTATTTATGCGTCACTTTTTTTCTCTCTGGAACGCAGGGGAACCCAGAATAGCAACAAGAGGCTCGGTCCTGGTTCTCTCATGTGTAACAGCTTTCATATTTCTATTTATTTCTATTGGTGGAGATGAAGGCTGAGTATGAAGGTTGATGTTCAGCAAACCACACTTATGAAAGACAAGACAATCCCAAATGCAAAGGCATTTATTACATGCGTGTGAGTCATTTTGAGCAACGCGAAACACAACTCTACAGATGGACTATCCGGACTAGCCAATGAAAGTGTGACTGTTTGCTTCGCAGACTTAATTTATTACCCCTTTTACAGTGTTGGATATACATTACACCAACTTGTGGGTGCGAGACCTGGAGAGGCCTACAAGCCACAGGAGGATCGGTGATGATCTGGGGGTGCTTCAGCAAGGCTGGAATCTGGGCTGATTTTGTCTTTGTGAAGGACGCATGAATCAAGCCACGTAAAAGGTGTCCCGGAAGAAAACTGTCACACTCACACTCACACCCACTGGTGCGCTCACACGTGCACGTATGCAGACATACACACACACTAATAAACACATCTGTACCGTATACATAAGGCGACAGGTAGCCTAGAGTTTTGGGCCGGTTAACTGAAAGGTTGACGGTTCAAGTCCCCGACTGGCCCCTAATTCCTCCTGTAAGTGGCTCTGGATAAGTGTGTCTGATAAATGACAAATGTAGATACGTACACTTATCATGAATAGCTCAAATGTGGTTGGAATTAGTCAGATATGCCTAACCTTGATGAACACGGTTTTGTAGAGACAGTCCCCATTCTTAGGCATAGTGAAGCATGTTCACTATCAGCAGGGCCTGTTAAACACTCAATCTACTGCAGGAAATCTAGAGAATCTCTGCTACAGCCCTCCCTCTGTGGCTCACACACACTCCTCTGATCTATTCACGCAGAACTCTATTCACGCAGAACTCGTTTGTTTAAAGAGAGGGATAAGGGATGGCACCCTTCACTCAGAGACAAGAAAGAAAACAGAAATGAGAGAGGTAGAAAGTCATCCACAGACGAGCAGGCAGAGGTGCGCCTATTTTTAGACATTTAAATGCAGGCGTCGATTCCCCCAATGATGATTTTTACATTGTTTACATTCCACTCTCAAGAGATTTCTCTTCTCTAATGCATTACCAACTCCGACACTGCCAAAACAACCGCTAGGCGGATGTCAGCTAAATCTCAAAAGCTGTTCTAGAAATGTGCCAATTTAGCACACAAACTTTCACACATTATACAAGCATTCTTTTTGGTTTGTGATTCTCTGTGTGTGTGCGTGTGTGTGTGCGTGCGTGCGTGCGTGCGTGCGTGCGTGCGTGCGTGCGTATCGTATGCGTGCGTATGTCGTTTTTTTTTTTTTCTTGAAAACTTTGTCCTGCACTTTTAGGGCCATTTCAAACTAAAACAAACCACAAGCTTTAACTATGATGGAGGCAAGATGATCTTCGGGTAATGGGGATTCCAAAACACCCACATTCAGCCTTATGGGTGAAAGGCTCCGACCGTGTTCATTGTTTTGTTTCCTCAATTGACCCCACTGACCCTCAGCTCTCATGTGTCCTCTGAGCACACTCTCCACTCACTGCATCGTGTTACTAAGCGTGCAGCTTAGTGCATCCTTTAAGGAAAGGAAATTATGCGTAAATGTACATGGTACCGATTTCACTGTAAACAAGTGGGCTGTGATTCAGCCAATGTTGAAATGAATGGTGTCGCTTCATCTTCACGTAAGGAAATGGGGACACAACAACAGTCGAGAAAACAGGTGCACTCGCTCTCTCACGCCAGATCTGTCCCACACAGTTGTGTAGCCATCTGAGCAGAGTGTATGTAATCAAAACCAACATGCGTGCGCACTCATGCACGCACACACACTGAAAAGATTTGGCATGACCATAGGCCCCCGGATCCTCAAAAAGTTACAGCTACACCTACAGCTGCACCATCGAGAGCATCCTGACCAGTTGCTTCACCGCCTGGTATGACAACTGCTCGGCATCCGACCGTAAGGCGCTACACAGGGTAGTGCGTATAGCCCAGTACATCACTGGGGCCAAGCTTCCTGCCATCCAGGACCTATATACGATGCAGTGTATATAGGACCAAGCAAGTGTCAAAAGCTCCAATCACCTAAGTCATAGACTGTTCGCACCGATACCGCACGGCAAGCGGTACTGGAGTGCCAAGTCTAGGTCCAAAAGGCTCCCAAACAGCTTCTACCCCCAAGCCGTAAGACTGCTGAACAATGAATCAAATGGCCACCCGGACAATTTGCATTGACCCCCCTTTGTTTTTACTCTGCTGCTACTTGCTGTATATTATCTATGCATAGTCACTTTACCTCTACCTACATGTACAAATGACCTCGACTAACCCGTACCACCACACATAGACTCGGTACAGGCTGTAAACTTGATCAGAGTGTACACATTGTTCGACAACAAACAAAAATACTTTCACTGATATTACTACACTATAATTCGTGTCTCTAACATTTGTGTGACCTAACCAGAGTATACAAGTTGAATAGATCTACGTGAGAATATTGTTTTTTGTGTTGTGTCTGTGTTGTGCCTTCATATCAGTAAATATATATATATATATCATCTAATTCATAATTGTTTTAAATGCCCATAAAAGTGTGTTAAATGTGTTAAACATTTTTCTGTTTTAAAAAGAGTGATACGACCAGCAGGAGCTCCGCAGTCGCATAGGATTTAGGATAAAATCATTTCTTTTGCATATGATTTTTTTGTTGTTGTTGCTATGAGGGAGAACTGCCCCAATGAAATCGCAAGACTTCAAAGCATACATTTTAACAGCACAAAGTTAATGGACCATCCTGGGGTGCTCAAATGTGAGATCAGTAATAACTTACGGAATGAGTCTCTCGTGCAAGACAGCTTACTTCTTCTGCAAGTGAGACTTCATCTGCTCTATCTCAGGTACAGCTGGCATTAAAGCAAAAAGCTAATTGTAATGACCTTGTAAATAAATATTCATAACAGCCACGGGAGCCTGGGACCTGATAAACCGGACACCTACAGCCAACAAGAGTCGAAGGACAGAGAGATACACTAGCTAGAACCTTCTCATCACGGATCCGGTAGGACAAAAAAAGCATGACTGTGGTTGGCCAATTTTATTGCTTCCCCCATTGTATTCATCATATTCTGCTGTAGGTTGTCTGGACTAAAACAGCATAAAACATATCACAAAGCATGATGAAATGAATTTGCCAACTACAGTAAATGTGAGAAACATTAAGAAATATTCATGTCAATTTGTTTGTCAAATTAACCAGTTATCTACCTTTGATTAGCAACTATAGCTAGCTGTATTGTAGCTAGCTGGTAGCTTGCTAGCTAGTTAGCTCCCATGCCATTATAAAGTATATCTAAACTAATATACGACTAACAAAAACATATTCAGTTATTTCAGAACATAGGTTAACTGGCTAGCACACCATGCTAGCCAGTTAGACAATGTGTTTTCACTTATTGCATCTGCATGCTTGTTGCGGTCTCCCTGGTGCACTCGTTCGTTCCTGAGCTGGCTGCTCATTCCAAATGGTATAATCTAATCTGCTCATTCCAAATGGTATAATCTAATCTGCTCATTCCAAATGGTATAATCTAATCTGCTCATTCCAAATGGTATAATCTAATCTGCTCATTCCAAATGGTATAATCTAATCTGCTCATTCCAAATGGTATAATCTAATCTGCTCATTCCAAATGGTATAATCTAATCTGCTCATTCCAAATGGTATAATCTAATCTGCTCATTCCAAATGGTATAATCTAATCTGCTCATTCCAAATGGTATAATCTAATCTGCTCATTCCAAATGGTATAATCTAATCTGCTCATTCCAAATGGTATAATCTAATCTGCTCATTCCAAATGGTATAATCTAATCTGCTCATTCCAAATGGTATAATCTAATCTGCTCATTCCAAATGGTATAATCTAATCTGCTCATTCCAAATGGTATAATCTAATCTGCTCATTCCAAATGGTATAATCTAATCTGCTCATTCCAAATGGTATAATCTAATCTGCTCATTCCAAATGGTATAATCTAATCTGCTCATTCCAAATGGTATAATCTAATCTGCTCATTCCAAATGGTATAATCTAATCTGCTCATTCCAAATGGTATAATCTAATCTGCTCATTCCAAATGGTATAATCTAATCTGCTCATTCCAAATGGTATAATCTAATCTGCTCATTTCAAATTGTATAATCTAATCTGCTCATTCCAAATGGTATAATCTCATCTGCTCATTCCAAATGGTATAATCTAATCTGCTCATTCCAAATGGTATAATCTAATCTGCTCATTCCAAATGGTATAATCTAATCTGCTCATTCCAAATGGTATAATCTAATCTGCTCATTCCAAATGGTATAATCTAATCTGCTCATTCCAAATGGTATAATCTCATCTGCTCATTCCAAATGGTATAATCTAATCTGCTCATTCCAAATGGTATAATCTAATCTGCTCATTCCAAATGGTATAATCTAATCTGCTCATTCCAAATGGTATAATCTAATCTGCTCATTCCAAATGGTATAATCTAATCTGCTCAAAACAGTGACGGCAAGTGCGGCGGTGGTCATTTGTTTTTGTTTTTATGTAAAAGTGAAATATTTATGCTGTTGTTCAAATGCACACATCACTTTATATATCTTCTCAAATAAACTACATGTAGTTTAAAAACGTGGCATTACAGTTCTGTAAAAGTCTCCAACCACCACCACCCCCAGCAATCATCTGAGCTGTTTATTATTCATTTATAAACACTCTCAGTGCTCTATCAACGCCAGAGAAAGGCTGTTCAACCTCATCCGGATCGTGGTTTTGCTTGAATAAGGCAATATAATCCAGCAGGTTTGACCCAAAACATTCTCTGTCTGAATCTGTCTGTAAGCAGCACTGTTTATCTATTTTGTCCGCCCCTTCACTCAGAATTGCTGGAAACACTTTTGTTTTGTGGAAACCCTCATCCAGATTAGAGTTACAGACCTGAAGCAGCTGTAACTCTATCCAGAAATTAGGCTCGGGCCGTATACTGTTACTGTAGTTCTGGCTCCAGATTGAGCATAGCCCTTTTCCTACTGTAAACCGAATCCTGAAACGTAGGTCTTTACTTTATTGAGTTACAGTGCACTCGGAAAGTATTCGGACCCCTTGAGTTTTTCCACATTTTATTACGTTACAGCCTTATTTGAAAATAGATTCAATTGTACAGTTTGCATAATTGTATCATTTACAATTGTATTATTTAACAACTCTCCTTCCATCTGCTCTTAAATGCAAGAAAAACTAAATGTATGCTCTTCAACCGATCGCTGCCCACACCTACCCACCCGTCCAGCATCACTACTCTGGACGGTTCTGACCTAGAATATGTGGACGACTACAAATACTTAGGTGTCTGGTTAGACTGTAAACTCTCCTTCCAGACTCACATTAAGCATTTCCAATCCAAAATTAAATCTAGAATTGGCTTCCTATTTCACAACAAAGCATCCTTCACTCATGCTGCCAAACATACCCTCATAAAACTGACTATCCTACTGATCTTTGACTTCGGTGATGTCATTTACAAAATGGACTCCAACACTCTACTCAGCATATTGGATGCAGTCTATCACAGTCATATCCGTTTTGTCACCAATGCCCCATATACTTCCCACCCCTTCGACCTGTATGCTCTCATTGGCTGGCCCTCACTTCATATACGTCGCCAGACCCACTGGCTCAGGTCTTGCTAGGTAAAGCACCGCCCTATCTCAGCTCACTGGTCACCATAGCAGCACACACCCGCAGCACGCGCTCCAGCAGGTATATTTCATTGGTCACCCCCAAAGCCAATTTCTCCTTCTGCCACCTTTCCTTCTAGTTCTCTGCTGCTAATGACTGGAACGAACTGCAAAAATCACTGAAGCTGGAGACTCATATTTCCCTCACTGGCTTTAAGAACCAGTTGTCAGAGCAGCTCACAGAACACTGCACCTGTACATAGCCCATCTGTAAATAGCCCATCCAACTACCTCATCCCCATATTGTTATTTATTTTATTTATGTTGCTCCTTTGCACCCCAGTACCGCTACTTGCAAACTCATCTTCTGCTCATCTATCACCCTAGTGTTTAATTTGCCATACAGTAATAATTTCCCCACTGTGGCCTCTCTTTTGCCTCACCCCCTTATCCTACCTTATTTGCACACACTGTATATAGACTTTCTCTGTTGTATTATTGACAGTATGTTTATTTATTCCATGTGTAACTCTGTGTTGTTATTTGTGTCACACTGCTTTGCTTTATCTTGGCCAGGTTGCAGTTTATTTATTTATTTATTTATTTTATATTTTTTTTACCTTTATTTAACCGAGTCAGTTAAGAACATATTCTTATTTTCAATGACGGCCTGGGAACAGTGGGTTAACTGCCTGTTCAGGGGCAGAACGACAGATTTGTACCTTGTCAGGGATTTGAACTCGCAACCTTCCGGCTGCCGCGTAGCCTAGTGGTTAGAACTTGTTCTCAACTAGCCTACCTGGTTAAATAAAGGTGAAATAAAAAAATATTTGCATATAGTTTCCTCAGCAATCTACACACAATAACCCATAATGACAAAGCGAAAACCAATTTTTTTGAATATTTGGCAAATTAAAGTAAACTGAATCACATTGACATAAGTGTTCAGACCCTTTACTCAGTACTTTGTTGAAGCACCTTTGGCCGTGATAACAGCTTCAGGTCTTCTTGGGTATGATGCTACAAGCTTGGCACACCTGTATTTGAGGAGTTTCTTCCACTCTCAAGCTCTGTCAGATTGGATGGGGAGCGTCGCTGCACAGCTATTTTCAGGTCTCTCCAGAGATGTTCGATCGGATTCAAGTCCAGGCTCTGGCTGGGCTACTCAAGGACATTCAGAGACTTGTCCCAAAGCCACTCCTGTGTTGTCTTGGCTGTGTGCTTAGGGTCATTGTCCTGTTGGAAGGTAAACCTTCACCCCAGTATGAGGTCCTGAGTGCTCTGTAGCAGGTTTTCATCAAGGATCTCCCTGTACTTTGCTCCGTTCATCTTTCCCTCGATCCTAACTAGTCTCCCAGACCCTGCCTCTGAAAAACATTCCCACAGCATGATGCTGCCACCACCATGCTTCACCGTAGGGATGGTGCCAGGATTCCTCCAGACATGATGCTTACCATTCAGGCCAAAGCGTGAAATCTTGGTTTCATCAGACCAGAGAATCTTGTTTCTCATGGTCTGAGAGTCTTTAGGTGCTTTTTCACAAAGCGGGATGTCAAGTGCCTTTTACTGAGGAGTGGCTTCCATATGGCCACTCTATTCTACTCTCACCTGATTGGTGGAGTGCTGCAGAGATGGTTGTCCTTCTGGAAGGTTCTCCCATCTCCACAGAGGAACTCGGGAGCTCTGTCAGAGTGACCATCGGGTTCTTGGTCACCTCCCAGACCAAGGCCCTTCTCTCCCGATTGCTCAGTTTGGCCGGGCGGTCAGCTCTAGGAAGAGTCTTGTTGGTTACAAACTTCTTCCATTTAAGAATGATGGAGGCCACTGTGTTCTTGGGGACCTTCAATGCTGCAGAATGATGGAGGTCACTGTGTTCTTGGGGACCTTCAATGCTGCAGAATGATGGAGGTCACTGTGTTCTTGGGGATCTTCAATGCTGCAGACATTGTTTGATATGTCTGCAGATCTGTGATTTGACACAATCCTGTCTCGGTGCTCTACGTACAATTCCTTTGACCTCATAGCTTAGTTTTTGCTCTGACATGCACTGTCAATTGTGGGACAAAGGTGTGTGCCTTTCCAAATCATGTCCAATCAAATTAATTTACCACAGGTGGACTCCAAGTTGTAGAAACATCTCAAGGTTCTTTAATGGAAACAGGATGAACCTGAGCAAAATTTCAAGTCTCATACCAAATGTTAACTCATGTAGATAAGGTATTTCTGTTTTTTATCTTTTATTAGTGTGCACAAATTTCTAAAAACCTGTTTTTGCTTTATCTTTGTTGGTTATCGTGTGTAGATTGAATAGGAAAAACATGAATTCAATCAATTTTAGAATAAGGCTGTAGCTTAACAAAATGTGGGATGCACCGTATGGGGAAAAAAATAGGACTAAGGTTTTTAATAGTCATCTTTTTCTTTGATATAGCCTACACAGGGGGAACCTTCACAGTTCAGGTATATATGGAGGTATAGCCTACACAGGGGGAACCTTCACAGTTCAGGTATATATGGAGATATAGCCTACACAGGGGGAACCTTCACAGTTCAGGTATATATGGAGATATAGCCTACACAGGGGGAACCTTCACAGTTCAGGTATATATGGAGGTATAGCCTACACAGGGGGAACCTTCACAGTTCAGGTATATATGGAGGTATAGCCTACACAGGGGGAACCTTCACAGTTCAGGTATATATGGAGGTATAGCCTACACAGGGGGAACCTTCACAGTTCAGGTATATATGGAGGTATAGCCTACACAGGGGGAACCTTCACAGTTCAGTTATATATGTAGGTATAGCCTACACAGGGGGAACCTTCACAGTTCAGGTATATATGGAGGTATAGCCTACACAGGGGGAACCTTCACAGTTCAGGTATATATGGAGGTATAGCCTACACAGGGGGAACCTTCACAGTTCAGGTATATATGGAGGTATAGCCTACACAGGGGGAACCTTCACAGTTCAGGTATATATGGAGGTATAGCCTACACAGGGGGAACCTTCACAGTTCAGGTATATATGGAGGTATAGCCTACACAGGGGGAACCTTCACAGTTCAGGTATATATGGAGGTGTAGCCTACACAGGGGTAACCTTCACAGTTCAGGTATATATGGAGATATAGCCTACACAGGGGGAACCTTCACAGTTCAGGTATATATGGAGGTATAGCCTACACAGGGGGAACCTTCACAGTTCAGGTATATATGGAGGTATAGCCTACACAGGGGGAACCTTCACAGTTCAGGTATATATGGAGGTATAGCCTACACAGGGGGAACCTTCACAGTTCAGGTATATATGGAGGTATAGCCTACACAGGGGGAACCTTCACAGTTCAGGTATATATGGAGGTATAGCCTACACAGGGGGAACCTTCACAGTTCAGGTATATATGGAGGTATAGCCTACACAGGGGGAACCTTCACAGTTCAGGTATATATGGAGGTATAGCCTACACAGTTCAGAAGTGTTCCTCATCTGAAAGGGTCTTTAGGAAACCTTGTGTAAAAGTCTCAACTGGAACCTTTTTGTGATGGTAGGGGTTAGATTTTGAACCTTTTTAATGATATATTGTACAGGTGGCAGCCTATCAGAATATTGGATGCGTCAATGGAGTTGTGGCTTTCAGCTAATGCTTTTTGGCCACCGGTTAGAGTAAATGTCATTCCTTTTCATCATTTGAATTTTGTACTGTGTCATTGTCCATTCTCCGAATATTTATGCATATTGCATATGCTCGGGAGCCTCGAGGCATGTGTTGAAATCACTGAGAAGCTCACTTTGAAGCATTGTGCTGATGCGCGGCTTACTTTATCAGAATGACATCATCAATGGCGTCCGAGGCTTTATTTGATCACATGCTTTTTCAAAACAACAGATGAACCTTTATACTCATGGGTGGCCTAAAAAGATCTGCCTGAAAGACACGCCCTTCTAAGCCACGCCTCAAGCCCAGGGTTCATAAAGGAGTTATTCCAAGAACCCATCAACTAACCAAAGGTGTAAATATGAACCATTGACTAGCAATGGTTCCTTGAGGAACTCCAGAGATTCATTGAGGATCTCCAGGGTTCCTTGAGTCACCACTAATTCTAAGAGTGTTCCACATAACATGAAATCTAGAGGGACTGGATGAGATTATATACTAATTGTAGTATTAGGATATTTTAACGAGCCGTTCGGAGGGTTCGGGGACTATTCTCACCCTTACAATATTTAAAATGATGCCAACGGTGGTCTAAAGGATAGTCTTCTGTTTACATGGGTCAGAGTCTTTGCGGAATGAGTTCCTGCAGATCTGCAGGGTGCAGGAGCGCGAACAAGGTCATGACAGCTTGGTACTGTTCATGTGCTATTTCTATCCAAATGCAAATACCTATTTCAATTCCCTCTGCTCTGTAAATCTAAATGTTTTCACATTTGTCGGTTGGAATGTTATGCACAAATGATTTACATCTTCACATGTATGGGTGGATTAGTATGGGGGGTTATAACTAGCTATGTGGAATTGTTTCAAGAAGGTCATACCAAGCATCATTTTACTATTTCATTTGGAATTGTATTACCCCTTGAAATATCAAAAGATATATATTTTTAAAGTATTTGATGAAAAATGTATTTGGCCTTACTAGTATTATCTAATACAAACACATTGTTACAGATGAAATACATGGAACAACAGAGAGTCCCCCAAAACAAATCTAAACGATGGTTATATCTGAAAGATACAAGAAAGATCAGTAAATATTTTTTATTGTATTTTTTCCCATGTATTTAATCCCTTAGTTTTGGCACTAAACCGTTTCTATATATAGAGTGACTTGCGAAAGTATTCACCCCCTTGGCATGTTTTCTATTTGTTGCCTTACAACTTGGAATTAAAATATATATTTTTTTTGTGGGGGGGGTCATTTGATTTATACAACATGCCTACCACTTTGAAGATGCAACATTTTTTTTTTTAATTAAAATTTTATGAAACAAGTCATTTTTTAAATTTCACTTCACCAATTTGGACTATTTTGTGTATGTCCATTACATGAAATCCAAATAAAATTGTATTTCAATGACAGGTAGTGATGCAACAAAATAGGATAAACACCAAGGGGGGTGAATACTTTTGCAAGGCACTGTACATCTCATGTAAGGGCACAAGGCGAGACCCAGATGCAGACATGGGAGGGAAATGGTTTGACTCTTGATATTAAACAATCCATATTATACAATCCAAAAGGGGTAGGCAAAAGTTCCAAAACCAGTTCAGCGTCAAGGAGGTACAGAGCGGCAGGTAGAATGGTCAGGCAGGCGGGTACGGAGTCCAGAAAACATGCAAGGGTCAAAAACCGGGAGGACTAGCGAAAGAGAAGCAGGAGTATGAGAAAACCGCTGGTTGACTTGAAAGCCTACAAGACGAACTGGCACAGAGAGACAGGAAACACAGGGATATATATACCCCAGGGATGATAAGCGACACATGGAGGGGGTGGAGACGAGCACAAGGACAGGTGAAACAGATCAGGGTGTGACACAACAAAGAAAAAAAAATATATATAGCATAAACGGACAGATTTATATGGGGATTCTTTTATTATGCTGAATAGATTTCCGTGTGGACTCTAAGGGGTTAAATCATGTCTATAGATTACGTAGCAATAGACCGGGTTTGTAGGAAAAGGCCTACGGTTCACCCTGTTCCCAGGAGGAATGCACCTAACCCATGAGAATAGGAAAAAATACAGCTGAAGTGGGAAGTGTACATACACCTTCGCCAAATACATTTAAACTCAGTTTTTCACAATTTCTTAATCCCAGTAAAAATACCCTGTTTTAGGTCAGTTAGGATCACCACTTTATTTTAGGAATGTGAAATGTCAGAATAATAGTAGAGATAGTATTTTTTTTATTTATCACATTCCCAGTGGGTCAGAAGTTTACATACACTCAATTAGAATTTGGTAGCATTGCCTTTAAATTGTTTAACTTGGGTCAAACGGTTTGGGTAGCCTTCCACAAGCTTGGCTACTCTTGTCGCATATGCATACTGGCAGTGGGAGTTACATTTGGATGGGCTGCGTTTCCGCTGTCAAATTCAATGCCATAACCAACTGCATTACGGCTAAAACCAGATATTGGTTAGTCTTAAATATCCTTATCAGTGCTGCCAGAAATTAACACTTTGGATCATGTTTACACCTGAAACAGTGCTGCCTTAACTCCAGCCGAAAATGGAGCCCTAAATCTGTATAGCAGATGCAGTAGCCATCTGGCATATAGAAATGGATGTGTTTTTGTCATTTGTTATAGGCTGTTTTTAAGAACATTTGGCCAATATCCTATGTTTACTGATGGCACTGGCTGCACCAAATTTCTCAAATGTCCAGTAAATTAAAATCTTGCCGGTCATTTTGTCCAGTGCCAGATTTTCCGAAAGAAACCCTGAAATACACTCATATTGTTGTCACGTTCTGACCTTTATTTCCTTTGTCTTGTCTTTATTTAGTGTGGTCAGGGTGTGAGTTGGGGTGGGCAGTCTATGTGTGTTTTTCTATATTCTCTATTTCTATGTTTGGCCTGATATGGTTCTCAATCAGAGGCAGCTGTCTATCGTTGTCCCTGATTGAGAACCATATTTCGGTAGCCTGTTCTCCTTTGTGTTTTGGTGGGTGGTTATGTTCAGTCTTTGTGTGTCGACACCAGATAGAACTGTGTCAGTTGTCACTTTGTTGGTTTGTATTTTTGAAGTGTTCAGTTGTTTATTAAAAAGATGAACACTAACCATGCTGTGCTTTGGTCCTGTCCTTCTTCCACCCAAGACAGCCGTTACAATTGTTTATATGCAGATGTTAAAATATTCTCATTAAAATCTGTCACCAATTGGATGGAAACCTAGCTACAGACACCGTAAAGACTAGCAAGTGCACTAGTCCAGTGTTTTTTAAATGTTTTATTTTACCTTTATTTAACCAGGCAAGTCAGTTAAGAACAAATTCTTATTTTCAATGACTGCCTAGGAACAGTGGGTTAACTGCCTGTTCAGGGGCAGAACGGCAAATTTTGTACCTTGTACCTTTCGGTTACTAGTCCAATGCTCTACCCTGCCGCCACACTTTGATTATGCCTACACATTATGCCTGCATGTTCACCAGCAGCCCCAAACGTCTAAAGAATAAGATACAGATTAGGGGTGAATATTTTTCCCTTTAATTTACAAGTGTTACATCCTGAGAATAATCACCCCCACCCCGTCTCTCCCTCTCTCTACCCCCCGTCTCTCCCCCCCTCCCTCTACCCCCCACCCCGTCTCCCCTCCCCTCTCTCTACCCCCCACCCCGTCTCTCCCCTCCCTCTCTCTACCCCCCCCCACCCCGTCTCTCCCCTCCTCTCTCTACCCCCCACCCCGTCTCTCCCCTCCCTCTCTCTACCCCCCCCACCCCGTCTCTCCCCTCCCTAGAATAATCACTTTTCTCCCAGTTAACCCGGTACGTCCCGCTCAAAGCAGAAATGTAATTTAAAGCGTTGAAAGCACGTCTGGATTTGAGTTTGATGACCATTTCTGATGCTACCTAAGCCTGATGAGCCATGTGTTAAATACATGTTATGATCCCTACACTAAAGACAATTGTCCAATGGCCAAAAAAGGCCAAAATAGGCCAGATGACTGTGCAGTTATCCAACACATACGATAGGTTACTGCATGACATATATTATTATGCATGACACAAAAACATACACGCTCATTGATGTAACTATGCTCTCTTGAGTAAATAAATGAAACAAGCTCCATTAAGGTAATCTTTTTTCATATGGACTGTAATTACTGTCTTGTATTATACTGTATTATATGGACTGGAATTACACGCCTCTTTTAAACCATGAACCCAGGAGACAACACATGATGCTGGTGCAGGACATCCAGCCTACAAAGTTACAATTACAGGCTAGAAAATCGATTTTGATATTGAAATTTACTAGGGTCTATTTTACTGTATTATAATAAGTAGGCTGATGCATACATACCTTTCATAATATTTCCCCCAATGTGGCGCAACGTGCACTATTAGCCTGACTCCTCTTTACCTGTTGTTGCTTCATTCCTTCCCCACTTTCAACAGTTAAATGAAATGTTTGGTTATCCTTCATTATTGTAGGACTAGAATAAGATGGAGACGGCTTTCTTTCCTCTTCATGAAGATTGAATGGTTATGGGTCTGCACAAATAGCTGCTCTAGCCTACAGCCATCCCGTGCTCTCTCTTCTTCTTTCAACATCTCCTGCCTTGGCTGCTGTATTTAACATTCAGCAAACAAGAGCTTGCGTCCCTCTTCCAATTGTCCACCAGTATAATAACTGCTAAAAAGAAAATCTTACAGTAAACTATTCTAGTCAAGCTTTTCCTGGGACTCCAAGAGCTAAGGGGTGTTTTTTTACGGAGAGAGGCCAGAAGAGCGCACGGTGCTTATTGAGCAAGAAACAGGCTAAAATGTAGAAGTTTATGCGTTGTCGATCATTAATTAGCTAAATATAAGACTATTAACTGCATTGAATTTACAATAACAAAATGAGGTGACCCCCATAAAACAGATTGAGATGTTTAAATTAGATGTGCATTTAGTCCTTATACTGTATTTCTGTAGCATATGTAGGGACCACACTGTAAATAAGTAAATTACTTTACTGTGCAATCCAAGTCAATTATTTGTGTATTTAAGTTTTTTTTTTTACTGACAAATAATATCAATCAATCCAAACTGTGCAATCTGCAATTTGATGAATGGAAAGAGACATCTTTTACAAAACACCACACAAGTTCAATGACATTTGGAGATTGTCAAGCCAAGCCTTCGATACTGGTTTAAGGTGGGGTGGGATGTGTTTTCTGTTTGTTGAGATTGACATAGTCTATTTCTTGTGGTGTTGAAAACGCAAACCATGATATTAAAGTGCCCAAAGTCGATATGTTTTGTTGATTGGTTGTGTGGTGCATCGGCACCAAGGACGGCCATAGCTGTTTGGGGGCACTAAGTGAGATTTGGTGGGACCCGTTCTCGACAGCAGAGAGAATCTTTATTTTTTATTTGTTTTCCTGTTATTCTCTAGAGAATATAGTGTGGTTTTAAAGCACATTGGGGGGGAGGGGCCTAAACATCCCCTTATGCCCAGGGTCGGCCCTGATTGGTAGAGAAGCTTGTTGGTGGAAAATGTGTTGCATGTGTGTTTTATAATTATAAATATGGCATCAAAATGTTGAAAATCTGATTCCCCCTAGCTGATCAATATCTGCAAATGGCTCTGATGTGAAGTAATGAAAAAGGCATGTAGAGTGAGCTTGTCTGTGGTGGTCAGCGAACCTTCTGGCCCGAAGCCCTGCGTGGCATCGACTGTCTGTGGTGGTCGGTGAACCCGAACCTTCTGGCCCGTAGCCCTGCGTGGCATCGACTGTCTGTGGTGGTCGGTGAACCCTTAACCTTCTGGCCCGTAGCCCTGCGTGGCATCGACTGTCTGTGGTGGTCGGTGAACCCTTAACCTTCTGGCCCGTAGCCCTGCGTGGCATCGACTGTCTGTGGTGGTCGGTGAACCCTTAACCTTCTGGCCCGTAGCCCTGCGTGGCATCGACTGTCTGTGGTGGTCGGTGAACCCTTAACCTTCTGGCCCGTAGCCCTGCGTGGCATCGACTGTCTGTGGTGGTCGGTGAACCCTTAACCTTCTGGCCTGCGTGGCATCGACTGTGCCTCAAAAGCATGTTGAAGTGGCAAAGTCAATATTTACAGTTATTGTTATTTTTGTTATTTGTCGGTGGAAACATTATTTTGAGTTAATTCTGAGGGGGGTGTTAAATTTCAAACATGGTCATGTGAATTTTTTTAACATTGGGAAGGGGGGTGCATTTTTATTTATGACACCTTGAGTTGGACCCCCCACTTCTGCAGAGTCAATTTCAATCTGTCCCTTAGGGCTGAAAATCACATTCTTCTCAAACAACATAATTCGATGCTACACAACATTACCAAAAGTATGTGGACACCTGTTCGCTGAACATCTCATTCCAAAATCATGTGCATTAATATGGAGTTCGTCCCCCCTTTGCTGCTACAGGAACTTCCACTCTTCTGGGAAGTATTTCCACTAGATGTTGGAACATTGCTGCGGCGACTTGCTTCCATTCAGCTACAAGAGCATTAGTGAGATTGGGCACTGGTGTTGGGCGATTAGGCCTGGCTCGCAGTCGGCGTTCCAATTCATCCTAAAGATGATCGATGGGGTTGAGGTCAGGGCTCTGTGCAGGCCAGTCGTTCTTCCACACCGATCTCGACAAACCGTTTCTGTATGGACTTCGCTTTTTGCATGGGGGCATTGTCATGCTGAAACAGGCAAGGGCCTTCCCCAAACTGTTGCCACAAAGTTGGAAGCACCGAATCCTCTAGAATGTCATTGTATGCTGCAGCGTTAATGTTTATATTCACTGGAACTAAGGGGCCCGAACCATGAAAAGCAGCCCCAGACCATTATTCTTCCTCCACCAAACTTTACAGTTGGCACTATGCATTGGGGCATCCCTGGCATCCGCCAACCCAGATTCGTCCTTCGGACTGCCAGATTGTGAAGCGTGATTCTTCACTCCAGAGAACGTGTTTCCATTGCTCCAAAGTCCAATGGCGGCGAGCTTCACACCACTCCAGCTGACATGGTGGTCTTACGCTTGTGTTGCGGCTGCTTGGCCATTGAAACCCAGATCATGATGCTCCCAACAAACAGTTATTGTGCTGAAGTTGGTTCCAGAGGCAGTCTGGAACTTGGTAGCGAGTGTTGCAACCGAGGACAGATGAATTGTACACACTTCAGCGATGTTCTGTGAGCTTGTGTGGCCTGCCACTTGGCGGCTGAGCCGTTGTTGCTCCTAGATGTTTCCACTTCGCAATAACAACCCTTACAGTTGACCCGGGGCAGCTCTAGCAGGGCAGAAATTTGAACAACTGACTTGTTGGTAAGGTGTCATCCTATGACGGTGCCACGTTGAAAGTCACTGAGCTCTTCAGTAAAGCCATTCTACTGCCAATGTTTGTCTATGGAGATTGCATGGCTGTGTGCTCGATTTTCCTACACCTGTTCGCAACGGGTGTGGCTGAAATAGCCATATCCACTTACTTGAAGGGGTTCTCCACGCACTTTTGTGTGTATATAGTGTATTTTACTACCCACAGCGGTTGCCTTTTTTTTAATAAAGATGTCATTTTCAAACATGAAAAAGTTCTTAGAATAATCTCAGCAAGTTCCACTGGATGTCATAAGGTGAATGCACCAATTTGTAAGTCGCTCTGGATAAGAGCGTCTGCTAAATGACTTAAATGTAATGTAAATGTAAACAATACAGTTAGTGCTAGGAAGTGTACCAGTGTGTCGTTAACTAAGACACCACAGTTTCTAGTCCTCGCTGGTGGAAATGTTTGTATACAGGGATTCGACAACATAGCAAGCCATAAGCATCTCCCCATAACGGTTTGAATTGTTTTAAGGGTGTTTTACTCGTGTCCATATAATCATGTAGATGTGACACCACACATTGTTTTCGAAAGAAATCTTCAAAAGCACAAATATGTTCAGTCAATATGAGCCAATGGCAGCCAAAAACAGGTCTCCCTGAGAGCTTATCCAATTATTTGTGAATTTTGGCACAACGCTTGTGGATTAGGCTCGCATGGATAAACCTTGTGGCTGGATTGTATACTTTCATGAACTCGTAGTATTTTTACATAAGGTCTCCACTTTCGACAAGAGATTGCAGCTTGCAGTGAATTTAATCTTTGAGCTGTTGTTGTGGGGTCACGTGACCGTTTCTGATAGAACAGTTGTGTTGTTTAATTGTCCCCCTCATCACGTTTTAATAATCATCACGGTTGTATTTGTTTGTATGACACCTAGAGCTAGTCTACCGGTGTTTTGTTCTGAATCTTCATACATGTATCATTGAAATAGACTTGTAAATACATGATGTTAAATTCTCTACAAACAAACATTACAAACGTAAACACATGTGTGTGTGTGTGTCTGGCAAACGCACGCCACCTCCCGAAAAATTATTTTCTGGCACACAATATTGCAGGTGTGCGTGTGTGAGTGCTAGAGAGAGAGAGAGAGAGAGAGAGAGAGAGAGAGAGAGAGAGAGAGAGAGAGAGAGAGAGCTGTTGAAGCCTTCCAAAATATAGTATTTTTATAACACAGTTCTTATCTCTTACTCGTAATTTAAGTTTTTTATACGTTTAATAGAAGGAGCGGGCAATCATAGATCCCACAATCATTTCAATGGATTTGAGATTTACTCTGAGCTCCAGATGATAGACCACGCCCCTTGTGGGCAGTCCCTCGCGGAGGAATTATATTATAACAGGGCGCGTCTCCTGAGACAAATCTACTCTCTACTGCTCATTAGTTTGGGTGCCTCGAGTTCCTCTGTACAACCGAGCTCCTGTACGGAAAGCGACCTCTGCTTTCAAAGTCACGTGCACTGACCCCACTACAGAAACAGATTCACCGGCTCCACCTGCGCCTCTCTGAAGAACTACCACAGACAATCTATTTGTTTCACTTTTAGACGAGGAGAACTGCACTGCGAGGAACTCTGACAATCCCACTGACAGGTGAGAGGAGGAAGATACCAAATAAAGATTTAAACATGAAACTTGAAGTGTTTTCCGCAACCCACTTCGTTCCCTTGGAGGTGTGCAGTCACAGTGATGCAGAGGGAACTGTCCCCTCTCCCCTATCCGGGGATGAGCTGGGCTCAGACGGGGACTGCGTGGCCAACAGTCCAACACCTGCCACCACGAGCAGCGCCAATGGCAAGGGGAAGCCCTACACCCGCAGACCCAAGCCACCTTACTCCTACATCGCACTCATTGCTATGGCCATCCGGGACTCCGGCAGCGGCAAGTTGACTCTAGCTGAGATCAACAACTACCTGATGAATAAATTCCTGTTCTTCCGTGGCAGCTACACCGGCTGGCGGAACTCGGTGCGCCACAACCTGTCGCTGAATGACTGTTTCCTCAAGGTGCTCCGGGACCCGTCCAGGCCCTGGGGCAAGGACAATTACTGGATGCTGAACCCGAACAGCGAGTATACCTTCGCCGACGGGGTGTTCCGGCGCAGGAGGAAGCGCATCAGTAAGTGCCGATCCAGCGTTGGTTCCAATAAGGACATCAAGAACCCAGACGAGGAGACTCGCTTCTCGAGCACTCCATCTGCGCCCTCCCGGGAGGAGAGGGTTATGGGCGCTAAGTTCTCCAGCTCTTCCAGCTCCTTCTCCATCGATAGCATCCTCAGTAAGCCCTTCATAAGGAGGGACGATAGAGACCACACTGATGCAGACAGTGCATATACCAACCCCGGTGCCCACCGGTGCTACTGGCCCGCCGGTGCCCACCACATGCTGCCCCACACACTGGGCTACCCACCCGTATCCCCTGCTATGGCGCACGCACATGCACAGCAGTTGTACCACCAGGCCAGCTCAGGCGCGTCGCGCATGTTGCACGCATACAGGTGCAGCCTCGCGGAGCAAGCGGAGCACAGCAGGGACCCACGCACAGCTGTCCACGTGACGTCACAGGGCTACATGCCAAACTCCGATGCTGCTTTCTCCCGGGTGAAGATGCACACAGCGCAAGGTGGCAGCTGTCATCCTTTCCAGATAGACTCATTGCTCTCCTAAAGTCAACATGAGGGACAATACTGTAATGATGTATCTTAGATTTGCCATGTGCCCTCTCCTATACGCTCTACGTTTTTCTAGTTTTAAAAAAGAATTCAGGGCTTTGAACAGTTTCCAATGAGAAGTCGGTGTAGCAAGAATGAAAAACGTAATATTTTCTTGTTGTCAAGTGACTTTATTTCTGTCTGGTTATTCCTAGGACCGAGCAAATCAGTTGCAATCGAATGACATGACATTCCCCTGTGTGCGTGTGTGCGTGTGTGTGTGTGTGTGTGTGTGCGTGTGCGTGCGTGTGTGTGTAAGGTAATTTCTACTGTAAACTACGGCTACCATGTGCCAAATATGAAAACATATACATATTTGTGTTGTAGCCTAGTTTTGTATGACTTGCTGCAAAATATTCATTTAAAATATTTGTTCGATTGTTGACTACTGCACAGAAAGGAAATACAGTATGTTTTCCTAAACATTGATTCATGCACGATATTTTTCTGAGCGAAAATAAAAAAAATATTTTGGAAAGAATTATCAAAGCAAACCACAAGTATGTATTCTTTATTTTCCTTTGGTTGAAGCCAAGACAAGGGCAATAAAAAGTAAATATTATTTTTTTTTCTCCATGAAGTGTAGTTAAAGTGTGTTCGGAATCAGGGGCTGGGAAAAGGTTTGTATAAGGAAGGGAGGGGAAGATCCCATAACTGCCAGCAAATAAGTGCATATAACGCCTGCAACTCTCGCGATGTTTTGGCATCCTTCTCATCCCACTTAAACCACTTAACTTCCAGAGGAATGAAGGTTATACATTCATTTCAGACTTATATTTCCTACTCTGCATAGCATGGCACAGCTAGGAAGCTTCAGTGTAAGGCACAAATGATGTAGAAAGGGGTATACATACACAGATCTACATTTCACCCTTCTGTCTTCCTCTGCCTGCACGGTACGGCTAAAGAAGCATGCAGGATTGCTAGGCACAAATTACAGGTCGGTTAAGCTATTTCTAAATATTTAAGGCTTGTGAGATCCGTCCCAGGAATGGGGAGTGCTGAATTATGTCAAATAAGTCAAGAAGGATAATTAACATTAACTATAACACAAGTCTGGAAAGGACGTTCCAAGTGAGGATGGGGTTTGCGTTGTACGGACATTTCGCTTCACAATAGCAGATCATGTGTAGTTATAATATATATATTAAGTACAGTTAAAATATACACGTCTCCTCAAGCTCGAAGTAGTTGAATTAAAACAAACTAAAACATTATTCATATTTGTCCTCCAATTCGACTTGGGAAAACGTTGCTCCGTCTCCTATGGTTCATGGTAAATCGTAACAGAGCATGTCAACCAAAATATGGCGTACCCTATTCATTCAACATTCTCTGTTCTGTGTCGTTCACATGGGTAATGTGCCCGGGGTCCGGGTCAACTATAAACAATGTACAATCAAATGTAGAGTGTTCAAATATGACATTTTGACTTTACTCTGTACATAAAACCTTGTAGGCTACACAATAATTCTTGTTTCGGTCACGCAATTCAAAATGCCTGTGTCATCCTGAAATAAATGTGTATTGTAGTAAACAATACATTCGTGCATTTTATGTTTGTTTCTTCATCATAAACACTTTAAAATATATCAGACCCCTTTTCACCATGCTGTATGTTCAGGATTTTTACACATGACACACGTTGCATCAATTTCCTGATTTGCTGAATTAGACTTGCAATATCTTGTGAATATAAAAAAAACTATGCAAAGATGAATTACAACACCAACCAAGACACCGACCTGCATATTCTAAACGATGTACAGACCAAAACCATTTTTGTTTCAATGTTTCATAATAAATTACAACTTGGTTATGTCATCTGTAAAATATTGATAAGCCAATGTAGGCTACTTCAAGTGCATGAATTAATTATCACAATACACTTTTGATATCAGCTTAACAATGTTTACTACTAATGTTCTTTAAAAAAAGTGGTAGACTATCGCTACGAAGTGCTGTATCTAGACAAACATTGCAAAGGAGTAGGCTATAAATGGAGAAAGATAAGTAAAACGATTGTATTGTGGGCCAATGATAAATGAAACAGAAATAGGAGAGCACTCTGGTAAAAAAAAAAAAAAAAAAGAGAGAGCACTCCGGTAAAAAATCTTAAATTGACATATTTTTATTGGTATGAGTTTCGGGTATGAACCCTTCTTCGGCGTTGAAGGCAATGGCAATCAATGCAAATGAAATCTAAAATAACGGAGAACATTCTTATGTAGGCCTTACATGTTTCTACAAATAGGCCTGCAATGCAAGTGGACACATAGTTTGACGTCATAAGATATTAGGCTACCTGTCCGTCCTCCTCAATCAAGCACATTGATGCGTAGGCCTATGGTAGGCAAACAAAAATCACGTTACAGGTGACACTTGTACGATCCTGATGCCTCAGGCAGCCCAATTCGGATATTTTACCCACTAACTGGTCTTTTGACCAATCATACCAGATCTTTTCGCATCAGATATTTTTCCGCGCTGATCTGATTAGTAAAACGGTATAATTGGGCTGGCTGTGTAAACGCAACCAGAAAAACGCAGTCTGCATGGTCCAGGTGACAGGTTTGAGGCCGTTTCCAGGAACAATGCTGCAACCTGCAGGTGAAACACCGGAACAGCACACCTGTACGCTGCGAAGAGCACCAGCACTGACGGTCAACCCACCCGTCAGTGTACGGTCATGTTTTCATTCTATGGGCTACGCCTATCTCTCTGGGTTGTGGAACAAAAACTAGCTAAGAGATGGCGTATCATAATATACAAAATACATGTCGGAGTCTGAGGACAATAGAGACTGAATATGCTGTAGTTCTCGTCCGGTGTGTGTTTGGCACAATGTTAAGGAGTCCAAAACAGAGAAAGAACCCGGTGCTCTCAGCACAAAGGGCTGACCAGGACAGGAAGCATGCATTTGGGCGCCCGAAACAGGAAATAAAGACCCATATTACCGTTATAGTACGTTGGAAATAGCTTTATTTTAAGTAAAATAATATATAATTTTTAAAAAGGCTCTGAAAAGATGTAGGCACTTATTAAAATAGATTATGAGAGAGGCTCTACGAGAAAATAATAAGAACAGTAAAAATACACGTTTCGTCATACTCGTGGTATACCACGGCTGACAGCCAATCAGCATTCATGGCTCGAACCTCCGAGTTTGTAATACAGTTTAACACATGCTCTCCTTGTGAACCCTCACAGTGTTGTGCATTTTATTTATTGATAAGATCCAAGCTCATACACCCACTGATCATTGCTCAAAGCAAATTGGCGAGAGCAAGGGAACAAAGACTGAAGCAAATACTTACTATGTCATTTCACAATGTAGCTGGCTCGATGACTACAGGAACGCAAAATATGGATGAGTTGTTCTCAATGGAAGAGTTCTGAAACATTCTCTCTCGCCAAGCCAAGGTGTGACCGTGAATATCACAGTCTTCCACCTCGGTGGAAACGACTTGGGACACACAAAAGGGACTGGTGTGTCAGATGCTGTCTGATTTGGAGGTATTAATCCAAATGTTCCCTGGGATAATTGTTGTCTACTCTGACATCACACAGTGGGGTAGTTGTATGTTCCAGTGGGAGGAAGACATCAACAAAGCGCATAGAGATGGGAATCTGCCCCCTCTGCCATAAAGCACTGTGTCCCTGGGCAGTACCATAGGGATGGCATGCATCTCACGGGGTAGGGCAATAACCTCTTCCTTTGATAGTCTGCGAGGTGGGCCAGTATCCACAATACGTCTCAGTAGACAATTGGTAATAAGTTCCCGAGCATAATAAACATTTTACTCCTACGGGTATATTTAGGACACCTCATAAGCTGTCCTAACCAGTTAAGAGTTTCCAGCAGGTGTCTTGATTATAGAAAAAGGCTACGAGTCAGTGGTTCCTGCACCGTAGATAGGCAATTGCTTTGCAGTTGAAAGTACGTTTTGATATTTCTACATGACTCATACATCATTTATACCTACATGCAACAGTACCTGTTGCACATTTGACAATGATTTCACGAGGCCTAATTCACATAATATATGCCTAAATACTTAACCACTAGACTAATAAATAATCACATTTTTATTTTGATTAATTCATAAGCCCACATGTTATTTTAAGCAGAATAGTGCATTGTTAAAAAAGGTGCCTAAATTGGTCATGTCTATCTAAAAGTGGGCAATTGAAAGCATTTGTGTTCTGTAAAAATGATTGAAAGGTATAATGTTTTATACAACATTATTGGAAAGGAACATGATGCCTACTGTGCCAAAGTGATTTAGAGTGTGGGGATACAATGATATTATCAAAATCCCACTTTTAAACCATTATAATGTATGATTCATTGCAAAATGCCTATCTACTTTGAAACAAAAGTATCCACCTAACACACATGGTTATGGTCTTATTTAAAAAACAATAAAACACCTGTACCATATCAGATAGGATTGAAATGTATTATATTTTGATTTGGAATCCCAATATTACACTTTATATACATCACAGAAGACTGAAATATAACAAAACCGTTTGAAATAGAAACACCGGAATTTCAGATGGTGTTTTGATATTATGTTGATTAATTAGGAAATTATGAAAAATATTCATAACATTCCACTCATGAGGCCACTAGAGGGCTATTTGGTCATTTGACTACAGGAAAGGGTTTTAAGTAACCCGTCTTGTGTCACCATACCAATCGTAACATATCGTCAATTCAGTGTACCGGCTTTACGTTTACGATGTTACATTTAGTCTATGAGACCAGGCTGGCACACGGAATGTCAGGCAAGCAGTGATTCAGAGTGATGTTGTTTCACTCTGGTATACCGTGTGCAGCCCCCTGAATTTTTACTTTTGCATGGCGATTTCAGATATTCTGTGAACAAACTGAAAAGTAACTTGACACTGATCAGTCAGCACAAATTTGGATTCTATGAATGACAAGACAGCAAGAGAAAGTTTATGCCGGGGGCCGGAATTTTTTTCTACAAATGTTTGAAACAACAATGCTGTCAGTCGAGTTTAATGTTAGCTAGCATGCACAACTAAGTTCATGTTTACATGTATGTTTTGGGTTCATAACTAGCTTACTGTTTAACAAACAAAACAACTTTTCTCGGCTGTGGTTTGTGAGGTCTTGTTTATTTATTTATTTATTTATTTTAACCTTTATTTAACCAGGCAAGTCAGTTCAGAACACATTCTTATTTTCAATGACGGCCTGGGAACAGTGGGTTAACTGCCTGTTCAGGGGCAGAACGACAGATTTGTACCTTGTCAGCTTGGGGGTTTGAACTCGCAACCTTCCGGTTACTAGTCCTAACCACTAGGCCACGCTGCCGCCCCGGTTGTTCTTCATGGAAATGTATTATCGCTAACTGCAGTGTTTGCTAGCTAGAAGCAAGAGGAAATCATGTGTTTAATAAAGGCATAGCCTACACCAGGGATGATCAAATAGATTATAAACTGCGGGCCAATTTTTTCATGAGCGGATGGTTGGGGGACGTTAATAGAAGTATGAATAATTTGCAAACTGCAAATTGACCAAGAAGCCCAAACAGATATGTTTGACTTAAACAATTACAAACCTTGCCAAAATTTGCATACGATCACATGTCTCTATTGTGCATGGGAATACTTGGGAACAGATTTATTAAATTAAATTGTAGCTGATTTCCATGTGTTTTTACAGTCAACAATGAAAACTCCACCCCAAAATGTTTACTTATTTATTTTTTGCTAAGAAAACTTGGGGGGCCAAATAAAACCATCTGCTGGCCAAATACGGCCCGCCAGTTGGGGAACCCTAGCCTACGCACTTAAGCCCAGTTTACATTGGCAATTTGGTTGGGCTGGCCTTGGTGGGCTAGCTCGAATTGCATTTACACTGCCTCCAAAATTAGAAATTATATAATGTAGCTAGGTAGCCAATATGTGACTGTGCAGTTGGCTTAGAATATGTTGCTAGCCAGCAAGATGTTGAAGAATTGAATTCACTAACGTTACCCCATGCTCCTGCAAGTACCAGCCAGACTCAGAGCCATGTATGTAGCTTGCTAAAGTTAGCTATCTAGCTAAATGGTAAGTGTTGTTACTTGCATAACAGGTTTGCTAGCTTCCTACCTTGCTTGCCATGGCATTGGCTATTAGATATCTAAGCAATCAAACCCAACATCAGTTTAGATATGTTACGAGCTAGCTTTCAATATGACTTGGCCAGCTAAAATTCCTGCTAGCTCACGTTAGCTAGCTAGTTTCAACTCTCAAAGCATGCCGGACCAACTGTCAAGTGTCTTCACTGATATGTTCAAACTCTCCCTGACCGAGTCTGTAATACCTACATGTTTCAGGCAGACCACCATAGTCCCTGTGCCCAAGGAAGCAAAGGTAACCTGTCTAAATGATTTACCACCCTGTGGCACTCACATGGGTAGCCATGAAGTGATTTGAAAGGCTGGTCATGGCTCACATCACCCTACACCCACTCCAATTTGCATACCGCCCCAACAGATCCACAGATGACGCAATCTCAATTGCACTCCACACTGCCCTTTCTCACCTGGACAAAATGAACACCTATGTGAGAATGCTGATCACTGACTACAGCTCAGCGGTCAACACCATACTGCCCACGAAGCTCATCACTAAGCTAAGGATTCTGGGACTAAACATCTCCCTCTGCAACTGGATCCTGGACATCCTGACGGGCCGCTTCCAGATGGTAAGGGTAGGCAACAACATGTCTCCCATGCTGATCCTCAACACTGGGGCTCCTCAGGGGTGTGTACTTAGTCCCCTCCTGTATTCCCTGTTCACCCACGACTGTGTAGTTTGCTGACGACACAACAATGGTAGGCCTGATCACCGACAACGATGAGACAGGATGTAGGGAGGAGGTCAGAGATCTGTCAGTGTGGTGCCAGAACAACAACCTCTCACTCAATGTGAGAAAGACAAAGGAGCTGATCGTGGACTACAGGAAAAGACAGGCCGAACAGGCCCCCATTAACATCGACAGGGCTGTAGTGGAGCGGGTCGAGAGTTTCAAGTTCCTTGGTGTTCACATCACCAACGAACTATCATGGTCCAAACATACCAAAACAGTCGTGAAGAGGGCACAACAAAACATTTTCCCCCTCAGGAGACTGAAAAGATTTGGCATGTGTCCCCAGATCCTCAAAAGGCTCTACAGCTGCACCATCGAGAGCATCCTGACCGGTTGCATCACTGCCTGTTTGGCAACTGCTGACCGTAAGGCGCTATAGAGGGTAGTGGGAACGGCCCAGTACATTACTGTGGCCAAGCTTCCTGCCATCCAGGACCTATATAATAGGCGGTGTCAGAGGAAAGCCCATAAAATTGTCAGAGATTCCAGTCACCCAAGTTATAGACTGTTTTCTCTGCTACTGACTGGCAAGCGGTACCGGAGAGCCAAGTCTGGGACCAAAAGGCCCCTCAACAGCTTCTACCCCCAAGCCATTAGACTACTGAACAATTAATAAAATTGCCACCAGACAATTTACATTGACCCCCACATTTCGTACACTGCTGCTACTCGCTGTTTGTTATCTAGGCATAGTCAGTTCGCCCCCACCTACATGTACAGATTACCTCAACTAGCCTGTACGCCCGCACACTGACTCGGTACCGGTGCCTCCTGTATTTTGCCTCGTTATTGTCAAATCAAATCAAATTTTATTGGTCACATACACATGGTTAGCAGATGTTAATGCGAGTGTAGCGAAATATAATGAAATAATACGTAAAATAATAAATTTAAAAAAAATAATAACTGCAGCCTTTCCTAAGGACCTGAAGTGAGGCAACCATCTCTGTCTTTCCTAAGGACCTGAAGTGAGGCAACCATCTCTGTCTTTCCTAAGGACCTGAAGTGAGGCAACCATCTCTGTCTTTCCTAAGGACCTGAAGTGAGGCAACCATCTCTGTCTTTCCTAAGGACCTGAAGTGAGGCAACCATCTCTGCCTTTCCTAAGGACCTGAAGTGAGGCAACCATCTCTGCCTTTCCTAAGGACCTGAACTGAGGCAACCATCTCTGTCAGCGCCATCTTGCTCAAAACAACAACATAACATATTCTTATTGTGTTACTTTATATTATTACTTTTTAATTTAGTCTACTTGGTAAATATTTTCTTAACTCTTCTTGAACTGCACTGGAGGACTTGTAAGTAAGCATTTCGCGGTAAAGTCTACACTTGTATTTGGCACATGTGACAAATAAAGTTTGATTTGATTTAACATCAGGTAGCATTCGAGGGCTGACTGTTCTCATAAAAATGTGTGTTGTGCAAAAATAAATTAAGGATCCAGCTGTGGTGATAATTTGTGTCATGTCCGACTACAGCCGTATTGCTTTTCCATATGCTAGCTAACAGGAACAAGCCCAGACAAGCTAGCTAAACGTGGTGTTAGCATCCAGCTGTGATCAGCAGGTGGTTGCATAGTAACACTGTCACCAGGGTGAATTCTAATTGAGCTGGCAGTAGTTGTGAAACTGGGCTGTGCTTGCCTTGGTTTCTTCCCTCAACGCAGCTCGAATGAGAATTCCATTCGAGCTAGCTAGAATTTGGCCCTAATTTTAAGTGCAAATGTGAAAGGGCTTTAGATAAAAACAAACATGTAAAAATGGTTCTATATTGAATATTTTGGTGACCTCAAAATTCAAATTTTAAAACCAACTGCCAATCCATCCCAGCATGATGATACAAGAGGATGGTGGTTGAACCAATTTGCAAGTAGCCTACCAATAAGCACATTATTATTCAATGTAAGCAAAAGTTAATTTTTTAAATTCAAACATATGAAGTCAACGTCATATGAGACTATAGGCTAAATAAATCAAGTTTAATTTATCAAATTTGAGCACTTTTGTAAGCTAGCTATAGCTAGCTAAACCGAAAAAAGCTAGGTTAATTTAATTAATAACTTTACAAGTGACTTTCAAATACATTTCATTTTTTTATTGTGGGATATGCCAAATAGAGCTACCGATCCAGCCTGACTATGGCAATTAGCTAATTGTTTATTTTATTTTAGTGTGGAGTCAATTGATGGGCCTAGCCTATATTTTATGAAGCCACTAGAACACTGTTACTGACAGAGGCATGTATACATTTTTTTACGATAAATTATGCATAATAAGTTTTGATTCAATAGCCTAGTTAAAATAACGCCATTACTTTTAACACTATCTATGTTTTTCTCAGTCTGGCAGTAACCAAGAACAATCAGAGAAAGAAGCCTCTTTCAGCTGCTGCTGACAACTGCATACACATTGTTATTCTACATAATAATTATGTCTGCAGAGCATTTTGTCTTCATTTTGGCAGATTGACTCATGTTTATTTCTGCAGATTAATACATGTTTCCCTCCTTTTTTCGTTCTTCTCTGGAACCGGTCAAGTAGGTTGGTAGGCCTGTGGCTGGTTCGAATCCTGGGTCTGGTGCTGGAAAAGAAAACAGGCGGAATTGATCTGACAACTGGAGGGCTGCTGGATTCACATCCTCAAAAATGTCCCCTACTGTTTGGTCCTTGAGCAAGGTCCTCGATCCCACAAGACGCTTTATATCCAGGGGCGCTGCATACAGCTTGAACCTGCGTTGGTCTCAACTGTATATGTTTGCTTTTTTGGGGGGGAGTTGAGAACAGAGCAGAAGACACATTTTTGTTGTTCATTGTAACTAAATGGACAAAGTATATTGTCTTCTAAAGAAGTCAGACAGAGGTGACATCATTCAAACAAAGAGATGCCTTCCAACAGTTTATATTTACAAAATATGTTTGCATATAATGGCAATATATTCGAAAACTATGCTGGTATTGTTTTGGCCATGATTTGTTTATTTTTATATTAGAATATTACTATATAATAATAGTAAGTAGCCATCATTCATAAATGGCACCATGCAGGGTTATATATGGAACCATGTTGGTTCATGAAGAACCTCTATGGTTCTGATCAAATAACCCTAAAGAAGGGTTCTATATATCACTTTTTGTGGTTCCATAGGCTATATAAGGAACCTTTTTCTAAGTTCCCATCCACAGTTTTTATGCATGTAAAGTAATATCGTAATAAACCAAAAACCATAACAGGTGTGATGGGAAAGGGACGTTTCGATGTAATTTTATCAATGCTGAGAGACCATTTGTTTGTTTGACATTGTGGGTTATTTTTGTGTCCGTAAAATTAACGACGTGGGAAATGGCGGTGGAAACGAGTTTATGCCTCTAATATTGATATAATATCCATGAAATGGGTTGTGAGGACCTTGCACACTATGCAGTTTATTAGAGTTACAGATGAAATAGATTACGAACTTCACAGGGTGGTGAAAGTGCACGGTGATGAGCATGATGCTGCTTTCCAATAAATATCGAGAGTCTTATTCTTGTGACGTGACATGCTTGACTGCCGTTTGACACCCCCTTACAATCTGCGCTCTATCTACCAGAGGAAGTACATTCGCTTTATAACGCAACATGTTTTGTGACAAAAACTATCAGTAGAGTTGAAAATGCGATGAAAATAGATTTAACTTGTATTTTTTTATTCGGTACATGGGAATTTAACCGCAAAATGTATTTGTATGTGCACTACGTCATCACGCACAGTCTTTCATCTGCAACAAGCCAATTTAATGGAAACATCTGTCGTGGAAAATGCGCATAATTTTTATGTGGATTTTAGAGTATTCGCATGAAAATCTCTCGCCAATAGGATGGAAGCCTAGTTTATGGTGGGAAAATTATTTTATTATTTTTTGTCTAATGCAAAGGCTTTTGTTGGTGTCAAATGACAGGGGGTATCCTAATGTTAAGACGCACATGCACAAAGAGATTAGGAGGCGATTAGATTATTATACTATTTTCTGTCTATTTTCTATATCTCAACTATCAAAAGTTAAGACGTTAACATCGTAAATGCAGAAAGGAAATCCATTAGGCCCAGCTGCAAGATTATTCTATTCTGATCGAAGGTTGTAATTAGGTCTAGTCTACTGTTTACGGTTGTTCACTCTTTCCTTCTCGTCGTTTCGATTCAGCGGCACAATACGAAATAGAGCTCAGTCTAAACCAAATCCATATGGTAGAAATGTAATGAGGGAGAAGAAGCAAACAAAGGAGATATTGTGATGTGATTTATCAGCCCAAATAAAGATGAATCATCTAAATCGTACGTTATAACATTATTTTAAACCCATTACCATTTTTGGACAAAGATTGTAGGTCTATTTGTATATGTCTGTATAGCTTATAAACCTACTAAACTGTAAATATTGATTAAAAACGTAAACAACTAGTCTATATATTAGACATTATATTTACAAAAGCAAAGCCTATACAATAGAAGTAATAGGGGGAGGAGTACGGGATATTATTTAATATTCGTTTTTATAGAAATTGAGTCAAAACGTGTTATTTTTCATGACATTGGGTGGCTGAATGGAAAACGAGAGAGTAGAACAAGGTAGAAATGCTGCCCCTGGACAAGGCAGTTAGGCACTATTCCCCGGTTGGCCGTCATTGTAAATAAGAATTCTTAACTCACTTGTCTAGTAACAACAAATAAATAGCCTGTTAAACGCATGATGCAGGCCTGCAATAAATAGTGTCATTAGTTTCAATAACAGTGTTATGGGATGGATAAGTGATGGGATGGATAAGTGATCTACAAATTCATATTTCTCTCGCGGTTGTTGACCATATATATTTTTGTTTAATAAATAATTGCATCATGTTGGACAAAATCTGTATTATGATCGGTCTTCATAAGGGGGGAAGCTGTCGACGCCCGTGAGCCTAATTTCGGTTCTCTCGCTCGAATGAATGCGGGGCCCAGGGGAATCTCCCTGCCAGGGACCAGCTCGAGCCTGGGGCGGTAAGCTGAAACTGGCGCGCTGTGTGTGGTATCCAGGGCTGGACTTGATGGAAAAAGCCTGCTTCCACTCATGTCAAAGTCATTTACTCAGAACAACCCCCGCTTACACACGCATGCACTCCGGTGAAAGAGCACCACCTCTTCCTCTCCCCTCCCTGGTTCAGCGCGACAATTTGTTTTCTATGTTTGGTCGGTTCCGTAGTGACTCTCACGATTGGGTCTGAGAGAACCAGGCAAACACGAGATGGGATTACTTTCACGAGATGTCTATGAGCCTACACAGTTTGTTCTATGCACCCTTAAATGTATTTATATTTTTTATTTGTTTTAATTTAACCTTTATTTAACTAGGCAAGTCAGTTAAAGAACAAATTATTATTTACAATCACGGCCTAGGTTAACTGCCCTGGGTTAACTGCCTTGTTCAGGGGAAGAACAACAGATGTTTACCTTGTCAGCTAGGGGATGTATCGCTACCTCTACTGGGTCTGATATCTAACATGATCTTGTTGCATGCCAGCAAAAAAAATGTAGGCCTACCATTAGACCTGGCACACCAGGTGGGTGCAATTAATTATCAGATAGAATAGAAAACCAACAGGCTCCGGACCTTGTAGGGTAAGTGCTGAATACCCCTGGCATACACAGTTATACCCTCTTCATTACAGAACATGTTTCTGCTTTGCAGCATCATGACACTTATCAACAAGCTCAATGTTTGGTAAAAACATGCAAGAAGGGGCTGTTTTTTGATTTACCTTGTGCGCGTTCCGTGTGGCGCTGTTGATTAGAACATCTGGGAGGTTTGATAGATGGCGTAATTGCGTGTAGCCTATTTGATATGTCAGAGTGAGAGCATGGGAAGGAGAGAGAGGGTGGAAGAGGGAAGGAGGGATGGAGAAATGAAGATCGAGGGGCATGATTCTGCTGCAACGACTGGACAGGAAGGGGAGGGGGGCTCTAGTCGTCACTGATTTCAATGGGATTGGGTGGGTGGGTGGGGGGGGTAGATTTAAGAAATGATAGGTGGTCGCTATTTGTTTGGCTGAGCGGCAGCGCACACTAAATCGAGTCGTCTTCGTGTTTCCTCCCCCAGGGATTAAGGAGGGCGATGCCCACCCGGTGCGCCACAAAGCTGCACTCACCGCCACGGTGACGACGAACCATACCGGAGCCTAAGTCGGACTGAATCCCGCAAAACGCTGCGTTTATACCGAGCCCTCATTGGATACTCTGCACCCCACCGTCTCTCCCACATTCTGACACTGCACTCGCTGCACATTCTCTGCGAAATAGGAGAGTCCAACGAGGATTTTCCCTCTCCAACCACTTTTTGTGGAATTCCGAATACCAAATGCTTGTGTGATTTGAGGAGGACGTTGAGAATAAGCGACATTTCTTGTGATCAACTTTTTCGAATCCTATTAGTTCTTTTGAAAGATCTATTGCTCCACATCTTGTTCTCCGCTTCCCCCTCTCCCCCAAGGTCACTGCTCATCTACGCCACTGCTGTGCGTTAGCGGAGCAGAGATGACGACCGAGCTCTCTCAGCAGCAGCTGGACCCGCCGCCTCCCCTGAGGTCCAGCCCGACCTCCGGAGTCCTGCACCCCGCCATGATGAGCCCACAGACCGAGGTGGACAGCTCCTTAGCCGGGGCCAAAAGCAAGAAGGCGAGCTCCGGCCTGAGGCGACCAGAGAAGCCTCCCTACTCCTACATTGCGCTCATCGTCATGGCGATACAGAGCTCACCGACCAAGAGGCTGACGCTCAGTGAGGTCTATCAGTTCCTCCAGGCCCGGTTCCCCTTCTTCAGAGGATCCTACCAGGGCTGGAAGAACTCCGTCCGGCACAACCTCTCCCTGAACGAGTGCTTCATCAAGCTGCCCAAAGGGCTAGGCAGGCCGGGGAAAGGCCACTATTGGACCATCGACCCTGCCAGCGAGTTCATGTTCGAAGAGGGCTCGTTCCGCCGCAGACCCAGGGGCTTCCGGAGAAAATGCCAAGCTCTGAAGCCTATTTACCGGATGATGAACGGGATAGGCTTCGGTACGTCCATTTTACCGCAGAACTTTGATTTCCAGGCGCCCACTGGGTCTCTGGCGTGTCATAGCAACAGTTACAACTTGGACATGATGACCAACTCCATGGCCGGTGGCTACGACGGACTGAGCGGTGGCCACCACGTACCTCACATGTCCCCGAGCCCCGGGTCCACATATATGGCCAGCTGTCCGGTAACGTCCAACGGGGACTACGGTGGACCGGACAGTAGCAGCAGCCCTGTGCCCTCGTCTCCGGCTATGGCCAGCGCGTTGGACGGTCATTCTCCATACGCCAGTAGCGCCGGACACTGGGCGTCTCCCGGCGTCTCCCCGTACATTAAGCAGCAGCCTCTGGTCTCCAGCAGCTCGGCGTCCTCTGGGTTAAATTCCGGCATGTCCCCCTATTCCCTGGAGCAGAGCTACCTCCACCAGAACGCCAGGGACACCGCCGATATCTCAGGTAGGCGTTAAGTCATAACGCCTTAATTAACCGTGTGAAATGTCATCCGTAACAGGGAGTTTAGGCATATGCATCTTGCCATTCCAAATACACTTGGTCAAGCGTAGCAAGTACTGTAAAAAGTGTCATATAAAAGTAGTTTGTTACATACACGGGAAACAGACCTTTGCAGGTTGATAATTTACCAACTCAAATTTTCTCGTTGATCAGGCTGTTTTCTTGAGGCTAAAACTCAAACTTTACGGAATGCGTAATACATATTCTACGAAATTGCTAAATGTATATGTTAAAATTATATTTGTCCTTTCTAATAGTCAATAGAGAAATTCACTCTTACTTGGGCTACGTGACACATACGCAGATTAAACAAAGCTTTGGGAAATAAAATTACCAGCGGTAGTCTAGTGTGTTTTTGTTACAGCCTAAATATGAAATGACTTACATTCGTAAAACATCTATACAACTATGTTGGAGATGGATCGTTCTCAGATCAGTTAGGCCTAATTTAAAGGACTGGTTGACGTGGATGCATTTCCTTCACCATTTCAAGGTGTGTTCTGGCAAAATGTCTTCCATATCTTGTGGGTTAAAGTCATTTGATTGGATTTAAGATGATTCGTTTGCAACTATATTCTGTCGTGGAACTAAGGTATCATTTTGAATCAACCCAGGTGAAATAATGCTCTTTAAGGGACTCCATTACAAATATGCATGGGTAATTAGAAGGACACTTAAGGTGAGGTGGGAAATATAAGGGCCAAATAGTTTAAAATGTTGTTGATATATAGGCTAGGCCTTAGTAAGAATAATGCGGTGGCTGTGTTCTTGTTTACATAAATGTTAAGAAAGGAATTTGAGTTTGAGTTTATTTATTCATGCTCACAGATAAAACTGAAGAAATGCAGAATTTACATGACTAATAATTGCAAAACACTCATTTGAAATATTGAACCACACATAATACGTGACACAAATAAAATGGAAATTGAAATATGAAAATGTGATTTTAAAAAATGTTTTTTTTTTTTTAGAACCATTTAAGAGCTAGAGTTATTGTACAGTCTCGTAGCAGTGGGTGGAGTGGCGTTTCGCAGGCGGTTCGTACGGGCAGTTAGTTATACAGGACAGTTGGTGGCTGTTTCTCATGAGCCTGGTGGTGCTGTTACCTCTTTTTGGAGGGAGCAGGTCATTCAGTGGATGGGCAAGAGTGTGCATGTCCTTCACCAGGTCCACTGCAACCTGCAGTGGGAGCTGTGGTTTGGACTGCTCCACCTCAGGAGCTTAGTGCAATGGGCCATAATTGAAACTGTGTCCCCCTTTGTGTTAATTTTACTTATCGCTCCTTAGGCCAGTTGATTGTCTTCACATCCATGTAATTTAGTTCATGTTAACCTTGTTTTACACGATTCCAATATGTCGACGCTTTTAACAAAAGTCCAAGGGATTTCTGAGGGGAACTATTCTAAAGCCAGGGGGGTCTCGGGGGTTATCTAAACAAAGGCTGTGCGAGTCGGACCACACTGAAGATGATTTCAACTAACGAATAGGCCTCGACCTCGCTAGACCTCCAACTCTTGTCAAACTTTACGACTTCTCATAACTATTTAGAAGACAAGCCTTTATCTGTTCTCACGGGCCTCTACACGGCCCATAAGGATTGTCAGTCACGGCCCGTGTGTTGTCTCTGAAAATGGGGCACAAGGGCAGCACCCTCAGGATAGAGGCCTGCAGTCTCCTTGAGAGAAAACACCGATACTGCACGTGCATGCGTCACATCTGGAGTCCTTATGACCTTGATGAGGCTCACGCTCGCTCGCTTGCTCCCCTTTCCCTCTCCTCCCTCTTTCTCGCTCTGACTGTGTTGCTGACCTGGCACATAAGGATCTATGACAAAGGACCGCTGTTCTAATTCTCCAGATTCAATTATTTGTCCGAAAATTATATAAGGCCATATAATGATGACTTAACACTTGTGATGTTGCTCCTGCAGCTCTCGGGGATAGACAGTGTAACATGTCTATGACCTCAAGAGAAACGGACAATCAAATATAAGCACCGTTACCTAAATCATCTTTCATAAATCTCTGAAGGATACGGAGGCCAATTGGTGTAGAAAGCACTGAAACGATGACGTTGTTTGGTTATTATAGGCCTATCAAATCACTTTTAACGAACTAAACTTTATCTGGTTTAAGACCGAACACTTAAAATGTAAGACTCAACATTTCTCTAAGTTAAATATAATGGTGGCCCTCCCACCCCATACGGGAGGGCAGCTTGCACTCGCACAAGCTTCCCCCCAAAGTCAGGACAGCGGAGTCCCTGCACATCTTCCGAAAACGTCTAGAACCCTACCTCTTTGAAGAGTAACCCATCTTACAAAACTATCACGGTGCCCCCTTCCCATCCAATTAAAAAAACGCTTTACCTACTAGCACTGACTTTGCTGCTAATTATTTAAGGAAAATGTAGTACTTGATACGACTGAATGCGCTAATTGTAAATCGCACCTATCACTAATGCAAACATTACAAACATTACAAACATTACAGAAGCAAGGATTCGGAAGTCAAGTCATGAGTGTTTTACGTTAGGCACATTTCAGAATTAAAGACTGCTGCTCCAAAATACGATGTTTGTTGCATCCATAGCATATATTTGCTCTGCTATTTTGTGTAGGCCTACGCTCTATGCATCTCATTTGCACACATCCAACATAATCCATTGTACGTTAAAATCATTGCGTGTTTAAATGTGAATATTTGAAAGAAGAAATAGGATTAACACATGCAGTTTCTTGATTTTGGATTCAACGTTAGTTGAATGGGAATACTGAGGGGAGCATGGAAGCAATTCTAATATTTGACCTATACTAAAAAGGACAGCAATCCCTGCCTCTTCATTAATTAATACATTATTCGCTAAGTAGTCTATACATACCCATCATTTTGCTTGGAGTTTCAAGAAATAGACAATGAACATATACGAAACAGACAGATTAATTGACAAAGTTCACATATATTATACAACACAGAAAAGTGACCATAGAACTGTCGAGTATGAGCGACTTTACTGTGAGGAATATATAGTTTACAGTATAAATAATACATCTAAATGCAGAGGTAGGGATGTTTCGTGGCGTAGTTAATTAACGAGTCCCGCCGTAAAAGTTGAGGTCTAATCTTTAGATCCACTGAAAGTGATTTCTGCACGTGGTGTTATGGGACTCTTCACTTTGTTTACTGGACAAATTATTGCAAGATGTGTCAACTCAAACATAGTTTTAAAAGGTATATGCCTAATTGCCTACGCTGTAAATGGGTGACTGTGAATGTGACAGTAGCTTACAGGCGGTGGCAAGTCAAATTCTGCATTTTATATTACAGTACATGAATACTGCATCAAAGCAAGTGCTGTGTAATGTCATAAATATCATAAAATGTACTATTATTACTGTACAAATGTGATGCTTTCCTAATGAAATTCATTGAGGGAAGGGGTTTGTATTTTACTGTAATTACAATGGATTGATGCAAGCAGGTTGGCTGCTAGGTAAGTGTTTACACATTGCAGTATATTAATTCATATTTGGTGTTATATGTCACTTGTACTTCTAGAGGCCCAGTTTAGTAAAGAAAATGTGATTTTCCTGTGTTTAAGGCATATATATTTCCATGCTATGAGGTTGTAATAATACTGTGATATTGCGAAATATGTCCTTTTAGCATAAGAGCTTTTTGAAAATCCTGCTGGAAGAGAGTTTTTGGCCTTCGGTGGTGACATCACCATGCGGCAAATTAGTTAATAAAACCAATAAGAAAGAGTGCCAAACAGGTACTTTTCATTTTCCCCCTCCCCACTCAAATCACTTAGCAAAATGATTGTTTGAGAAATAGCTTTTTGCTAAACTGTGTCTTTTTGACCATTGTAATTTAAAAACAATCACAGTAAGATTGTTACCCGAAATTAATTGATATTGAGATGAAAATGGTTGCACTGGACCTTTAACAAAGGCTTCCAACCTGTCGGTGTCCACAGTGCAAAACAAATAAAATAAACATTTAATGGGTAAGAGTGGCTGCCTCCTATTTCAAACTGATGGGCACCATAACCACAGGAGTTCAATTGGTACAGCATTCTCACACAGAGTTACAACAAAAATATAGCCTCTTATAAGGCATGCCTCAAAAATATGTTCATGAGCCAAAAACAATACCATGCACCCACTAGTGGTCAAAAGGTTTTTGGCGTGCCAAAAATACGGTATGGTACTGTATTCTGAGGGGTGGAATTATAGTACCATGTACAGTGAGTGATTCATTCCCTGGCCCCAAAATATTCCCACAATGCACCATCATTTACAGTATGCTGCAGTTCATACTGCAGCATACTGCAGTATAAAATATATTCATACTGCACCTTTTTACTAAACATAAAATATTTCAGAGTATTTTAGTTGATAATACCGTAATTACTGTATCATTTAAAATTGTACATTACAGTGTATGCACAATACACTGAATACTATAACTTTTTATAGAAGGTCAATTTAATGCTTCTATTAAGAATAATATTTAAGCTACATAATTCCTATTTGTAAAAACCCACAAGAATTAAGGCTTGCTCCTATATTCTGAAACTAAACTAAGACTTATTTATTATTATTATTTTTTTTTTTGTTATTTTTTTGTTTAAATGTAAATTTGTTTTTAATGGATTTAGTAAAAATGAGTTATTCACTGTTATCTCCTTTTTCTCCAGTGGGGATCCCTCGCTACCAGAGCCACTCCTCACCCGTGTGTGACAGGAAGGATTTTCTCCTGAACTTTAACGGCATCTCCTCGTTTCGTCCTTCAGCCAGCGGATCTTACTATCATCATCACCAACATCACCAAAGCCTTTGTCAAGACGTCAAACCGTGCGTGATGTGAGCGCGTCGTGGAGTGTGCGTAATGGCTCCAAACCGTGCGTGATGTGAGCGCGTCGTGGAGTGTGCGTAATGGCGCCAAACCGGAGATGAGCATCTTATCAACATCAAATCAAAAAAATTAAACTGATTCCATGAGTGTTAAAAGGCAAATAAATTGGCTAATATTTCTGATGAGAATGAACAAGAGGGACAAAGGGCTAGCCTATTTCTGAGAAGCCGGAAAACTTCTCACATCAGGGTATATTTACAGTGGCCTTCGTTGTCTTGATGAGCCTAAAGCAGTTGTTGCATACGTATTATTCTCACATCAGGGTATATTTACAGTGGCCTTCGTTGTCTTGATAAGCCATAAGTATTATACAACTGTTTCCGAAATGAAGGAAGGCACCAAATCTTCTGACAATATAACCAAGGTTTTTTTCAAAATAAGTTTCAAAACGACTAATGTGTTTGCTGTCATTAACTGTGCAAACGAATACCTTATATTTTTTGTAACTAGGCCTCTGTTCCGATATAGGCCAATAAAGGTAAATGCAGCCTACACATACACAAAGCTTCTTTATAACAGATTGAAACACATTTGCACTTGTTGTATACCCTTTGAGATTTGCTTAATTTTGTCATGAAGTGTTTCAATAAAACGGATGTATTTTAGGCTACACCTGCCTGCTTGACTCTCTCAGAAATATATTTTACATTTGTAAGAAATGTAAATACACTGCAAGAGATGCACTGTAGTGGCTTGTAAAACCAGGTTAGAGGAGAGTTTGGAGCGCAGCCTACTGTTGATTGAAAGATTGTAGTGGGTGGATTGGATGTTAACTGCAAATTCAGCTCCGGGTTAGAGAGTGAGGTGGACAAGACTCCAATGAACATTCAACCATTTATTTTAGCATCAAATAACGTCCCAGCACAGAGGGCAAACATAAATGAGAACTATGTATGGTTTCTGTAATAGACAGAGACGAGAATTAGTGTTTACATGACAAACAACGGAACACAATCAACATAAAGGTCACTGAAATATGAACTTAAAGCTTACACAATAGAAACGCAAAACACAGCAGTAGGCTACAGTTACATAAAAGTGGCCCTGTGGTCTTAAATAGGCTGGTACATAAACATATAGCTTAGCCATTACAGCATTAGCCCAAATCTTTTGATTTGGGGGGAGGGGGGCACACATGCCTGAAACAATCTCACCTAAGTAGAGAAATGATTTGTATCTGTTTATCAAATCTGATTCTACTGCTTGCATCAGTTACCTGATGTGGAATAGAGTTCCATGTAGTCATGTCTCTATGTAGTACTGTGGAATAGAGTTAATAATAATAATAATATATGCCATTTAGCGGACGCTTTTATCCAAAGCGACTTACAGTCATGTGTGCATACATTCTACGTATGGGTGGTCCCGGGAATCGAACCCACTACCCTGGCGTTACAAGCGCCATGAAGCTACAGAAGGACCACCATGTAGTCATGGCTCTATGTAGTACTGTGGAATAGAGTTCCATGTAGTCATGTCTCTATGTAGTACTGTGGAATAGAGTTCCATGTAGTCATGTCTCTATGTAGTACTGTGGAATAGAGTTCCATGTAGTCATGGCTCTATGTAGTACTGTGGAATAGAGTTCCATGTAGTCATGTCTCTATGTAGTACTGTGGAATAGAGTTCCATGTAGTCATGGCTCTATGTAGTACTGTGGAATAGAGTTCCATGTAGTCATGTCTCCATGTAGTACTGTGCGCCTCCCACAGTCTGTTCTGGACTTGGGTATTGTGACGATACCTCTGGTGGCGTGTCTTGTGGGGTATGCATCGGTGACCAAGCTGTGCGCTAGTCATTTAAACAGACAGATCTGTGCGTTCAGCTTGTCAACACAAGTGATGAAGTCAATTTCTCCTCCACTTTGAGTCATGATAGATTGACGTGCATATCATTGTTGCATCATGCTGAATAAAACTGCCGACAAAAAGAAACACACGCACATCACACTTCATACATCAGCTGCACAAAGATACAGTGCATTCTTTGAGTGGATATATTATGATTCATGAGCTTACCTTGCTCCACCACTGCTAACACTGACTGACATGTAAGCTGACTGTCGTAAGGATGAGGGACTGAAAACAAAAGACTATGGCTCCATCTAGTGGTCATAAGTATATATAGGATGGTTTATTTCACAAATTTGACATTACATAGGCTGCTTTAGACAGGCATCCCAATTCTGATATTTTTTCCACTAATGGGTCTTTTGACCAATCACATCAGATCTTTTCACATCAAATCTTTTCAGAACTGATCTGATTGGTCAAATGACTAATTTAGTTAAAAGTTTAAACGTATCAATGGCAGCCGATTCTGAATTATGACACACTTTACATGAATACACTATGCACAAGAAAATCATCAACACAATTAAATCATTAAAATACATATGTTCGGAGAAGTGTCAGTGCTCAAGGGTAAGACACAAGTAGCAGTCCTTAGCTCACTGGTTGAGCAGCCTAGTCATGTATGGTAACACACTCCTTTGGAAGTGCTTGGTCCTGCACCTGATGGATGCCAACGTTGTTGAGGATCGGGCAACAACCAGAGATGGAAGAGTGATCGGGGGCAGCATGTGCCGCTAGGGGCCTGGTTTCAGGAGGATCTTCACAAACTTGTTATCAGACGCAATTGCATGGAGGTTAGATTGACAGCTGAGATCCATAGAGCATGTTGGAGCTGATGAAACAACAGAAGCCCGTTCATTTTCAATGGAGGGATGCGATCATGGGCGAGGAAGCGTGAACACGGCAGGAATTCATGAACAAACATGAGGTTTGTTCTAAAGGATTTGTTTACATAGAAATTGACCTGGCTAAAAGGTGAACCACTTTCATGTCATAGGTTATCACGAATCGAACTCAGAGTTGACCAAAGTTATCTCCTTTATCTTGATTCATAGTACGCCACTCCTGATCCATGAGTTAGCCAGTTAACTTGCCTAAATGTTCTGAAATAGCTTAATTTTTTTGAAAGATAAGCTTGAAATGAGCATGGTCTAATTGACTCAACAATCAAAATAACGACTAAGTTTACTTTTCTAGGTAAAACACAAAAAATGGCTAAATATTGTTGTTTACCAAAGTTAGCGGCCTGATCCTGTTTTGTAGTATACCCCTCAGGTAACCAGCCAGGCTCAGGTTAGGGTTGAACCGGGATGTGGACATGAAGCTAGGGTTAGGGTTGCAACTAGGTTTAGCGTTGTGATTGATGCTAGGGTTAGGGTTGAACGGGGATGTGGACACGAAGCTAGGGTTAGGGTTGAACGGGGATGTGGACATGAAGCTAGGGTTAGGGTTGAACTGGGATGTGGACATGAAGCTAGGGTTAGGGTTGAACTGGGATGTGGACATGAAGCTAGGGTTAGGGTTGAACGGGGATGTGGACATGAAGCTAGGGTTAGGGTTGAACTGGGATGTGGACATGAAGCTAGGGTTAGGGTTGAACCGGGATGTGGACATGAAGCTAGGGTTAGGGTTGAACCGGGATGTGGACATGAAGCTAGGGTTAGGGTTGAACCGGGATGTGGACATGAAGCTAGGGTTAGGGTTGAACTGGGATGTGGACATGAAGCTAGGGTTAGGTTTGAACTGGGATGTGAACATGAAGCTAGGGTTAGGGTTGAACTGGGATGTGGACATGAAGCTAGGGTTAGGGTTGAACTGGGATGTGGACATGAAGCTAGGGTTAGGGTTGAACCGGGATGTGGACATGAAGCTAGGGTTAGGGTTGAACCGGGATGTGGACATGAAGCTAGGGTTAGGGTTGAACCGGGATGTGGACATGAAGCTAGGGTTAGGGTTGAACCGGGATGTGAACATGAACCTAGGGTTAGGGTTGCAACTAGGTTTAGCGTTGTGATTGATGCTAGGGTTAGGGTTGAACGGGGATGTGGACACGAGGCTAGGGTTAGGGTTTAACCGGGATGTGAACATGAAGCTAGGGTTAGGGTTGAACTGGGATGTGGACACGAGGCTAGGGTTAGGGTAGAACCGGGATGTGAACATGAAGCTAGGGTTAGGGTTGAACCGGGATGTGAACATGAAGCTAGGGTTAGGGTTGAACCGGGATGTGGACATGAAGCTAGGGTTAGGGTTGCAACTAGGGTTAGGGTTGTGATTGATGCTATGGTTAGGGTTGCAACTAGGTTTAGCGTTGTGATTGATGCTAGGGTTAGGGTAGAACTGGGATGTGGACATGAAGCTAGGATTGGGATTAGGGGTGGCTAGGTTTAGGGTTAGGGTCCAACCATCGCCCTATACTACAAATCTTAGCAAGGTAACTTTGGTCTAGGATTAGGTTTAGGGTTGAACCACAGCCCTATAATACGAATGAGGTTTGAGGAGTTAGCGAGGTAGTTTTGGTCAACTCTTGTGTTCAACTCTCGATAACCAGAAACATGAAAGTGACTCACCTTTTAACCAGGTACATTTATATGGCAATGAATCCTTCAGAACTAACCTGGTCCAGGGCAGGCTAACTCAGGGCTAACTCCAGTTATCATGAGAAGTGTCTGAGCCGTGAATTGAGGACCAATGAAATTCAGATTCCCTCCCTCTGGCAAAGATTGCGTCATCGTCCCTTTCATTTGAATTAATTAAATATTTTTGTTTGTGTTAATTAAATGTTTTATTATTCAAATAGCTATATTTAGTAATGACAGGTTTGAAATGTCACCCACGGTAAAACTTTTGTATGATTTGAAACAATTATTTTTTTAATTAATTGTATAAAGGTGTTTGTGCGATGATAAGCAAGACCAAAGACGACATTAGTGATACGTAATAAAATGAAGACTACACTTCTAATACCCCTATTTCACATCATAGCCTGCTAAATTTGGAAGATAACTTTTTTTTCATGTTGATTTGGGGGGTGAGAAGGTGGCACTGACTCGCCCATGGATTTACGTTTCAATGAAGAGTTTGGCGTTTGACTTGCCACGTGCGACATGCACACTCAGTTACACGCCTGGTAGAGTTAGAGGCAGATGGACAAGCAATATCCACCATCGTAATATGGATGAAGCCTGAGCAGGAATGTGAAGCTGTCTGAATCTGGTTAGGTTTAGAAAACACTGAGTGGATCTAGCTTGCATCATAGTGTACCACACTGTATGTGGACATGAAGCTAGGGTTAGGGTTAGGTTTGTGGTTTACCCTAGGGTTAGGGTTGAACTGAGATGTGAATATGAAGCTAGAGCTAGGGTTAGGGTTGAACCTGGATGTGCACATGAAGCTAGGGTTAGGGTTAGGTTTGTGGTTTACCCTAGGGTTAGGGTTGAACTGAGATGTGAACATGAAGCTAGAGCTAGGGTTAGGGTTGAACCTGGATGTGCACATGAAGCTAGGGTTAGGGTTAGGTTTGTGGTTTACCCTAGGGTTAGGTTGAACCTGGATGTGCACATGAAGCTAGGGTTAGGGTTAGGTTTGTGGTTTACCCTAGGGTTAGGGTTGAACTGAGATGTGAATATGAAGCTAGAGCTAGGGTTAGGGTTGAACCTGGATGTGCACATGAAGCTAGGGTTAGGGTTAGGTTTGTGGTTTACCCTAGGGTTAGGGTTGAACTGAGATGTGAACATGAAGCTAGAGCTAGGGTTAGGGTTGAACCTGGATGTGCACATGAAGCTAGGGTTAGGGTTAGGTTTGTGGTTTATCCTAGGGTTAGTGTTGAACTGAGATGTGAACATGAAGCTAGAGCTAGGGTTAGTGTTGAACCTGGATGTGCACATGAAGCTAGGGTTAGAGTTATGTTTGTGGTTTACCCTAGGGTTAGGGTTGAACCTGGATGTGCACATGAAGCTAGGGTTAGGGTTAGGTTTGTGGTTTACCCTAGGGTTAGGGTTGAACTGAGATGTGAACATGAAGCTAGAGCTAGGGTTAGGGTTGAACCTGGATGTGCACATGAAGTTAGGGTTAGGGTTAGGTTTGTGGTTTACCCTAGGGTTAGGGTTGAACTGAGATGTGAACATGAAGCTAGAGCTAGGGTTAGGGTTGAACCTGGATGTGCACATGAAGCTAGGGTTAGGGTTAGGTTTGTGGTTTACCCTAGGGTTAGGGTTGAACTGAGATGTGAACATGAAGCTAGAGCTAGGGTTAGGGTTGAACCTGGATGTGCACATGAAGCTAGGGTTAGGGTTAGGTTTGTGGTTTACCCTAGGGTTAGTGTTGAACTGAGATGTGAACATGAAGCTAGAGCTAGGGTTAGTGTTGAACCTGGATGTGCACATGAAGCTAGGGTTAGGGTTAGGTTTGTGGTTTACCCTAGGGTTAGTGTTGAACTGAGATGTGAACATGAAGCTAGAGCTAGGGTTAGGGTTGAACCTGGATGTGCACATGAAGCTAGGGTTAGGGTTAGGTTTGTGGTTTACCCTAGGGTTAGGGTTGAACTGAGATGTGAACATGAAGCTAGAGCTAGGGTTAGGGTTGAACCTGGATGTGCACATGAAGCTAGGGTTAGGGTTAGGTTTGTGGTTTACCCTAGGGTTAGGGTTGAACTGAGATGTGAACATGAACCTAGAGCTAGGGTTAGGGTTGAACCTGGATGTGCACATGAAGCTAGGGTTAGGGTTAGGTTTGTGGTTTACCCTAGGGTTAGTGTTGAACTGAGATGTGAACATGAAGCTAGAGCTAGGGTTAGGGTTGAACCTGGATGTGCACATGAAGCTAGGGTTAGGGTTAGGTTTGTGGTTTACCCTAGGGTAAGGGTTGAACCTGGATGTGCACATGAAGCTAGGGTTAGGGTTAGGTTTGTGGTTTACCCTAGGGTTAGTGTTGAACTGAGATGTGAACATGAAGCTAGAGCTAGGGTTAGGGTTGAACCTGGATGTGCACATGAAGCTAGGGTTAGGGTTAGGTTTGTGGTTTACCCTAGGGTTAGGGTTGAACTGAGATGTGAACATGAAGCTAGAGCTAGGGTTAGGGTTGAACCTGGATGTGCACATGAAGCTAGGGTTAGGGTTAGGTTTGTGGTTTACCCTAGGGTAAGGGTTGAACCTGGATGTGCACATGAAGCTAGGGTTAGGGTTAGGTTTGTGGTTTACCCTAGGGTTAGGGTTGAACTGAGATGTGAACATGAAGCTAGAGCTAGGGTTAGGGTTGAACCTGGATGTGCACATGAAGCTAGGGTTAGGGTTAGGTTTGTGGTTTACCCTAGGGTTAGTGTTGAACTGAGATGTGAACATGAAGCTAGAGCTAGGGTTAGGGTTGAACCTGGATGTGCACATGAAGCTAGGGTTAGGGTTAGGTTTGTGGTTTACCCTAGGGTAAGGGTTAGGGTTAGGGTTAGGGTTAGGGTAGGGTTAGGGTTAGGGTTAGAGGGTTAGGGTTAGGGTTAGGGTTAGGGTTAGGGTTAGAGCTAGGGTTAGGGTTAGGGTTAGGGTTAGGGTTAGGGTTAGCTAGAGCTAGGGTTAGGGTTGAACCTGGATGTGCACATGAAGCTAGGGTTAGGGTTAGGTTTGTGGTTTACCCTAGGGTTAGAGTTAGGGTTTAATGGTTGTGTTGATGTATTACATTGACACAAAAATAGGTAACATTTACTACAGTGGAATGTCATATTCACATTCAAAAAGTGCCTGTGGATCTGTATGCTCACAGAATTGTTTGACAGAATTGTTTTCCGCCTGTCGATGTATTACAATACACACATGTGGCTTCAGATGAGAGTCGACGATGTCCATTATTTGGATCATCTTTGTCATGTGTCTCATTCAGCCGTTCCTTGGGAGAAAGCTTTCGAGCTAGAATAATAAAGAATAACTTTGTGAACCGTGAGTGTAACGTTTATTTATTCAACAAACTATGTTAAAATGTTCAACAAATTACTTTCTTATCAATGTTTAATTGTTTAATCGGCCAGGTCTGGTGCTACCTTTGCTAGGTAAAGCCCCGCCTGATCACCCCCAAAGTCAATTCCTCCTTTGGCCACCTTTCCTTCCAGTTATCTGCTGCCAATGACTGGAACAAACTGCAAAAATTGCCGAGGCAGGAGACTCTTATCTCCCTCACTAACTTCAAGCACCAGCAGCTCACAGATCATTGCACCTGTACATAGCCCATCTGTACATAGCCCATCCAACTACCTCATCCCCATACTATATTTATTTATTTATTTTCCTCCTTTGCACCCCAGTATCTCTACTTGCACATTCATCTTCTGCACATCTATCACTCCAGTGTTTAATTGCTATATCGTAATTACCTCGCCACTATGGCCTATTTTATTGCCTTACATCCCTGATCTTACCTCATTTGCCCACACTGTATATATACTTTTTTTCCTACATAATTATTGACTGTATGTTTGTTTATTCCATGTGTAACTCTGTGTTGTTGTATGTGTCGAACTGCTGTGCTTTATCTTGGCCAGGTCGCAATTGTAAATGAGAACTTGTTCTCAACTAGCCTACCTGGTTAAATAAAGGTGTTCTCAACTGGTCTACCTGGTTAAATAAAGGTGTTCTCAACTAGCCTACCTGGTTAAATAAAGGTGTTCTCAACTTGCCTACCTGGTTAAATAAAGGTGTTCTAAAAAACTAAAATTGCCTGGTTAAATAAAGGTGTTCTCAACTGAAGCCTACCTTTTTAAAAAAAGGTGTTCTCAACTAGCCTACCTGGTTAAATAAAGGTGTTCTCAACTAGCCTACCTGGTTAAATAAAGGTGTTCTCAACTAGTCCTACCTGGTTAAATAAAAGTGTTAAAAACTAGCCTACCTGGTTAAATAAAGGTGTTCTCAACTAGCCTACCTGGTTAAATAAAGGTTAAATATAATAAAAAATCAAAATTGCACTGGATGAAGGTTTCACACACAAACTGAATGGCAGTTTTTTATTTGAAAATCAATTTCTGGGTTTGTGTTTCCGTTTGCGGTTATGGGTGTTCTGAATGTTTTGGAATCCTGCTGTGTTTAATTATTAGTATTTTTACTACAGACATAGTTGTTGACTGAGTGAAGTGGAATTGCCCACATTGAAATTCACAGTCCATCCCGATGAATCTGGAGTTTGCTTGAATTGATAAAAGTGATAAAAATGTATCCAATTTGTGAGACAATAAAAGCTATTTCTAAATGGGATTAGGAGGACGTTTTTTGGGCTATCTACTTAAAAGGTCTAATACCGTAGTTTTTATACAAAAAAGACTGCTTGGTTGAGTGTGGATATTTTTCACTGCCATGCATGCATGTGCATCTAAATGGCAATATCAAATGGAGAAGAACAATATCAAATGGAGAAGAACAATATCAAATGGAGAAGAATAATATCAAATGGAGAAGAACAATATCAAATGGAGAAGAATAATATCAAATGGAGAAGAATAATATCAAATGGAGAAGAACAATATCAAATGGAGAAGAATAATATCAAATGGAGAAGAACAATATCAAATGGAGAAGAATAATATCAAATGGAGAAGAACAATATCAAATGGAGAAGAATAATATCAAATGGAGAAGAATAATATCAAATGGAGAAGAACAATATCAAATGGAGAAGAACAATATCAAATGGAGAAGAACAATATCAAACGAAGAAGAACAATATCAAATGGAGAAGAACAATATCAAACGGAGAAGAACAATATCAAACAGAGAAGAACAATATCAAACAGAGAAGAACAATATCAAATGGAGAAGAACAATATCAAACGGAGAAGAACAATATCAAACAGAGAAGAACAATATCAAATGGAGAAGAACAATATCAAACGGAGAAGAACAATATCAAACAGAGAAGAACAATATCAAACAGAGAAGAACAATATCAAATGGAGAAGAACAATATCAAACGGAGAAGAACAATATCAAACAGAGAAGAACAATATCAAACAGAGAAGAACAATATCAAATGGAGAAGAACAATATCAAATGGAGAAGAATAATATCAAATGGAGAAGAACAATATCAAATGGAGAAGAACAATATCAAATAGAGAATAACAATATCAAACGGAGAAGAACAATATCAAACGGAGAAGAACAATATCAAATGGAGAAGAACAATATCAAATGGAGAAGAACAATATCAAATGGAGAAGAACAATATCAAATGGAGAAGAACAATATCAAACGGAGAAGAACAATATCAAATGGAGAAGAACAATATCAAATGGAGAAGAACAATATCAAACGGAGAAGAACAATATCAAACGGAGAAGAACAATATCAAACGGAGAAGAACAATATCAAACGGAGAAGAACAATATCAAACGGAGAAGAAAAATATCAAATGGAGAAGAACAATATCAAATGGAGAAGAACAATATCAAACGGAGAAGAACAATATCAAACGGAGAAGAACAATATCAAATGGAGAAGAACAATATCAAATGGAGAAGAACAATATCAAATGGAGAATAACAATATCAAACGGAGAAGAACAATATCAAACGGAGAAGAACAATATCAAATGGAGAAGAACAATATCAAATGGAGAAGAACAATATCAAATGGAGAAGAACAATATCAAATGGAGAAGAACAATATCAAATGGAGAAGAACAATATCAAACGGAGAAGAACAATATCAAATGGAGAAGAACAATATCAAATGGAGAAGAACAATATCAAATGGAGAAGAACAATATCAAACGGAGAAGAACAATATCAAACGGAGAAGAACAATATCAAATGGAGAAGAACAATATCAAACGGAGAAGAACAATATCAAATGGAGAAGAACAATATCAAACGGAGAAGAATAATATCAAACGGAGAAGAACAATATCAAATGGAGAAGAACAATCAACTAAATACTTCCTGTGTGTGTGTGTGTGTGTGTGTGTGTGTGTGTGTGTGTGTGTGTGTGTGTGTGTGTGTGTGTGTGTGTGTGTGTGTGTGTGAGAGATAGCTGGCCTCTCACATTGTGTGTGTGTGTGTGTGAGAGAGAGAGAGAGATAGCTGGCCTCTCACATTGTGTGTGTGTGTGTGTGTGTGTGTGTGAGAGAGAGAGAGATAGCTGGCCAGACAGAGATTGTGATATCGTAATAAATACAGTGTGTATGATAAGTAAGCATTTTTTCCACATTTTGTTGCTTGATAAAGTAGGATTGAAGTGGATTTAGTTGTGATTTTTTTTGTCATTGATCTACACACTCCATAACGTCAAAGTAAAAAGAAAATACCACAAGTGTTATAGGGAGGAGGTCGGCGACCTAGCTGTGTGGTGCCAGGACAACAACATCTCCATCAACGTGATCAAGATAAAGGAGATGACAGTGGTGGAAAAAGTACTCCATTGTCATACTTGAGTAAAAGTAAAGATACCTTAACAGACAATTACTCAAGTAAAAATGAATGTTACCCAGTAAAATACTACTTGAGTGTAATCCTGAAAGTATGTGGTTTTAAATGTACTTAAAAAGTACTAAATTGACATACTTGAGTAAAAGTATATACCGTAGTAAAAGTAAATGCTATACATCAAATTCCTTATATTAAGCAAATCAGACAGCATTATTTTCATATTATTTTTAATTATGGACAGAAAGGGGCACACTCCAACACTCAGACATAATTTACAAACATTGCAGTTGTGTTTCGTGAGTCCGCCAGATCAGAGGCAGTGGGGATGACAAAGCATTATATTGATGAGTGCCATAATTCTGTCCTGCTTGAGCACTCTAAATGTAACGAGTTCTTTTGTGTGTCAGGGAAAATGTAAGGAATGAAAAGTACATTATTTTCTTTAGGAATGTGGTGGAGTAAAAGTAAAAGTTGTCAAAAATATCAATAGTAAAGTACAGATACCCCCAAAAAGGACTTAAGTAGTACTTAAAAGTATTTTTATTAGGTACTTTACACCGCTGGGAGATGATTGTGGACTCCAGGAAAAGGAGGCCCGACGCGGTTGTGGTGGAGAAGGTTGAAAGCTTCAAGTTCCTTGGTGTCCACATCACCAGCAAACTAACATGGTCCAAGCACAACAAGACAGTCGTGAAGAGGGCACGATGAAACCTATTCCCCCTTAGGAGACTGAAACGATTTGGCAAGGGTCCTGAGATCCAAAAGGTTCTACAGCTGCACCATCGAGAGCATCCTGGTTGCAACACCGCCTGGTATGGCAACTACTCGGCCTCCGACCGCAAGGCACTACAGAGAGTAGTGCGTACGGCCCAGTACATCACTGGGGCCAAGCTTCCTGCCATGCAGGACCTCTATACCAGGCGGTGTCAGAGGAAGGCCCTAAAAATGGTCAAATCCAGCTCCCCTGGTAATAGATTGTTCTCTCTGCTACCGCAAAGCAAGCGGCAAGTCTAGGTCCAAGAGGCTTCTAAACAGCTTCTATCCCCAAGTCTTAAGACTCCTGAACCTTGTTGTTGACTCTGTAGTGGTACCCTGTGTATGAAGCCTCACTATTGTTATTTCACTGTTGCTCTTTAATGATTTATCACTGTTATTTCTTGATTTTATTTATTTTTTCTTAAAACTGCATTGTAAGGGCTTGTAAGTAAGCATTTCACTGTTGTATTCGGGCACGTGTGACAAATAAAATTAGATTTGATCTTGAAGTGACAAAAGAATTGATTAGCTTTTCTGCTTCATTTTTAGACAAAAACTTCTGATTTTTGCCATGTTACAAAGATGGAAAAAAGCTGCTGTTTAAATATTTGGAAAAAGAGAGATCAGGGTCCAGAATAAAGGTTATTCACAGTTTTATTTTAGATGACTGTCCCACCATTCAGAGTAATTGTCAGATCAAACACCAGATCTCTTTGTTTATTGGGACCTAGAACTAGTTAAACATTTGCTGCTATCCACTTCCTTATATCTGAAACACAGGGATCCAGGGTAGCCAATCTTGGACCTTCACAATGTTTAATCAGAATGTACAGCTGTGTGTCATCCGCATAGCAGTGAAAGTTGACATTGTGTTTCTGAATTATATCACCAAGAGGTAGCATCTATAGTGAAAACAATAGTGGTCCTAAAACAGAGTACCTAAATTTACCATTGAATTCTCAGTGTTAAACAAATCAAAATATATTTTATATTAGTGATTCTCCAAATAGCCACCCTTTGCCTTGATGACAGCTTTGCACACTCTTGGCATTCTCTCAACCAGCTTCACCTGGAATGCCTGTCCAACAGTCTTGAAGGAGTTCCCACATATGCTGAGCACTTGTTGGCTGCTTTTGCTTCACTCTGTGGTCCGACTGCTCCCAAACCATCTCAATTTGGTTGACATCGGGGGATTGTGGAGACCCAGGTAACCTGATGCAGCACTCCATCACTCTCCTTTGTAAAATAGCCCTTGCCACAGCCTGGAGCTGTGTTGGGTCATTGTCCTGTTGACAAACAATTGATAGTCCCACTAAGCCCAAACCAGATGGGATGGCGTATCGCTGCAGAATGCTGTGGTAGCCATGCTGGTTAAGTGTGCCTTGAATTCTAAATAAATCACAGACAATGTCACCAGAAAGCACCCCCACACCATAACACCTCCTCCTCCATGCTTCACGGTGGGAAATACACATGCGGAGATCATCCGTTCACCCACACAGGGTCTCACAAAGACACAGCAGTTGGAAGCAAAAATCTCCAATTTGGACTCCAGACCAATGGACAAATTTCCCCAAGTCTAATGTTCATTGGTCGTGTTTCTTGGCACAATCAAGTCTCTTCTTATTATTGGAGTCCTTTAGTAGTACAAATAGTACAAATAAAGAAAAACCCTTGAATGAGTAAGTTGTAACGGTTTTCTTCCGCTGAAGGAGAGGAGGACCAAAATGCAGCGTGGTTAGTGTTCAACATCTTTAATATCGACGATAAACGAGAACACTACAAAATACAAAACAACAAAAGTGAAAACCGAAACAGTCCTATCTGGTGCAATGACACAAAGACAGAAGACAATCACCCACAAAATACCCAAAGAACATGGCTGCCTAAATATGGTTCCCAATCAGAGACAACGATAAGCACCTGCCTCTAATTGAGAACCAATCTAGGTTCCTAGAAAGGACACACCCCATAAACATACAAAACCCCTAGACCAGAAAAACACATACATCACCCATGTCACACCCTGACCTAACCAAAATAACCAAAAGAAAACAAAGATAACTAAGGCCAGGGCGTGACATAGGTGCTCGAAAACTTTTGACCGGTAGTGCAGATGGGGGTCTAAAACCAGACTGGAGTGTTTTCTATACATAATTTGTATCCTGTGAATAAATCACCTCCCACCAAAACCGGAAGTGTCCTGAAAGCACATAAAACCATCTGACAGAATCATGTGCCATTCAAAAGCTGAAATTATATAAGCCTACTGCAGAGTTAGACAACCATGAGATTCGGTTCCAACACCCCCAGAACCAACTCATCAAAAAGCCCCCCTCCATGGCCCAAATAGCAATTCATGTTAGTCCAAAGCCCAAATGAAGGGTGTCCACCCACTCTGCCCCGAGATAAATATGATTATTCATGTCCTGAATCATTCAGTGTGGTCAGTCTCCAACATATCATTAGCAATATATCAAAAAAGTTGGATTTTATAACCTAATACATCCGATAATAAGCATCGAGTTCTATTGACAGCGGTTGTTAGATGAATTGAGTTCTTATGTGTTCATTAACTAATTCAATTAAAATACTCAGTCTGTACCCAGAGTTTGTAAGGTTCTGGGGGAAATGAAACAGATGGAGACCAGTCAAAAACAGTCAGTGACGTTTATTCTCGAGAGCTCTGCATGTCATTTCATGTACATTGGTTTATAATAACTCTCATTTCGTCGTAAATGTCCCTCCTCCTCTCAGACAATGACAAGGCTGCTTTTCAATTCCATTCCAACACATACATATATATTGCTTATCATATGCTACCACATGTTACACAATCTACTGCAAGTCCAACGGTCCAATGGTTTTTCCCTGGTTGGGGACCAGACATCTTTCCTGTTGTTAGTTTCACTGTGGTCACAAGTTGTCTGTTATTAACACTTCCTCTTTGCCTATGTACAAACATGCTTCATCAAACAACATAGAATTCTGTTAGTTATAATCCTGCGTTAAATGTCATCATCATTTAGTCATTATTCATCAAATCCCAAAACAGCGGTGCAGGTTTTTTTCGTAACCACATTTGAGGACTTTGCATTGTGGTCTTCAAAAATGTTTCCTAGTCTTGCACAAAGCAAAATTTGAATGAAAGGGCTGAATTATATGTAAAAGGCTTTGAAAAAAATGCTTGGTATATGCTCAGTGAGCCATTGACATTTCACAGAGAAAAGCTTGTTTTTGTGAGAACTCTTCGAAAAAGAAAAGGAATTTCGAATTAATATGAAAAGTGTAAAAACTAAACCAAAATTTAAGAATTATACATGTCATAACTCCATCTTACCTCTATATTGTTTTATGTCCTGCGGATTTGAGAAGAAAGATGTCGAGTTCAATAATAAAGTGAGCCTTTCATGTAGGCAGTATCCTTAATTCTTGCACACCGCTCTGTAGGCTACTGACCAATATACAGTGGGGCAAAAAAATATTTAGTCAGCCACCAATTGTGCAAGTTTTCCCACTTAAAAAGATGAGAGAGGCCTGTAATTTTCATCATAGGTACACTTCAACTATGACAGACAAAATGGGGAAAAAAATCCAGAAAATCACATTGTAGGATTTTTAATGAATTTATTTGCAAATGATGGTGGAAAATAAGTATTTGGTCAATAACAAAAGTTTATCTCAATACTTTGTTATATACCCTTTGTTGGCAATGACAGAGGTCAAACGTTTTCTGTAAGTCTTCACAAGGTTTTTCACACACTGTTGCTCGTATTTTGGCCCATTCCTCCATGCAGATCTCCTCTAGAGCAGTGATGTTTTGGCAACAAGGACTTTTAACTCCCTCCAAAGATTTTCTATGGGGTTGAGATCTGGAGACTGGCTAGGCCACTCCAGGTCCTTGAAATGCTTCTTACAAAGCCACTCCTTCATTGCCCGGGCGGTGTGTTTGGCATCATTGTCATGCTGAAAGACCCAGCCACGTTTCATCTTCAATGCCCTTGCTGATGGAAGGAGGTTTTCACTCAAAATCTCACGTTACACGGCCCCATTCATTCTTTCCTTTACATGGAACAGTCGTCCTGGTCCCTTTGCAGAAAAACAGCCCCAAAGCATGATGTTTCCACCCCCATGCTTCACAGTAGGTATGGTGTTCTTTGGATGCAACTCAACATTCTTTGTCCTCCAAACACGTCGAGTTGAGGTTTTACCAAAAAGTTATATTTTGGTTTCATCTGACCATATGACATTCTCCCAATCTTCTTCTGGATCATCCAAATGCTCTCTAGCAAACTGCAGATGGGCCTGGACATGTACTGGCTTAAGCAGGGGGACACGTCTGGAACTGCAGGATTTGAGTCCCTGGCGGCGTAGTGTGTTACTGATGGTAGGCTTTGTTACTTTGGTCCCAGCTCTCTGCAGGTCATTCACTAGGTCCCCCCGTGTGGTTGTGGGATTTTTACTCACCGTTCTTGTGATCATTTTGACCCCACGGGGTGAGATCTTGCGTGGAGCCCCAGATCGAAGGAGATTATCAGTGGTCTTGTATGTCTTCCATTTCCTAATAATTGCTCCCACAGTTGATTTCTTCAAACCAAGCTGCTTACCTATTGCAGATTCAGTCTTCCCAGCCTGGTGCAGGTCTACAATTTTGTTTCTGGTGTCCTTTGACAGCTCTTTGGTCTTGGCCATAGTGGAGTTTGGAGTGTGACTGTTTGAGGTTGTGGACAGGTGTATTTTATACTGATAACAAGTTCAAACAGGTGCCATTTTTATTTTTATTTTATTTTATTTCACCTTTATTTAACCAGGTAGGCTAGTTGAGAACAGGTTCTCATTTGCAACTGCGACCTGGCCAAGATAAAGCAAAGCAGTGTGAACAGACAACACAGAGTTACACATGGAGTAAACAATTAACAAGTCCATAACACAGCAGAAAAAAAGGCGGAGTCTATATACAATGTGTGCAAAAGGCATGAGGAGGTAGGCAAATAATACAATTTTTGCAGATTAACACTGGAGTGATAAATGATCAGATGGTCATGTACAGGTAGAGATATTGGTGTGCAAAAGAGCAGAAAAGTAAATAAATAAAAACAGTATAAAAACAGTATGGGAATGAGGTAGGTGAAAATGGGTGGGCTATTTACCAATAGACTATGTACAGCTGCAGCGATCGGTTAGCTGCTCAGATAGCTGATGTTTGAAGTTGGTGAGGGAGATAAAAGTCTCCAACTTCAGCGATTTTTGCAGTTCGTTCCAGTCACAGGCAGCAGAGTACTGGAACGAAAGGCGGCCAAATGAGGTGTTGGCTTTAGGGATGATCAGTGAGATACACCTGCTGGAGCGCGTGCTACGGATGGGTGTTGCCATCGTGACCAGTGAACTGAGATAAGGCGGAGCTTTACCTAGCATGGACTTGTAGATGACCTGAGCCAGTGGGTCCACGAATATGTAGCGAGGGCCAGCCGACTAGAGCATACAAGTCGCATATAAGGATTAGTGACAAAACGGATGGCACTGTGATAGACTGCATCCAGTTTGCTGAGTAGAGTGTTGGAAGCCATTTTGTAGATGACATCGCCGAAGTCGAGGATCGGTAGGATAGTCAGTTTTACTAGAGTAAGCAAGGCGTGAGTGAAGGAGGCTTTGTTGCGGAATAGAAAGCCGACTCTTGATTTGGTTTTCGATTGGAGATGTTTGATATGAGTCTGGAAGGAGAGTTTGCAGTCTAGCCAGACACCTAGGTACTTATAGATGTCCACATATTCAAGGTCGGAACCATCCAGTGTGGTGATGCTAGTCGGGCATGCGGGTGCAGGCAGCGATCGGTTGAACAGCATGCATTTGGTTTTACTAGCGTTTAAGAGCAGTTGGAGGCCACGGAAGGAGTGCTGTATGGCATTGAAGCTCGTTTGGAGGTTAGATAGCACAGTGTCCAATGACGGGCCGAAAGTATATAGAATGGTGTCGTCTGCGTAGAGGTGGATCAGGGAGTGGCCCGCAGCAAGAGCAACATCATTGATATTGATAGCCTAGCATAGAAAATAGTCAGCCCGAGAATTGAACCCTGTGGCACCCCCATAGAGACTGCCAGAGGACCGGACAGCATGCCCTCCGATTTGACACACTGAACTCTGTCTGCAAAGTAATTGGTGAACCAGGCAAGGCAGTCATCCGAAAAACCGAGGCTACTGAGTCTGCCGATAAGAATATGGTGATTGACAGAGTCGAAAGCCTTGGCAAGGTCGATGAAGACGGCTGCACAGTACTGTCTTTTATCGATGGAGGTTATGATATCGTTTAGTACCTTGAGTGTGGCTGAGGTGCGCCCGTGACCGGCTCGGAAACCAGATTGCACAGCGGAGAAGGTACAGTGGGATTCGAGATGGTTAGTGACCTGTTTGTTGACTTGGCTTTCGAAGACCTTAGGTAGGCAGGGCAGGATGGATATAGGTCTATAACAGTTTGGGTCCAGGGTGTCTCCCCCTTTGAAGAGGGGGATGACTGCGGCAGCTTTCCAATCCTTGGGGATCTCAGACGATATGAAAGAGAGGTTGAACAGGCTGGTAATAGGGGTTGCGACAATGGCGGCGGATAGTTTCAGAAATAGAGGGTCCAGATTGTCAAGCCCAGCTGATTTGTACGGGTCCAGGTTTTGCAGCTCTTTCAGAACATCTGCTATCTGGATTTGGGTAAAAGAGAACCTGGAGAGGCTTGGGCGAGGAGCTGCGGGGGGCGGAGCTGTTGGCCGAGGTTGGAGTAGCCAGGCGGAAGGCATGGCCAGCCGTTGAGAAATGCTTATTGAAGTTTTCGATAATCATGGATTTATCGGTGGAGACCGTGTTACCTAGCCTCAGTGCAGTGGGCAGCTGGGAGGAGGTGCTCTTGTTCTCCATGGACTTCACAGTGTCCCAGAACTTTTTGGAGTTGGAGCTACAGGATGCAAACTTCTGCCTGAAGAAGCTGGCCTTCGCTTTCCTGACTGACTGCGTGTATTGGTTCCTGACTTCCCTGAACAGTTGCATATCACGGGGACTATTCGATGCTATTGCAGTCCGCCACAGGATGTTTTTGTGCTGGTCGAGGGCAGTCAGGTCTGGAGTGAACCAAGGGCTGTATCTTTTCTTGGTTCTGCATTTTTTGAACGGAGCATGCTCTAAAATGGTGAGGAAGTTACTTTTAAAGAATGACCAGGCATCCTCAACTGACGGGATGAGGTCAATGTCCTTCCAGGATACCCGGGCCAGGTCGATTAGAAAGGCCTGCTCACAGAAGTGTTTTAGGGAGCGTTTGACAGTGATGAGGGGTGGTCGTTTGACTGCGGCTCCGTGGCGGATACAGGCAATGAGGCAGTGATCGCTGAGATCCTGGTTGAAGACAGCGGAGGTGTATTTGGAGGGCCAGTTGGTCAGGATGACGTCTATGAGGGTGCCCTTGTTTACAGAGTTAGGGTTGTACCTGGTGGGTTCCTTGATGATTTGAGTGAGATTTGAGGGCATCTAGCTTAGATTGTAGGACTGCCGGGGTGTTAAGCATATCCCAGTTTAGGTCACCTAACAGAACAAACTCTGAAGCTAGATGGGGGGCGATCAATTCACAAATGGTGTCCAGGGCACAGCTGGGAGCTGAGGGTGGTCGGTAGCAGGCGGCAACAGTGAGAGACTTATTTCTGGAGAGAGTAATTTTCAAAATTAGTAGTTCGAACTGTTTGGGTATGGACCTGGAAAGTATGACATTACTTTGCAGGCTATCTCTGCAGTAGACTGCAACTCCTCCCCTTTGGCAGTTCTATTTTGACGGAAGATGTTATAGTTGGGTATGGAAATCTCAGAATTTTTGGTGGCCTTCCTGAGCCAGGATTCAGACACGGCAAGGACATCAGGGTTAGCAGAGTGTGCTAAAGCAGTGAGTAAAACAAACTTAGGGAGGAGGCTTCTGATGTTGACATGCATGAAACCAAGCTTTTCGATCACAGAAGTCAACAAATGAGGGTGCCTGGGGGCATGCAGGGCCTGGGTTTACCTCCACATCACCCGCGGAACAGAGAAGGAGTAGTATGAGGGTGCGGCTAAAGGATATCAAAACTGGTCGCCTAGAGCGTTGGGGAGAATAAAAGGAGCAGGTTTCTGGGCATGGTAGAATATATTCAGGGCATAATGCGCAGACAGGGGTATGGTGGGGTGCGGGTACAACGGAGGTAAGCCCAGAGAGGTTGTATGAGAGGTTGTGATGAGAGAGGTTGTATCTCTGGACGTGCTGGTTGTAATGGGTGAGGTCACCGCATGTGTAACAGGGGTATGAAGAGTGGAACTAGGGGCTCCATTGTGAACTAAAACAATGATAACTAACCTGAACAACAGTATACAAGGCATATTGACATTTGAGAGAGACATACAGCGAGGCATACAGTAATCACAGGTGTTGATTTGGGAAAGCTAGCTAAAACAGTAGGCGAGGCTAATCAGCTAGCACAACAAACAGCAGGTAAAATGGCGTTGACTAGGCAACGGGCCGACAGATAAAACAAACAAGCAGAATGGAGTACCGTGATTAATGGACAGTCCAGCGTGCGTCAGCTATGTAGTCAAGAGATCAGTGTCCAGGGGGCAGCGGTGGATGGGCAGGGAAGCTGGACTGGCGAGTGTTATCCAGGTTTTAAAAATCTAACAGTGACTAAATAGCTTGTAGCTAGTTAGCTGGTTAGCGTCTGGAGGTTCTTGAGTGTGTTCTAAGAAATGAAAAATAATAGCGATTCCGTATCACATTGGGTGAGGCAGGTTTCCGGGAGGTATAAACAAATTAAAAATCAAAAAGAGATAGAAAGTAAATGGGTCCAGAGAGTGTTTGTGATTCAGACGGTTAGCAGGCCTGTGCTAACAAGCTAACAGTTCGTAGGCCCGGGCTAGATAAGGTAGCAGTTAGCGGGCCGGAGCTAGACAAGCTAGCAGGCCAAAATAGCAAGCAGGGAAATAGCGAGGGCTAGAGAGTTAGCCTTTGGGGGACATCACGATGGGGTGAGTCTGTTTATTCCTCTTCATGCGGTGACAATCGACAGACCGGTCGTGTGCCCAGGTAATTGTAGCCCAGGAGGTGGGTATGCAGGGGTAACAGGTGCTCTGGCAAGTTGTGAAGGGCTGAAAAGCTTCAGGCTAGGTGGGTGGAAACGCTAAAGGTTAGCTGATGACCAGGAAGGTAATCATCCGGGGTTGCAGTTTAGCTAGTTAGCTAGTTGTGAAGATCCAGCTGAAAAATGTTCCATTTGCGGTGGGAATCCGGGGATAAAAATAAAAGGTAGCTACATTGGGTTGCAGGAGAGTGTTTGGAAGCTTAGGTTTAGCAAAATGTTTTTAAAGATATCTGGATATATACAGGGACGGGAGAGTCTGCTACGCCATCTTGACCATTTGGAGGACAGAAGCCTACAGGTCTGTGAGAGCCATAAAGCTTGTTTGTAGGTGACCAAATACTTATTTTCCACCATAATTTGCAAATAAATTCATAAAAATCCTACAATGTGATTTTCTGGATTTTTGTTTTAGATTCCGTCTCTCACAGTTGAAGTGTACCTGATAAAAATGATGATGATAAAAATTACAGACCTCTACGTGCTTTTTAAGTAGGAAAACCTGCGAAATCGGCAGTGTATCAAGTACTTGTTCTCCCCACTGTATATACTCTTCAGTATAAGACAGGATTTCCTGACATGTTTGAAGAATACACTGGTTAGATCTCAAAACTATAATCCTGACACGTGACCTAAAGAGTAACTATGTGAATAACTTATTTTTTATCAAAATGTCAGATAGAACCTTATAGTCCCAAGGATGAACATAGCGTATATCAGCTGGTGGTTAGCTGGCATATATCACAAACTCCCATCATAAACCCCATATAAGCCTTATTGACTGGGGGTTCCAAGGCATTCCTTTTACTGCTCTATTTACATTGGTAACGAGTTGGGGTAGCCTAGTGGTTAGAGTGTTGGACTAGTAACCGAAAGGTTGCAAGTTCGAATCCCCGAGCTGACAAGGTACAAATCTTTCGTTCTGCCCCTGAACAGGCAGTTAACCCACTGTTCCTAGGCCGTCATTGAAAATAAGAATTTGTTCTTAACTGACTTGCCTAGTAAAATAAAGGTAAAATTTAAATAAAAAATAATAACAATAAGGCACCTCTGGGTTTGTGGTACATAGCCAATATACCACGGCTAAGGGCTGTATCCAGGCACTACGCTTTGCATCGTGCATAAGAACAGCTCTTAGCTATGGTACTGTAGCGACCCGCACAGACTACTGTGTGTTATGTGTTATTCTATTCGTTGGTTGTGTTGTACTTACCAGTCCATGGGGTCCGGCATGCCACTCAACCTGCTATCTCCCAATCACGGGAATGCCTGGTCAAATGTTCTGATTGCCGGCATCCTGGTGGTTGGTACGCGAGAACGAGGGTTTAAAATGAGAGGCTGAAGGTGGGGGGGGGGCATTGCAAGGTGTTTAGCCATTGTTCTAGAATGATCTCTCTTACGTCTTGTCTTCACAAGATAATGTCAAAAGATAACCTGTTAAGTAAATTCATAAACTCAAACCTCTGTCTGTACAATTGTTCCTTTATGATCTAGCTAGGTCATTACATTGGTGTCAGAAGTAGCCCAGAGTCAGAAAAGCCTGCCTGGGTGACTGACATGGATGAACTCATTCTTGCTGTGTCGTTACAGGTGGCACGAAACACACGCCCTGGTCCCAGGGTCTGCTAGGGGTGTGGCCAGCCAGGCCATCTGCGCCGGGATTGCCCGATATCCCCCAGATCTCAGGGAAACGGCTCGGGGTCCGCATAGATGGGGCAGTGCGGACGCCTGGCTCTATTTCCCAACCACCACCATCTTCAGAAGGAGCCCACCAACATGGACAGGGGAGCAAGACTCCACATCTCCCAGAAGAAGACGAGGGCAAGCGGATGGAGCCCGTTGTTGTGATGGGCCGTTCCTGTGTTGGGGACTTTTGTCATGTCCCTGTCACTGTGGAGCGGGTGCCCTGCTCTGGCCTGGTGGACACTGGGTCCACAGTAACCCTGGTGAGGCCGGATATCGTGCCAGGTTGAACTCAGTTTGAGCCCACAACTGTGCAGCTTCCGCACAGTCACAGGTGAGCTGGCACCCATGAAAGGGAAGGGAATAATGACTCTGACAGTAGGGGGCAGGTCTGTGCGTCCTCCTGTGTGGGTGGTGGCTGTGCAGGACCCTTGTATCGGTTGGACTTTCTTAGGAGCACAGGCTGCCAAGTTAGACCTAAATAGGGGCACACTGAGCTTCCAGGGAGGGCTCATCTGGTGCAGCATGAGATCGATACAGGTGATGCTCGGCCCATCAAGACGTGTCCCAGCCATATACCGCTGGCACGCCAGGAGGCGGCAGACTGTGTTAGAGAGGCAGCGGGCAGACTTCATTAATGCCTTCAGACATCCCCTGTGCGGTGCCAGTCGTCATGGTTCCTGAGAAGGGGGGCAAGCTGAGTTTCTGTGTGGACTACAGGCGGCTGAATGAGGTAACTAGGAAGGACTCATACCCCATACCACATATCGATGAGTCGCTGGACCTGGTTAGGGGGTCCTCCTGGTTCTCCTCACTAGACCTCCGCAGTGGCTACTGGCAGGTGCCCCTCTCCCCAGAGGCCAGAGCCAAAACAGCGTTCTCCACTAACAGAGGACACTGGTAGTTCAAGGTCCTGTGCTTTGGCCTGTGCAATGCTCCAGCGTTTGATGGACAGGGTGCTGGATGGCATCCCCCGACACCAGTGTCTGGTATACCTCGACGAAATCCTGGACCATGGCAGCTCCTTCCAGTCAGCCCTGGAGGCACTACGGAATGTGCCGGAGAGGGTGGCTGCCGCAGGCCTAAAACTCCACCACGAGAAGTGCCACTTCATGAGGAGAGAGGTGTCCTTCTTGGGCCACCGAATGGGGAAGGAGGGGATCAGCACCATAGAGGACAAGGTGGGGGCTGTCAGAGACTGGCCCAACCCCACCAACCAGCATCAGCTGAAGAGCTTCCTGGGCCTGGCCTCGTACTACAGGAGGTTTGTACGGGGCTTCTCAGGCATCACTGATCACCTGAACCGCCTGCTACCGAAGAACAAGGCCTTCACTTGGACAGTGGAGTGCGAGGAGGCCAACACTCTCAAACGTTCATTGATCGAGGCCCCCGTGCTCCCCCCTGACCTCACCTTGCCCTTTATCCTGGACACAGACGCAAGCAATGTGGGCATGGGTGGGGGGTGCTGGCCCAGGTGGGGCCAGAGGGGGAGAGAGTGGTGTTCTACTTCAGTAAAACATTTGACAAACATGAGCGCCGTTACTGTGTCACCGGGCGGGAGCTCCTTGCTGTTGTGGCTTCCATCAAACACTTCAAGTACTACCTGGGTGGCCTGCGCTTTACTGTAAGGACTGACCATATCATATCTTTCAGAGAGCCAGAGAGAAGAGGTGGCAGGTGGTGGTCCCAAAAGCATTGCGGGAAGCTGTGCTCCAGAGCACTCTTGGGTGGGTGGAGACTGGACGCCGTGCGTGCGTGCCGTGCGTGCGTGCGTGCGTGCACATTACAGGGTGCCAAAGTGCTGAGAGAGTTTTACAGGGTGACCTGTGACGTTTTTATAGAATGCAATAGGAGAATGAAAACACATGGGGGCAGTGAAGACTCACAGTTTGCAGTAGGCCAGTCATCCAGACCTTATGAGATACTGTACTTAACTGGGTCTCTCTTGAAGAGGAGGGCTTCGTGTAACTGTTTGTAACATGCAATATGTTTATATGTCAAGAAAGTAATGTTTTCGAGGATGTGTTAGCGGGTAGCTGCGCCTCTACCCACTATAGCAATTAGTCAAAGATGTGTTAGTTGCTGGAGGATGTGCCACCAGGAATTAACAAGTGTAGAAAATTCGGGAGGCATTTTCTACCAAGATCGAACATACTCGACCCTGTGTCGAATCCCGACACGGCTGATGAATTTAGCCTCGAATCGTTGTTTTTTATGCTTTCTTTTCCTTACCATTGAAATCTGAGAGTAGAAAAGCATCGAGCTTCTGACAATCCTCGTTCCTTTTACCCGGTAAATCTGTCATCATCATCATCCATAGGCGGAAATCCCAGGGGGACGAGGGGACACGAACCCCCCATCCTGGGAAAAATATGATTTGCCCCCCCCAATATATCACTGTAAACATAACTATGTAATTTAAAATAATATTAATAATACGCAATGAAAGCACTTGTGCTGATTATAGACACTTAATAGCGCAACCCCCCCCGCCCTTTGCCTCACAATGGTTTGATCCACTGCCAGGTCTTTAGCTGACAAGGTAATAGAGGGTTCGTATCTACTGTCCGAAAGGCTCTCAATGCACGTAACTGACGTGAGGTTAATCCAGTCAATCGCGCCATATCAATGTTTTTTTTTTTAAATGTTGGCAGGGTTCACACACCAGCTGAATTTGCAGAGCTAGCGCGCAAACTAAAGCAAACATTGACTATCAAGATAGCTAGTACATATTTCATTTATGTAGCGTCGTCAAAGATGGAATATTTGCTGCTGTCGTCAGTTTATTCCAAGATCAGCATGCAGCTGCAGTGCTTCAACGTCCCCGTGATAAAGTTAACGATAAACTGAACAGAACGACACCCTCTTCTACCATTGTCTAAAATATATTTAATAGTCTTGTTGCAAAAGATAAATTATCGCCAGGGAACTTTATTTTATGTTACCTTTATTTAACCAGGTACATACTGGGCTGATAATGAACAGTGTTATAACTAGTATTATTATTAGTATTTATAATGATTTGAACAAGTTGGGACAACCCTTCAGTTAACTACAGTACCTATCAATTATCCAGTAGTAGTGATTATGGTTCCTCAATATACATTTAAAATATTACAACGTACGCTATGTGACACAGCACTACTTTTGGTGTCCCCGTCAGGAATGGCTCTTGAGAAAATGTCATGTAATTGTCCCCTCCAAAGTTGATATCAGATTTTCGCTCCTGTCATCATCCATAACTTTTTTATTATGAAAACCCGTCTCTTTTTGTCAAACCCTTCACCCTCTTCAGGATTCGAATTTATACAAGGGTAACGTACATGCGTTAAGCAAAGACAAGACAGTAGCTAAATCTTGTGTATCTCAAATAAGAGAAATTGCCTAACCTATACATGTAATATTAAGTTCACATCGAAAACGTAATGTTAACTATGTAAACTGCAGCACCCCTGGCCCTGATCGAACATCACTGACATGCAAGCCAATGCCGTTCAATGTCAGTAGGGGGCGCTGCATACCCACGAACCACTGGTTCCTGTAGCAGGTGGCCGCTTGTGTTGTGTTGAACAGTTTCCTCCAAGTCGTATTGCTCTGTCTATGGTCTTATGACTCCCTCAGTATTTATCAAAGAATCCCGACGAGGTCAAAAGCCTAGACTGCGTCGCGTTGGTTTTTTTTTTCTTCATATTTCTATCTTACACTGTTTGCCCTCTTTGGCTATTCTAGACCAGCATACCACGTCTATTTATTTGAGCTTTTAACTGTTTCGTTCTGGGAACACCTCCCCTGTTTAGTCCTAAAATGTGAGAAGGGAACAAGCTCGTAAAATGTGATATATCACTACAATTATAATGCCGAGACCAGAGCAGTCAGTGAGTGGAAAGTTCCATTGACTTTTAAGTTCCAAAAAGCTGTCCATAGACTTCACGATTTGATAAACGATCACTTCTACGCCAGTGGCTAATCTGAATTTAAATCTTTCTTATCATAAAACATGAACACATTTAGCACATTAGCTTACTTTTACATAAACATATGGATGTGGTGCATGCTTTCTCGGTCACATTCTATTTCTGATATGTGGATCCCCAAACTAATATAACGGAGAAAATACTGTCGATTCCATCGAAATATTACAATTTACACCAATACACAATCGTCTGAATTGTAAGTAAAGGAAATTATTGATAATATCTTGCCAAATTGTTTAAGTGAATTCAAAATAAGTCACATTGATTCTACACAGAAAATACGATGTTTTGCAGCCACAAGTTTATTTTTATTGAATCTAATATTAAATGCGCCATGCAGTTTTTGAATAATAAACTAATTCAAATAAAGGCCATGCAAATAATGCATAGCCCCCAAAACATTGCTATTAATAACAACATGTTAACCTTCGAATATAATTGTCATTCTAAATGAATAAATGAATAAATATAATTGTTATTATAACAGAACTATTTAATTATTTGAATGATTGCGTTGCTGCTCAGATGTAATTTGACCCTGGCTTTGTATGTTATAGGAAACAATAATGTACTGTAAGGCTATCTATTTCTTGCCGAGGCCTATTATTTATGATATTATAATTAATATGAATTAATTGAGAAATTAACATTAATTTACCAAGTTTATATAATTCAGCAAGTAATTTATTTTAATCAACAGTTATAATATTAGACCTATTATCACCGTATTTTTCTCGGGAACACTGTGGCACTGTGTCTCTCTCTCTCTCTCTCTCTCTCTCTCTCTCTCTCTCTCTCTCTCTCTCTCTCTCTCTCTCTCTCTCTCTCTCTCTCTCTCTCTCTCTCTCTCTCTCTCTCTCTCTCACAATTCAATTCAAATGGCTTTATTGACATGGGAAACGTGTTTACAATGCCAAAGCAAGTGAAACGGATAGTAAACAAAATAAATGAAATGAACAATTAGAAATGAACAGTAAACCCTACCCTCACAGACGTTTAGAGAAATTTCACCGGGCGTATCTCGCCTCTACTTCCCACCATCAAGATCCAACACTAGAATGACACAGATGTGACAGTTATGTAGATGGTCTATTACAGATAGTTTATTTTATTTTATTTGGCTAATGATACTAATAGGCCTACTAATAAAACATATTGAGACGTCTAAAATGCAGTTGCAATAATATCCCCCAAACATAGCCTACACTGAGTAATAGTAACCCAGGCCTACATTAGAACAAAAGTTAGAACAAAAGTTAATTTGGCTGAGATAGTTATATCAAAATTCACGTACGCCTACAACAAGTATTATTTGTTAACAAAATATTGTAATACTCATATAGGCAATAGGTAGTCTAATTCCTAATAAAGGGATGGCCTGTCAGCAATTCCCAATACAGTGATGTCGTTGTTAGCACCTTTTGATACTAAATCCGTGCTTGTATTGAAATATTTAGATCGTGGCGTATGTTGATGAACTCAGCATCACGGTCCCAAACAGCAGAGGAGAGCACTGATATCATATCAGCATGTTGCTGTCGATTACATCGAGTGTGCCTTTTTATATCGGTAGGCTAATATGTGGTAGGCCTGTGGTAAGACCCTATGCATTCTTCATTATAGGCTATAGGAAGAATACAGGCCGAGTTTAAGAATTGATCATCAAAGCCTGTTAAAAGCGTTTGAAGCAGTGACAGTAATAAGGTAGGCATCCATCCCTCCTCCAGGTTAGTCATTTACATCGTGTGGAATCTCTGACACCTCTCATTTTGTTGTGCTGTGCCCATCAGAAAAGATTACAGGGCAGAGATTACTATTTAACTACTGAAAAATACCCCGGTCAAACCCGGACGACGCTGGGACAATTGTGCGCTGCCCTGTGGGGACTCCCGATCACGGCCGGTTGTGATATACAGCCCGGGATCGAACAAGGTTCTGTAGTGGTGCAGCTAGAACTGAGGTGCAGGGCCTAGACCGTTGCACCACTTGGGAGCCTAAAATGCCCCTGGTCTTTTAGCCAGCATTTGATTTTGTGCTTTAAATAACATAAATTCAAGTTAGTTGTGTAGTTGAATTAGCATTGCTGTCATTGATTATATAATGTTTTATAGATTAATTTAATTTGTAACCCGTGAGATTGACACGGAAAAATTATAGTAAAATTATACTGTCATCCATAAAGAGAAAACCAAATTAAAATAAACTTTCTGGTTTTATATTCAATATAGACGTATAGCAAGGTAATACAAAAAATATATATAGAAAACGTTTTTAAATGTATAAACAAATAATTAATTTCAAATGAGGTGAAATGATTGAAGACTTCGTGTAATTGTACATTTACACACTGTAACAAAAATATACGGTATGTGAATATGTATGAAAAACAGATAATATGAATATTAAGCCATATACTTTAAATAGGCCTATGTTAATGGTTCAATATTGCACAAACCGTTGGCAAATTGAGCAATACTATAGCGTTGTCCCTCAAATCATCTTACGTGAGCTGGGAGTTCCCCACACCTCTCCTTGTTTAATTTCAGTGTGTGTGTGTGTGTGTGTGTGTGTGTGTGTGTGTGTGTGTGTGTGTGTGTGTGTGTGTGTGTGTGTGTGTGTGTGTGTGTGTGTGTGTGTGTGTGTGTGTGTGTGTGTGTGTGTGTGTGTGTGTGTGTGTGTGTGTGTGTGTGTGCGTGTCTCACACAGCTTGGAAGGATCTTTGACTGCTGCAACTTTGCTTTTCCTCGTGCACGTTCGAATCGAGCTCCCATCGGATTGGATGTTGGAACGCATTCGGGGAGGAGCAGCCACAGGCCAAAACGTGAACAGAGTAAAACAAGTTTCTCTGTCGTGACGGATGCTTGAGCTGTAGTTTTCTCAATGTTCGCCTCAGTAGACTGTGCGCAGCCTTCACTCCAGTCACCCTGGCAAGCCGTGGCGTAGGCTAAACATATTTCCACAAACTCCCTTCGCAACAAACAGAAAATAAAGCAAAGGAGACTGCGAAGGAAACCGGAGCTACCCATCCCCGTCCGGCTGAAACTTTTGGGAGAGTTCTTCATTCTTTCAAACTTTACGGGAAGGCGAGGAGGAGAGAATGCAGGCGCGCTACTCCGTCTCCAGTCCTAACTCCCTTGGCGTCGTGCCTTACATTAGTAGTGACCAGAGCTACTACCGGGCCGCGACCGGTGGAGGATACACCGGTATGTCTGCTCCCATGAGTATGTACTCTCACCCGGCCCAAGACCAGTACCAGGCCAGCATGGCGCGTGCGTACGGACCGTACACCCCGCAGCACCAGCCCAAGGACATGGTCAAACCTCCGTACAGCTACATCGCCCTCATCACCATGGCGATACAGAACTCACCAGACAAGAAGGTGACACTGAATGGGATTTATCAATTTATCATGGAGAGGTTTCCGTTCTACCGAGATAACAAGCAGGGCTGGCAGAACAGCATCCGGCATAACCTGTCCCTCAACGAGTGCTTCGTCAAAGTGGCCCGGGACGATAAGAAGCCGGGTAAAGGCAGCTACTGGACTCTGGATCCGGACTCATATAACATGTTCGAGAACGGCAGCTTCCTGAGGCGTCGCAGACGGTTCAAGAAGAGTAATGTTCAGAAGGACAAGGATGACAGGCAAGGCAAGGACTCGTCAAGGAGAGGAGCCCCTGACCTGGAGAACGAGCAGCCCGTGCAAGGCTCCCAGCCCGTGCGCATCCAGGATATAAAGACGGAGAACGGGACTTCTACTCCTCCACAGGCCGAGTCCCCAGGCTTACCTGTACCCAAAACAGAGAGTCCTGGCAGCAGCAGTAGTATGTCCACCGGCAGCCCTCACAGTGTGCCCTCCGCCCGGTCCCTCTCAATGGAGGGCCCCGAGCATCACCACCACATCCAGGCCGCGGCGCAGGGCTTCAGCGTGGACAACATCATGACCTCACTTCGGGGGTCGCCCCAGGGCACCACGGAGCTCACGTCCCCTCTTATCGCATCCTCTAGGACAGGTATAACCCCCTCTCTATCGCTCAACTATTCCCCCAACCAGACGTCTGCTTACAACTCACCAAACTGCAACCAGAACTCCATCTCCACGAACTCTAACGCTACATACCATTGCAACATGCAAGCCATGAGCTTGTACGCCGGAGACCGAGGCGGCCACCTCGCGCCCTCCACCACGGTGGACGAGACACTGTCCGATTACTCCATCACCACGACGACCACATCCCCGCTCGGGCATGGCAACCTGAGCGTGGGACAGGATGGTGGTCACCATGCGCACCAGGGCCGGCTCGCGTCCTGGTACGGGGACCTGGGACATCTGGGCACGAGCTACCCGGCACAGCAACAGAACTTCCACTCGGTGCGAGAGATGTTCGAGTCTCAACGGATCGGTTTGAATAGCTCCCCGGTTAACGGGAATAATAGCTGTCAAATGGCTTTCCCCTCCGGTCAATCCATCTACCGTACTTCCGGAGCTTTCGTTTATGACTGCAGCAAGTTCTAAAAACAACAAAACCATGTTTTTTTTTAAACGAATAACTTTAATATATATATTTTCATCTTTTTGTACTTAAACCTTCCTCATACCGGTCCATTATTCCTCACAGAATGGACTAAACATATTGAGAGAGATGAGATTTGTTCTGGTGTGTATGTCAGACAGAGGGGTGTGTTACAACACCAAAAAACACGTAAGTTTTTTTCTCTCTCACTTCGGGAACTTTGTTTTTAAAGATTGTTGTTTTAACATCCACCATTTTATAAACGTGTTATTGATTGTAAATTGCATATAGTAATTTATTATTAGAAAGTAAGGGATTCTAGTTGGATGTTCTGGACTAAAGTTTCCAAATTCAGCTGCCTAAAATTGTCCTAGGAATTGTTATTTTATTTTAAAAAAGGAGGGGAACTTGTATACCGACCTATTCTATTAAATGTTTTGTCTTATTTGTTAGAAGTATTCTGAAGGCATTGCATTGTTTGTCTAATAAATTGCCAATCCATTTGATTTAAATCTGACGTGTTTATTAGCTCGCCACAGAGGCCTATATTGTCCTGGCTTTAGAATAAGGGACGCAATGTCAAATAAAGTTTGGCTTATCATTGCAAAATTAGGTGTCATGGTGCATTTTCTGTTCGTACATAGACGTCATTTGTATATAGGCCTATGGTTCAAATCATGTGTCATTTTAAAAGACTGAGGTATGCCTAAACATAAACAAACTGCAGGGGACGTTTTTGTCTTCTGTATTTCGAATTAATTCTACAAAACAGAAACGATGGTACAAAACACCTCACACAGCGTGACTACATTTACGGCGGCTATTTAGAGTATTTAAGGCGTTCTGTTTCTTGTCTCGATGTACTGTGATGGCCTTATGGCCCTGCTACAATAATGAGGCCTATTGGGGTACATCAGCACGCAGTTTTGTTCTGCTAGCAAACGTTGCAGTCTGTAGTGAGTTGCATTTGTTTATTTTCTTGAGAAATCCCTGTAAAAACACAAACCGTTTCAACGAGGTGACAATCTTATGAGTCCCAGTATTATTACAACGTAAAGCAATACTACACACACACACACACACACAAGGCTACAGCCACTAATCCGATTGTTCTGATGTATTACATGTACTGTAATCCGAAAGGATGTAATATAGGCTATATGTTTGTTCCTGGGCTTGTAGTGTATTATGCAAGTACCCAGGGTTTGTGATATATATCCGTGTAATTGTTAGTTATTCCTGTGAAAGGATGGGCTATTGTTATGGTAACATAACAAATGTTTCCACATACCTCTCCTTGGGATATGGGATGTGCGGGGGAAATACGATTGGTGGGTCCGATTGGTGGGTCCGATTGGTGGGTCCAAAACATCCAATCAAAATAATGATGAGCAAAATGCTAGTTTTGTTTCTACATTTAGGACTATCTTGAATGCAGGGTTTGCAATATTTGGGCATGTGTGCTTTGTTATAAAAAGGCTACTGGGCCTACTCGTCTGCCTTGGCCTATATTTGTGTAGTCAGCAGAAATGAAATGTTCCACAGAACTACAGCACACAATCTGAGATAGAGAGGAGAGGGACAGAGATGAGAGAGAGAGAGAGAGAGATGAGAGAGAGAGAGAGAGAGAGAGAGAGAGAGAGAGAGAGAGAGAGAGAGAGAGAGAGAGAGAGAGATACATAACTACACAAACAAATGTTGTGTTTGTGCAATTAAGATACCGTAGTAATTTATATTCTAAAATCATAAGGCTATATTGAGGAGGGATGTGGAGTCAATTTGGTGACAACATATGTAAACTTGGCTTGGCTTTTTTTCCCCCTGAGATGAGATACTCTGTCATCATCTTGACCTCCAGGCCTCCTTTAGTTTAACGGGTCCTTGGTGCAGGGCGAGCCAGGAGCCAAACGTTGTAACACGGCTATTGATGGAGGGCTAGGTCGCTGTTTAGGCTACTAGCTCCCCGGTGCCAGGGTATCCGGCTGTTGTTTGGAGTGGCCACGTGTGTTTACGGACGCTTAGTTATACCACGCATACCTGAAATATTATCTTTGCCAGATGTTTGGTTGCTGCAGCAACTTGTTAAAGATTACATAAAACATTGCCAACGACACACACACAAGAGAGAGAGAGAGAGAGAGAGAGAGAGAGAGAGAGAGAGAGAGACTTTGAATTCATTTAAATTCGGAATTAAAAGTATAATTGTTCATCTAGATATTGTTAGAAAAAAAATATTCGGTTTCAAGATGCTATAGGACAAGATCTGATGAAAATGTGTTATCTCCTTTTGCATTACTATATCGTTATTATTATTATTATTATTATTATTATTATTATTATTATTATTATTATTATTATTATTACTATTATTTCCTTTAATTAAATACACACCCATTTGTACCATTTAAGATGTTTTAAAATAATCACTGCTAAGATATTACTGTAGCTTGACTGTTTGAATTGCAGATACAACAAATTTGCAGTTAATACAAATTCACAACAAAATTGTATTGGTTTCCTTAAAAACTACGAACATGTTTGTGTAGCAGACCACCAGTCAAGCTACTTCATCGTTCCAACTGAGTAACAATTGGTAGTCACTACAGTTTGGGCAATTTGCTCGTTAATTGAGTGTACAGGCACGTCAGAAAGCATCTGCTTGCTTACTGTGTCAAAGACAATATTCTCCCTCCCTCCCTAATCCGCGGCCTCTAAGCATGTGGCCCTGGGTCTGACTATTACACGGAGTAACTGACTGGGGGCCCTCCCAAATTACACCCTATTCCCTAGCGCCAGGGCGTCAAAACGTAGAGCACTATATATGGGAATAGGGTACCATTTGGGAAACAGCTTGGGGCTCAGTCAAACATATGAGAATAATGATTTTAGCCTATATGCATTATATCACATACCTCCGCGCTGAGCCAGAACCAGCAGCCAGTCGGCCCCGGGCTCTGTGGATTAAAGAACATTGGAGGAGAGGAGATAGTTTTACTCTCGGACACCAGCGCTTTGCTGAAGCCCAAATGTAATGCAGGTGTGTCTGTAGGGCAAGTAGGGGAGGCAGGACTGGGTCGGAGCTTAGACTTCTCTTTGGTTGTCAGTGAACATGTGTCATTGTTGTGATTGCTTGCATTTGTGAAACTATTGGATCGAAAATGGAGCAAGTGAACAGGCAACACTACACCGCAGCACAAATGCTCCACTCAATCTAGGCTGCTTGACAGCCCAAACCAAAATCTTTCCAGTCCGTCGACCTGTTCCAGGCTGTTAGTCTGTAGTAATAAACACTGCTAATGTTGCTTATTAACCTGGATGGTTTTATCCACATTTTATTATGGCGCATAAACTATTGGTGTATCAGTAGCCTAATAAAAACAACTTCCTTGTAGTCTACTGGTTAGAGGCTGTACCGTTTTTATCACCACAACACAAAAGAAACAACTATACATGTAGATCTATGCATTGGCAAAGGCTGTATCACAACAATACACATATAATTAGATTGAAATATAATAGTGGCCGAGCAATATTTCAATAGGCAGATAGTTCAAATGTTGATCGTCTCTCATAGATGCCTAGCCATAATCGCGCTAATAAAATACATCATATTCTTTCCGAAGTAATAAACGAACTTCAAGTCGGCGCACGAAGATGGATGGCGCTGTCACGAACCGGCCAGGTCAGGAAGGAATCAAATTCAATCAGCGCGCGGAATCATTTTTCATGGGACGGAAAAGGCAGAGCGAGAGGTAGAGGTCAATGGGGAGGATGTCAACAATGCTTCATAAAAAGGCGAAGCGACGTGCTGCCACTATATGAGCACCGGTTGCTTTCTGAAGCTGCCTAGTGGCTATAGGCCTACCACTTCTGGCCTAAAACACTCTCCCGCGCTGTTTACACAATCCTCAGAATACATCATGGATTATTACTGTTGACAAGACAGAGATGACTAATCGATTAGGTTACTTGGCCACCCTCCTCCACACGCACAACTACATACATGCACAGCACTAGCTAATAGGCTACACTATAGCCTAGGCGTTAACACAAAAATAATGTATTATTTTACAACACTTGAACCTTCTTTAAAGATATGCCTGTCTCCACAAAATTATAATAATTATTTTGTGGAGACAGGCATATCTTTAAAGAAGGTTCAAGTGTTGTAAAATAATACATTCTGTAGGTCTACTATTGATTTGAACTTTATTTAGGTTGACAGATAGTGAGGGGAGTGCTTGCCTTTATGACAAAAATAATGCATGTGATCAGTTTTTCAGATAAAATAAGGCGTTATGCAAATGGACACGTTATTAATATTGAGGTTAAAATTAAGTTATTACACGTTAATTAAATATGGGTTGCTAAATACTCATTTTATGGACACAGATAATATTTAATCAAGGCGAGGAGTTCTGCTGCAATAACGATAACCGGACTTGTTTTAACTCTTGATTTAATACTAGAAAAATAATTTTTGTCAAGAAATAAAGGAATTTGGACAGATATGAAATAAAGGAATTGAACTTTCAAACTATGCATTATGCATTATAGTTATGAAAGAATTAGGTTAAAACAAACAGCCTAGTATAGGAAAAGATTGCTGACCTCGCAGGCAATATTCTAACAATAGCCTTGATTCAAGTAGCCTAAGTATGACCACAACAACACAATTTCCCCATGACTATTAAACTGTATTTGACTATTTGTTAGGTGTTGCACATTCCACAATGAACTAAACATGTAATTAAAAACGTAATGAGTGAACGTGAGAATGTCTGTTGGAATGTCATGACCATTCGCTCAATGCGCACACACACTGACATGGGCTGTATATGAGCGTCAGGGGCCAGAGTTTATCAAATCAATTTGCCAGGCAATAGCAATATCACACAACACACACACACACACACACGCACACACACGCACACACACACACACACACACACACACACACACACACACACACACACACACACACACACACACACACACACACACACACACACACACACACACACACACACACACACACACACACACACAGAGGACGTGTAACGCTTCGCTGAGACCCTCCCCTCGCCTTTCAATTAAGCTGTTAAGGCCTACAAAACCCAACACGTTTGGCCGCCTTCAAGATAAAGCTGTAGGCTACGCCACTCAATAACACGTCAATGTATGATTACGTCACAAAACATAATCTAGGGTCATTCAATCTCCCCTCTGTCTAACACGTCTGATACATTAAGACATCATTTACTAAGCACTGTTTAAGGTCGTGGTGGGGATAAATCTAACCACAGGAGTGTCACGTCTGTCTCATCGCCCAGGCCGGTCCTATGCGGGCAGGCCTCGGTGCAACATCCGGGGGAGCCAAGGAGTTGGGGAGATCAAAACGCTTGGAGGCGCGCCATTTTCCAAACCAATCGGAAAAATCAGAAGTGACGGTGAAGATTGCCACTGCTTCGTGGGGACGTTTAGTGGTTCTAAGACACGATAGGTTCTATTACAATAGTGTAATTGAGCAAGGCTTATACCTATCAACTGTCGTAAACCGATATGCCAAACACCAATTCAAGGATTATGATTATGAGTCAATATGTTGGCAAGAAAATGAGAACACGAAACAGTAATTATCACTATGTAAACAGCGAACAGTAAACTATGAATTTAGGCTACTCGATACAGTATTGCTATAAACTAGACATATAGGCTATCCAAGTGACAAGAGAATGAACAATTAAAGGCTTTTGTACGGGTTCTCAGGTAATCGAGACGATCTCATGCTTCTCTATTCGCTCATCAGTTGGTGACAGTCAGCCTTTAGAAATAGCACACAAATAATTTTACAGGAAAAAGACAAAACATACAACATTTTAGATTAATGTTCATATCGCATCAGTTTTTGGCGCCCTTTCTGATGGTAATCTCAATCTGCTATGTTTTATTAGAGATAAATCCAATTACAGTGTTCCAATTACCAAACAATTTCCCCTTTACTTGTTTATTTATCGAGGCAGTGGAGAATGTCAGAAATGCTAAGCACTAATAGGGTTCAGATGACTTAAGGACGCCATTTCCGCTGGAGTTTTTCGATATTCACGCTCTCTTTTCACTCTCACTTTTGATTTATTTAAATAGTATATAGCCTATAGCCTACTAGGTGTATTTTCATTAATTCTCTGTTGCTTTATGAAGAACAGGTGATAGCTGATTTTAAACGGTGACCTATGACACGAAAAACAAAAACACATTGAGAATGCATTCCAAACTGGTAAGGCAATGATTTGTCTCGGGCCTGTATATATTACATTTGGATCATATTTATGAAACCAATCATTTTAATGAGACCTTATATTCAAATTGAGGCAAAAATATTTGCAATACAACACCATACCCTCCATTTCACACATTAGGAATAGCCTAAGGTTAATGAACAGAGAGCGATAAAAAACGTTTTTTTTTAAGACCACCATTTCAGGAGATTGTTAGAGTATTTAATTTTATTTTGCTCTACTCTTTTAATGTCGAAATTGTTATTTGAGTTTTTCATAGCCAAGTTCTTCTGAAAAATATGGTGATGGCACACACTCCTCTCGCGTTCTTTTCGAGTAAGTCCAGCCTGGAACAGGATCGCCTGCCTTCAGTTCCCGTGCGTTCTGAAAGACGAGCCTCGACCAGCACAGTGCTGCTGCAGTTAGTGGTGGCGCGCGGCTGGGCCCGTGCACCTGTGTGGGGCCGGTAGGGCGCGAGGAGGAGACTCGGCACAGTGGAAACTGGTGTGTTTTTGCTCGCAGCCGGGTTCTGCTGGGCTCCAGGGCCAACCTCAAAGCTCCATCTGTTACCAATTACAGGTCCACACAGATGCAGCGCTGTCTCCAATGGTCAAACCGTGAGTTTAAATGTTCGAGGTGATGTCTTTAAGAACAAAAAAGAGAGAGAGAGGCAGGCAGGCAGGCAAATCTATACAAATCAGTTCGTTCCCTCTTTGCAAACTTACTTTGAAACCTTACATTTTCAATTTAAGAAAAAATGTCAAAGGGTTATACGTTATAAGGAATCGTTTTAAGAAGGTCATAACAAGGATAATTTATCTACTTGATATTAAGACCCCTTGAATTATCCCAAAAATATATAACATATTTTATTTATGAAAAGTTATTTTGGGTCTTACTGCTATTAACCCAAACAAACGCATTGAATAACATATTCACAAGATGGAACGACAGATGGAACAACTGAAGTGTCTCTCCTTTATCTAAGGGATATAAGAAATGTCAGGAAACATATACATACATATGTATATATATATATATATATATGTATGTGTGTATCTAACCCCATATTTTTGGCATTAAACAGTCTCCATATATACTTTCATTTTTTAAGACGGGTATGGGACCTTCAGACTGGTCTTGTGAGGCCTGTGGGTTTCCTAGAGCAAAACAACTGACATGCATATGCTCGTGAGAGTCTCATCTTTCAATCTCTTCATAATAGCTTGAAGGTCAAACCATTCGGAAGCTACAGACGCTTTTGGAAGAAGACCGATTTTTGGAATGTCTCATGGTCTGACAAACAGTGCTCCAGCTCTGTCACCTTTCACCGCAAATGCAAAAGTGCAACATAGGCGGATGCAGTAGATTGAGACTCACCCAATGCAATAAAAAAAATATCTCTGTCTAAAACTGATAGATTTTATTGGGATTTTTTAAAATTATTATGCTAATTAGATTTCCGCGGGGGCGCGGACATCGACTTTAGCGGGATTGGTCAAGCGGTTCATTTTCCACACATTCCAGCAGGAGTCAACGACAAAAACGACAGAGGTCATTATGTAGAGTAGAAGCAGCCTCCCGGGAGCGCTCTGCTTGGACCGGGCACACAGAACGTCTAGATTGAGACACATTCTGCAGGAGTGGGATCCAGGGCCAGGCCTTGAGGAAGCGCATTTCCTGGGGAATTAATAGGGGCAGTGTGCTCACGGGGCAAACCGAGGAACGCCGAGTGCGAGAAGGGAAATGACAGGGGAAGGGAAATGACAGGGGCTGGGACTCGATCGACCTCTGACCAACCTGGGCGCGAGACTCTCTCAGACAACATTACTCCAATATTCTGACTCGCCTCAAGCTTGAGGTTTTACCTCTAAAATACCCTTACAAGATTTAACCAAAGACAAAACATCTCTCCCCTATTTATCAGGCACACATTTGTACACGTGTCCTCTGGTCTATCCACATATTTGTGGAATAACGTTGAATTATCATCCACATCATAAACACTTAGGATAATTACAATTTGAAGGTGAAAGTGCTGAAGCGTTTGGGTATCAACAGTCAAGAAAATATTCACAAAGTATAGGGCCAACTAATATATCAAATAACAGGTTTTATTGTATTTATATTCTTAAATACATATGTCAAATGATTGCACAAACGTTGAATGAAATCTATAAAATATTTTCGGGTCATTTTACAAATGACAGACGGATAGACTTAATTTGGGACAGAAAAGTGACGAAACAATGATTTCCAGAGGAGTTGTAATATTCCTTCTAACGTACAGTAGCGACTGTAGAGCACTGTGTGGTCTGGAGTGCTCCGCTGATTCCCGAGGTTTGCATTGATTTACAGGACGTGGTTTTATGTGTTTGTAGTATTCTTCATGAGTTGGATGTCAGCATCAACTTTCAAAAGCCCTAAGACAAAAATAAGGGAAATAATGGAGACAGCATAATTTGCATGCATCAAATCTGTTCAGATAACTGCTTTCTCTTTATTTAGTCATGTTGATGTCATTTACTGTGTTGGTAAGTGGGAGATTTGTCCAAATTGGTTGGTTTAATCAGAGTTTAGCTTCTTCTTATCGCTCTATTAGGCTCATAACCAGGTATAAAGCATTCGTTTTGCTACTTAAAAGCTGCTGAATTTCCCCAGTTGAAGTTGTGTTTAAAAAAGTGGACTGACAACACAAGAGGCTGGCTGGGAAGAATGTCATCAAAGAAGACCAGCATGCTGTGCATCTCCAGTCCCACCACACACACACACACACACA